>NW_006922113.1:862614-891350 GCF_000298275.1 Orycteropus afer afer | reverse complement strand
AAGCCACACATGGTCAGCCATTAACTTTTCAGAATGTATCCAGAGAAAGTTAAAACACAATTATACCTAATGGAAACCCTATCTATAATATCCTTCCCAGGATGCAAATCATATACTAATACAAGCCTAATATCAACTGAGATTTTTTGTAACAAATTGATTACTAAATCTACAAGCATGTATGCATATATTTATATTGGGATCCAAAAGGGTGAATAAATAGGAGTGACAATGAAGATTATTGAGATATGGAAATTATAAATATATAATCAAATATAAAGTAGGAGCTCTGGTGGCATAGTGCCTAAGCCATTTGCTTGCTAACCAGAAGGTTGGAGGTTCAAACCCACCAGCTAGCTGCTCCTCAGAAGGAAGATTAAGCAATCTAATCTACTTCTGTAATGTATATGTTTATATATTTTCTGTATTTTATTTCAAACTTTTTTTTCACATTGAAAGGTGTACAAAACTAACTAGATTTAATACTTTCCTTCATTGACAGAATATTTTTTAAATTAAAAGCTACAAGTTTTATTTTTATTTAATATATGATTTGTCTTTATAAAGGGTACAAACTAAAGATAGAATTTTAATATTTCAGAATACCTCTTTTGTTAGGGTGATCATTTTATTGAAATAGTATAGGTATTTTTTAAAAAAAAACTATAGAAATCACTCAAATAACTCAAAGATATTCAAAAGACTTTGAATAACTCAAAGATTTTATCATAGTTTAATAATTATGTAAGGAGCTTCCTGATGTCCCTCCCTGCCCTGTGCTCTCATGTGCTTGCCAACATCAAGGGTAACCTCTATCATGCCTTTAAGCACTATGGAACATTTCCTTATGCTTTAAAAAAACACACAAATGAGATTATGTAGTTTGTACTAACTCATTACATATTTTCCTTTGTGAAAGATGGTAAACAGATCTTCCTGGCATATAATACATTGCCTGGTACACAGTAAGTATTCATTAAAAATGTGCCAATGGTGACAGTTTTAACATAGTTTTTTTTTAACTCTTAATGCTGATCACTCTAATGGACTATCAAAGTACTATATCCTGACCCAGCAAGAGGGAGAACTGACCCTCTTTATTTTTGTGTAAAGGTCTTTGTCAGCTGTTCCAATAATCTAAATACTTTTAATTGACAAAAGTGTGAATTATTTCACACATAAGAAGGAAAAAAAAAAACAAAAACAGTAAATCTTTTTGGGCTGCACCATTAGGGCATTCAAAGAATAAAATTCTTATGATGTTTGAATGAATAATGATTATGGTACAGTGTTTAATCTTTTTAAAGCCCATTTACATGGAAAATGAATCATAATAAGATGTCAAGTCCCAGAGAATATAATAAATTGTTACCTACCCTACACTTTTGGGTGCTTTCTCATGCTTTACTGCTTCCCACCTAGAAAGCTTGTTGGAAATGTTCCTCATATTTTAAAGAAAGTACATTTAAAAATTTGAACTTCCAATTATTTGAGGATATCAGAAAGATATACTCTGTTCAACATTTTCTATCTGATATATATTTTAAACTTCTAAGTATATATTTGAATAAAAAAAAAAAATCCAGAATCATTAATGAATACATGGAAAAAGAAAGCCTTTATAAGAAATGCTATTTTTAAAATCCATCTGGCTTTATATTTTTCTCTACTTAAATTCTGAAAGAACCAAAAAAATTTCCATACCATCCTATTGATCTATGTCTCAGAAACAAAGATGGTCTTATATCCTGTGAAAATAAGTACTCACTTCATTAGTAAAAATTAGATAGACATGGTTCATAAATGTGCAGATCATGAAGTATTGCAAACAGAGAGAAAAAAAATGACTTTATGGTATTTTGCTTTGAAATGGGGATACTAGAGGGTAGGTAAAATCTTCAGAGGTATACGTAACTGGAAGTATTGGCCTTAGATGTGAGCATGGATAATTCATTCAGTGTAACAGGAAGGAAGTTGGAATATGTGGTCACAGATGCAAGAAAGTGGGTAAAAGAGGTAATGGAAACTTACTAGTGCTTGAAAATGAGCTTGCTAATGCTCATTCAGTTGTATTACAGGATAGGACTTAGTGTAGTAGAAGAGTGATGCTTTTGGTGTGTATGCACAGGGAGACAGCTTGGGGGACAGGAGTGCAAGGGAGGGAAGGACACAGGAAAGAGGTAACTATGGGGAGGAAGTGGGAGGGGAGCTATTGCATTGTGGGAAATTGCAATATCTTCAGACAAAGTGTTGTGAGCTGCTGTATGCAAAGTGAATTTGCTCTGTAAACTTTCACCTAAATCACAATAAAAATTTAAAAAAAAAAAAAAAAAAAAGGAGTCATGCTTTTGGAAAAGGTATATTGTAGTTGCCTTTACCACCCTCAATTCGACCTGACTCTTGGCAAACTAATAAATAATGGAATGCATCACTCTAATTCTGTGCTGATCTCATGATTGGTTGCAGATTGTTGTGATCCAGAGAGTTTTCATGGCTGATTTTATTCATAGAAACTCTACAGAAACATTTTCAGTATCATGGAACTACACAAATCTCCAACAATAGAAAGGTAGTGGCTGTGCATAAGGTACCTTAGTTGGAAACAAACCATAGTCTCTCATATGGAAGGTGACAATTCTGCCACTGAACCATTAATGCCTCTTGAATGGGCATACAGGGTCTCAAATCCTTGCTTTTCCTTGTTCTAGCTGAATGATTTTGATTAAGTTATTTAATAATCAAATATTATAAGTTTACCTATTTGTAAAATAAGGTAATAACAACTATATCAGATAACTTATTCATAGAAATTCACCATTCATCTGTCAGTTTGTCATGCTGTAGTGGTTTGCATGTTTCTGTGACAGTGGAAGCTATGTTACCTGTATTTCAAATACGAGAAGGGTCACTCTTCGTGGACAGGTTTCAGAGGAGCTTCCAGATTAAGATACACTGATATAGACTGGGAAGAAGGACAGAACCAATGACTTCTGAAAACATTAGAAACTGAAAACCTTACAAAAATCAGTGAAATATTGTGTGATATACTGGTGGAAGATGAGCCCCTCAGGTTGGAAGGCACTCAAAATACGACTGGGGAAGTGCTGTCTCCTCAAAGTAGGCCAGCCCTCACAATGTACATGGAGTAAACATTTCTGGACCTTCATTTGCTAATGTGGCATGTGTCAAAACAAGAAGAAACAGTTACAAACATTCATAAATGAAATGTGGAATGTCTGAAGTCTGAATCTAGGAAAACTGGAAGTTGTGAAACATTGAAATGGAACTCAAAAAGGGTGTTATCCTAGACTTAGTGAGATTAAATGGACTGGTATTGGCTGTGTTCAATCTGACAATCATATGGAATTGATTGTCAATTTGAATGACAATTTGAAGAGGAATGGCATTATGTTCATACTCAAAAACAACATTTCAAGCTGTATCCTGAAGTACAGTCATGTCAGTGATGGGATGATAACCATATGCCTGCAAGAACATAAGTTAGTATTACTATTATTCAAATTTACACACCAACCACTAAAGCCAAAAATGAGGAAACTGAAGAGTTCTGCAGTATGAAATTCACCAAATGTGCAATTAGGATGTATAGATAATTACTGGTGATTGGAATGTGAAAGTTTGAAACAAAGAAGGTTCATTAGTATCTGGAAAATATGCCCTTGGTGATAGAAATCACTTTAGAAATCACATGGTAGAATTTTGCAAGACCAATGACTTATTCATTACAAATACCTTATTCAACAGCATAAACTGCAACTATACACATGCATCTCACCAGATGGAGTACACAGGAATCAAATTGACTGCATCTGTGGAAAGAAGTGGTAGAGAAGCTTGGTATCATCAATCAAAACAATACCAGAAGCTGATTGTGGAAAAGATCAGCATCAATAGCTCATATTCAAGTCCAAGTTGAAGGGGGAGAAAATTGAAATAAGTTCATGGGAGTCACAATATGACCTTGACTATATCCTACCTGAATTTAAAGATCACCTGAAGAATAGATTTGATGCACTGAACACCAGTGATTGACGTCCAGGTGAGTTGTGGGATGCCATCAAGAACATCATGCATGAAAAAGCAAAACATCATTAAAAAGACAGGAAAGAAAGAATACACTAAAATGGATGTCAGAAGAGACTCTGAAACTTGCTTTTGAATGGAGAATAGCTAAAGTGAATGGAAGAAATGATGAAATAAAAGAGCTGAAATAAGATTTCAAATGGCGGCTCAAGAAGACAAAGTATTACCATGAAATGTGCAAAGACCTACAGTTAGAAAACCAAAAACTAAGAAATATGGTCAGCATGTCTCAAGCTAAAAGTAACAAAGAAAAAAAAATAAGCCTCAGATTGCAGTATTTAAGGATTCCATGGGCAAAATATTGAACAATACAGGAAGCATGTATTCAAACAACAACCTCTTGGTGTATATACAGGTTCCTCATGAGCACAAGTAAGGCTTCTGTTAGTTTGTTGTACTTTGGTCGTTTGTGTGTTGCTCTGAGGCTGGAAGCTATGCCATTGATATTTTCATCCCAGCAGTGTCACCAGGGTGGACAGGTTTCAGCGAAACTCCTAGAAAAAGACAGACTGGGGAGAAGGATGAAGCCATCCACTTCTGAAAGAATTGGTCACTGAAAACCTTGTGATTAGCAGAAGATGGAATGATGGATATCATTGCCGATGTCAGATAGAGCGTGGCTGAAAGAAAAGTATAACAGAAAGATGTTTATTTGTGTTATATTGTTTATGCAAGGGCACTCAACTGTGTAGATCATAACAAATTATGGATAACATTGGGAAAAATGAGAATTGCAGAACACTTGGTTGTGCTCATGAGGAACTTGTACATAGACCAAGAGGCTTCTATTGAAACTGAACAAGGGGATACTGCATGATTTAAAACAGGAAGGGCATGTCAGGGTTATATCCTTTCACCATACTTGTTCAATCTGTATGCTGAGCAAATAATCCAAAAAGCTGGACTATATGAAAAACAACAAAGTATCAAGGAACAAAGTATCAAAGTAATGAGGGAAACTTATTAACAGATGACACAACTTTTCTTGCTGAAAGTGAAAATGACTTGAAGCACTTATTGATGATCAAAGACTAGTCTGTATGGATTACACCTCAACCTAGGGAAAACAAAAATCTTCACAACTAGACAAGTAAGCAACATCATGATAAATGGAAAAAAATATTAATATTGCCAGATATTCCATTTTACTATGATCCACAATCAATACTCATGGAAGCAGCAGTCAAGAAATCAGATGTCCTATTGCACTGGGGAAATCTGCTGCAAAGGGCCTCTTTACAGTGTTAAGGAGAAAAGATGTCACTTTGAAGACTATATTGTGCCTAACTCAAGTCATGGTATTCAATTGCCACATAAACATGTGAAATTGGAACAATGTATAAGGAAGATCCAAGAAAAGTCGATGTCTTTGCATTGTGGCATTGGTGCATTGCATTGAAAATACAATAAACGGTCATAAAAACAAATAAACCTGTCCCAGATGAAGTGCAGCTGGAGTGCTCCTTAGAAATGAGAAGGACCAGACTTCGTCTTATCTCCTTTGTTCATGTTATTGAAAGGGACCAGTCCCTAGGGAAGGATAGTGTGGTAGTTAAGGTTGGGAGTCAACTTGGCTTGGCTGTGGTGGCATAGTGCCACACACACTACTCCTTGAAGGAAGGTTGGGCAATATACTTCTGTAGTGATACTGCCTCAGAAATCCAAGGAGGGGTCACTATGAGTTGGATCTGACTCAACGGCAGTGTGTTGCATTGCATTGCATAGGCAGCTAGAGGTAATTATTCCCCATAATGTGATTAGTGATCAACTCCATGGTGGAATCTGCTTTGAATGACTAAGTAGCTGTCTTATGGGTGTGGCCTGCTTCCAGTACATAACAAGAAACCTTGAGAAATGTCTCTAGATTCTGGCACATCTGGGTCCTGCATTTGGTCAAGTCTTCTTCTCACTGACCTGCCATGTTAGAATCATTCTTAGACTTGAACTAGTGGCCTGCCATGTTGTCTGCAAATATTGGGATTGTGCCATTTTTCCTGTTGATCTTGGGTTCATCAGCCTCAGCAACCAGCATCTGCATGATTCAAGAAAAGCTTCCAGTTCTAGTGGGCCAGGAATATAAGGCAGAGCTAAAGCCCAAAGTTGGGGGCTTCACCTAGCCCCTAGAGACAGCACTTTGAGCTTGGACTTCCAGACTTCTAAACTGTAAGAGATTAAATCCTTGTTTATTAAAGCCATTCATTTGTGATAAGTCTATTGTAACAGCCATAGAGAACCAAGACAGATATCATGCTTGGTAAAACGGAAGGTCAGAGAAGAAGAGGAAGACCCTCAACAAGGTTAACTGACACAGTGACCACACCAATGGGCTCAAGCATTAGCAAGGATTGTGAGGATGGCACAGGATCAGACAGTGTTTTGTTCTATTGTACATGTGGTCTCTGTGAGTCAGAATCAATATCAAATCAACAGCACCAAACAACAACAGTACATAGAATTAAAGTGTGTATAATTTATACAACGGCAGGTTTACACACATCAGTTTCTTCTTGTAGTCTTCTTCCTCCCTCTACTTCTGCATATTGGTAGTGTTTTTATGTATGAATAGCTTAAAAATGACATGAGCAGTATATTTCTATAAGGTTTGTTTTCTGTTCTCGGTACTCTGAAGCCACTGAGTGACAGTGGAACAAGTCTGGTAAACAGAAAGTTATGTCTCTCTACTAAGCCACAGTTATTTATTTATTGTTGGTAAAGTTTTATATGCAAGAAAACTTAAAACATGTCCTTTTTTAGAGAACAGAATTATTTCATCAGTCTTCATGTTGAGGGCAGATTATCTTGTCTTACTCTTTTTATCACCCCAATATCTGCAGAGTGCCTGGCACAAAGTATATTCTAGATGGATATACTTACAGAGGGATAAATTGCTCATCCCAATCTTCATATAGAATCTCCGACCAAATTTCCAAACTCTTACAATTTGAGAAAGCTTTCTCTTTAACTTAATGAAGGAAGATCATTGTCAGCAGATCCATTTCTAGGAATTAAATAACTGAAAAGAGATTTAAATAAGTGACTAATTGTTAAAAACCAAGTTTGTACGTCAGTATCGCCTAACTCTTTAGCTATTAGATATGAAATTCTCTCTCTCTAGTCCTTAGAAAAACTCATTTATATAGAGGTTTCACAAATTGTTTAGCTTCTGTACATATGGCAGCTACATTTCTGTCATCTAAACTTTCATTTCACAGATCCAATTATACTTAAATAGATTCATGAAAAGAAAATAAAAGTCCAATTCTCATTTGTGTTCAATATATAAACTGAATTTGTATTCTTTAGACATAACTTTCTAAATTGTAGTTAATACTTGTAGTAATGTATATTGTTGCAAGTTTAGAAAATGAATACTTTTATAAAATGTTGTATAGTTTATAGAGCATCATCATACTTTCCATAAATGGTGTAGAATATAAAACATCAGAAGCTATTCTTGACACTTTGACAGATGCACTTTTTAAGTAGTGATAATAGGATCATTCAAATTTTATTTACAAAACCATTTAAGTGTTTCTTTTTTGTTGTTGTTGTTCTTGTTTGTTTATTTTAAAAAAATAAAGGTCTATGACACCGAGTTAGAAAACCACCTTTGGATATTAATTCAGAAAAATTCTGGTCAGCAAATTAAAAATAATAATAATAATAAATGTCATTCTAATAAAAATTGAAGTGAAATATGTACTTCTTTTATTAGGTACATTCTTATCAGTCTGTTGTTCTTGTTATGTGCTGTTGAGTCATCTCTGACTCACAATGACACTATGTATAACAGAATGAAACACTGCCCAGTGCTGTGCAAGCCTCATGAACCCTACTATAACTGAACTTATCACTACAGCCACCATGTCAATCCATCTTGTTGAGGGCCTTCGCCTCTTTTGTTGACCCTCCACTTTACCAAAGCATGAATCCTTCTCCAGAGAATGGTCCCTTCTGACAACATGACCAAAGTAGGTCAGACAAATTTTAGCCATTCTCACTTCTAAGGAGCATTCTGACTACACTTCTTCCAGGACAGATTTGTGAGTTCTTTTAGCAGTCCATGGTACTTTCAGCATTCTTTGCCAACAACACAACTCAAAAGCATCAACTCTTCTTTGGTCTTCCTTATACATTGTCCAACACTCACATGCATATGAGGCTATTGAAAATACTATGGATTGGGTTAGGCACATCTTAGTCTTCAATCAGATATCTTTGCTGTCCAGCACGTGAAATAGGTCTTTTGCAACAGATTTGTCCAATGTAAATGTCTTGACCTTTTGATGTCTTGACTGCTGCTTCCATTGGAGTTGATTGTAGAACCAAATAATATGAAGTCTTTGACAGCTTCAATCTTTTCTCCATCTCTCATGATGCTATTCATTGGTCCAGTTGTGAGGATTGTTGTTTTCTTTATATTGAGGTTTAATCCATACTGCAGACTGTAGTCTTTAATCTTTATCAGTAACTGCTCTAAGTCATCCTCTCTTTCAGCAAGTAAAGTTGTGTCATCTATGTTTCTCAGGATGTTAATGAGGCTTCCTCCAATCCTGATGCCATGTTCTTCTTCATATAGTCTAGTTTCTGTGATTATTTGCTCAGCATACAGAATGAATAAGTATGGTGAACAGATACAACCCTGAGACATTCCCTTCCTGATTTTAAACAAACTGATGCATTGCTGCACTTACTCATTTATGCCAAGAAATTTGGAAGATAGCTACCTGGCCAACTGACTAGAAGAGATTCATATTTGTGCTTATTCTAGAAAAAGATGATCCAACAGAATGTAGAAATTATTTAATAATGTCAATGATATCACAAGCAAGTAAAATTCTGCAGAAAATAATTCAAAACTTTTACAGCATTATATTGATGGGGAACTTCCACAAGTTGAGGCTGGACTCAGAAGTGAATGTGGAATGAAGAATATCATTGCTGATGTCAGATGGATTTTGGATGAAAAAAAAAGAATATCAGAAAGATGATTACCTATGTTTTATTCATTGTGAAAAAAACATTTGACTATCCATAACAAATTATGGATAACATTGCAAAGAATGGGAATTCCAGAACATTTAATTGTGCTCCTGAATAACCTGTAGAGAGAATAAGAAGTTGTTGTTTGAACTGAACAAGAGAATACTGCATTGTTTAAAATCAAGAAGGATGTGTGTCAGGGTTGTATTCCTTTACCATATTTATTCAGTCTGTACGCTGAGCAAATCATCTGAAGGGCTGGACTATATAGAGAAGATTATGGCATCAAGTTTGCAGGAAAACTTGTTAACAACCTGCAATATGCAGATGGCACAATATTACTGGCTGAAAATGAATATGACCTGAAGCACTTACTGATGAAGATTAAAGTCTAAACTCTTCAATATGGATTACATCTCAACATAAAGGAAAAAAAAAATCCTCACAACTGTACCAATAAAAAAATACCATGATAAATGGAGAAAAGATTGTTGTTGCCACATATTTCATTTTACTTGGAGCCACAATCAATGCCAATGGAAGCATGAATCAAGAACTCAGATGTTGTATTACACTGGGTAAATCTGCTATAAAAGACATCTTCAAAATGTTTAAAAGCAAAGATGTCTCATGGAAGACTAAAGTTTTCCTAACTCAAGCCATGGCATTTTCCATCACCTCATATGCATGTGAAACTTGGATAATGAATAAGAAAGACAGAATAATTGAAGTCTTTGATTTGTGGTGTTGGTGAAGGATATTGAAAATACCACAGACTGCCAGAAAAATGAACAAATGTGTCCTGGAAGTGCACCCAGAATACTCCTGTGAGCAAGAATGTCCCTACTTTGTCTTATCCACTTTGGTCATATTGTCAGAAGGGATCCGTCCCTGAAGAAAGATATCATGCTTGGTGTTCTGGGTACCTAGTACCACTCTGACAAGAATATACAACAAACGGGATGGCTTGAACAAACAGGAGTTAATTCTTACAGTTTAGAGGCTTTAAGTCCAAGTTCAAGTGCCAGGCTACAGGGCCTGGGTGAAATGAAAGCCCCTCAACCTTGGGGTTCAACTCTGCCTCTTGCTCCTGGCTCATTGGAGCTAGAAGATTTTCTTCACTCAGACAGCTGCTGGCTGCTGAGACTGAGAAACCCAAAGTTGACAAGTAAAAAGGCACAGTCCTGATGTTACCAAACCACATGGCAAGCCATTAATTCAAGTCTATTGAAAGTTCCAAGGTTGGCAGAGCATGGCAGCCTGTTGAACAATAACTTGGCTATGTGTAGGGTCCAAGCATGCTATAAGCTAGAGACCATTCCCAATGCTGCTTCTTATATATAGGAAGCAGACCACATACCCAAAGCAGCTACCCAGCTGTTCCAATAGATTCCACCATGGAGTTGATCACCAGTCTCATCATGGGAAAAAACTACCACCAGCTGCCCAGCCAATCAACCAAGCCCAGTCAAGTTGACTCACAAACATAACCACCACAATTCCACCCCTTGTCAAACTTGACACCTGTACAAATCTTCAATGGGTGGTATCTGTACAGGTCTCCTCCACTGGGTGACTCCAGTCCCCTAGTTTCTGCATGGTGACCTCACCCCCTTGGCCTAGCAGGTCCCATTCCTCTCCCTCTTGGGCATGGCAGCCCTGCCCCCTCTCTCTCGGGCAGCAGCTATGGCTGCATCACACTGGTCTACGTGAACGAGCAGCCCCACACTCCAGAACCAAGCTGGTGAAGGTCTGACTCTTTGAAACCTAGGGGGCTATGGTGGTTCCACCCCCAAAGGCCATGGTCCTACCCTTAAGACTAAGGCAACTCTGCTTCCCATTTCCTTGGTCTCTCTGCTTCTGAAGATTAATGCCAAAGGCAACTCACTCCACTGGAAATCTTCCTTCCCAGAAAGCACTCAGCTTTCTTGCTCCCTGGGCTGGCCAAACTGCTCCTCCATTTCATGCTGGTCTTTTCTACCAGTTAATGCCCTAAAGCAACCCACTCCACCAGGGAGCCGCCTACCCAAAGGCATCCAGCTTTCTCCTTCGTGGGTTGGTAAGGCTGTCACTGTCTCATGCAGGTCTCTCTGCTGGTATGTCTCTGCCAGTGTCTTGGCTCTGCTCCTGCCTTCTCTTATGCTGTATGCTGGGGTTTCTCTACCAGGGTTTTGAGTCAAATTTCCATATTTTAGGTTTCTGTCAGAGCAGCACCCCACTCTCTTGGTACCATATTCTGTTCTGGTTAGTTATTGCTGCTCTGACAGGAATATACTACAAATGGGATGGATTGAATGAACAGGAGTTAATTCTTACAATTTGGAAGATTGAAGTCCAAGTTCAAGTGCCAGGCTCTAGGAGCTGGGTGAAAGCCCCTCAAACTTGGGGTTCAGTTCTGCCTCCTGCTCCTGGACCACTAGAGCTAGAGGATTTTCTTCATTCAGACAGCTGCTGGCTGCTGAGACTGAGAAACCCAAAGTTGACAACAAAAAAGGCGCAGTCCCTATGTTAACAAACCACACAGCAGGCCATTAATTCAAGTCTATTGAAAGTCCCAAGATCAGCAGAGCATGGCAGGCTGCTGAATGACTTGGCTACATGTAGGGTCCAGGCGTGCCTTAAGCTAGAGACCATTCCCAAAGCTGCTTCTTATATATGGGAAGCAGACCACATACCCAAATCAGCTACTCAGCTGCTTGTGGTTGATCTCACCATGGAGTTGATTACCAGTCTCATCATGCGGAATAACTACCACCAGCTGCCCAGCCACTCAACCAGCCCCAGCCAAGTTGATACATAAACATAACCACCACACTTGCTAAAGTAGGGGATCGACAAAAAAGGAGAAGACCTTCAATGAGATGGATTGACACAGTGGCTACAACATTGGGCTCAAGCATAACAAGGGTTGTGAAGATGGCATAGGATGGCATCATGATAGGATGATGGCATAGGACTTTCTGTTGTACATAGGGTCACCATGAGTCTGAGCCTATTCAATGACACCTAAAAGCAATAACTATCTCAAATGATTTTATTACCACAGGATTGATCTGCAGTGTCCCTTTCCATCTGTAAATATTTTTTTTTTCCCCTAATTTTTTATTTTCCTGCTGGGTTTCATGATAAATCATAGTTGGGATTTCTAGTGTAAATCTTTTTAATTTATCCAAATAAGAAGTGCAGCAAAAGGACCACAGACAAGAGGAGGTCTAGGTACTTCTCTGAGTCATCAATATCAGTGCCTTGAAATGTCTTTCCCAATCCCATTTCATCAGCTATTAATGGCATTAATACCATTTTCCTAAAGCATCCTTATCCCGTCCATGACTTCTACTGAGTAAAAACATATTGTTCCTCCCATGAAGGGATTGGATGTTGAAAGTTTATTTATTGTTCATTACATTTCCAAGGTGGGTCAAGAAATAATTTATTTTATAATGCAGCCCTGGAAAATTATAACACTGAGCCTTGAAAGGGAGTTAGTTGAAAAGCAGAGATTTCTTCCTTTTTTAATTATCACCCCCCTTTTTTAAAGGGGGCATTTAAATTTCTCTCCTTAAATATAGAAATGATTATTTTTCTCTCACTCCTTGGATGGTTGAAAATTGATTACTCTTCTATAAGTCAGTGGAAAAGAGCTGGAAAGATAAACAAGGTCTTCAAAAGGATGATCTGTGGGGAAAACTAGCAACTGACAGCCACTTTATTGGTCTGAATGCCAAAAAAAAATCATCAGTTCTCAATGTATCACATACAAATATAGAACAAGGTGATGTTTTCCCTTGTTAACAAACAAATCACAGAAACTCTTTCTCTACAGATCCTGAAGGCAGTAAAAGTAGGTTCCCACCCCAAGAAATTTGTTAAATTTCACTTGTGTCTTATAGAGAAACAAAAACAAAATCTAGGAAAGATTTTTTTACTAAAGAAGTAGGACAAGTCATAAATAAAATATAAAATGTAGAGATAATATGTTTCCATAAATCATCTTTAAAAAAAATAAAGTTGCCTTTGCGCCAATTCCAATTCATGGTGACCCCATGTGTTTCAGATTAGAACGGTGTTTCATAGGGTCTTCAATTTCTGTTTTTCTTTTCTTTTTTTTTTTGGTAGATCACTAGGATTTTTTTCTGAGACATAGGGACTCTAACTGCCAACCTTTTGGTTAGCAGTTAAGTTGTTAACAGTTTGTCCCACCCAGGAACTCCTAGAAGGCACCTTGGAATACAGTTTTGTTTTTCACTTTCTTCATGAAACCTGGAAACTAGCACCAATTGTAGTATTTAATAAGTGACTCTGAAGAGATGAAATATAACTGTCACTGCAAACTTCAATCTTATTAAAACAATGATAATGCACATATATCAAATATCTTGGCCTTTGGAATCAAAGTCTGGTGCAATAAAGGTGCTGCTGCAGCTTCTTCACCATAACCTTTGTTTATACCTTCCTTATAACAAAGTTTCTGATGCAATAATCATTACTACATATTCACTGATACCTTATTATATACATATAGTCTTTTCTGTCCCAGTGAAGCACTAATAAAATATTCAGGAGTGGAGGATAAGTAATAAAAGACTCATTTGGCTAGAAATGAGCTCATTATTGTTTGCAGCCCTTGACTTCTGACAACCTGAAAATCAAAGCCTGGTGCATTCTACTTTTGCCTACTGAATTTAGGGACATACCTGTGTCATGAAGTCAAAATCTAGTGAGTAGATCCGTTAGCATTCAGAGGTGTCCAGTTACTTTTCCAATTCATAGGAAACACTTCATATGCATGTTTTTAAAGGCACTTTTGTGATGGTGAACAATGTACCGTGAAGCAGGTGGAATAAAGGCAAAAGATGAGAAAGACAGTATGTTTCACAGGAGGTGTTGGGGAAATAAGGTGCATTGATACATTTTTAAGGTGACAAATTGAGGTAATCAATTCTACTACCCCATTCAATCGTAACTTAATTGGGCAATTTAAAAAAATTTCCTTTAAAACTCTGTAAGCTGCAAAGAGTTGGATTCTGTAATGAGCCGAAGTGATGATATTCATGAGAACTATGCTGTTTTTTGAACCCAATCTGCATAATAACCAACACCAGAACCATTCAACTTCTCTCAACAGACGTGGCTTAATGAGGTAGTTCTCTACTCCTAACTCCACTTGTTTCTTTCTTTTTTTGGTCTCATTTAATATATGTAAATGTGTATCAGAAATGCTAGCAGCATTTCTGCTCTGTCTCTGTTTTTTTCTAATTGTTAAGTGACTTTAGCTGGACTTCTTCATGTGAGCTGAGACTTTTATCTAACTTCTAGCATCATATTTGAAAAGCAAGTCTTTTGATGAAAAAAGTACATGGAGTTCTAAATTGCGCAGTAGGCTTTTAGTTCATTGTCATTTTCAAGTTGCATATTATTATTTTAATTTAAAATATATACTTATTTATTCCCGTCCCCATTTTACAGAGGACTAGATGCAGCTTGAACAAAAATACATAAAATAAAATTGTGAATAAAGAGAAATATGAATAGAACTAGAAAATAAACATGTAAGTAAAGAAAAGCAGGAGAAGTAAGGTAGAAGAGTCAATAAGGAATGAAAATATATTGGTTGAACACAGAGTGTGGCCAAGTACTCAGATCTGAATTTAGATTCCAACTTTCTCATTCACTAGTTTTAAGAACACATCAACTAACTTCTTTTTTCTTTCTCATTATGATAAGAAAAATCTTACCTTTAGTTCAGTATGGAAACTTTCATTAATTATAGAAAGTAATTTAATGAGTGACTTTGCTAAAGTGCTTAGTACTATGCCTCACATAAGGTAAGTGTGCAGTACTTGATAGCACTTACTAATATATTAAATGTAAGAATACAAATATATGACTATTTTTGCTGTAAGACAGTTCATATTTTCTTCTAAGCTCCCTAGAAGCCAAAGCAAAAAAAGATCATATAATTAAACAAGTAATTGCCATATTTAGGAAAGATAAATTCCATTGGTTCCACAGAAGAAGTCAAATGTTTGTATACATTATTTATCAGAGATATTTCTCATATGAGATTTTCTATAGAGCACTCTGAAATATGTAGTAAAAATGTTATTAACAAATGCATAATTTGAATGCTTATTTTTTTCTAATATTCTCTGATGACATTAAAATAAAAATGAAAATATAAATCATTAAAAAGGATGATTTTACTACAGGATGTAGTATTTATTTTGTGGAGAAAATTCGTGTTTTTATCTTTCTACAAATACTCTTTCTACACTCAGTATTTTTGACAGATAGTAAATGGCACAAAGCTACTGCAAAAGATCTCTTTAAAGTGTGAAAAAACAAAAATTTCATTGGGAAGACTAAGGTGCACCTGACCCATGCCATGGTCTTTTCAATTGTCTCCTATGCATGCAAAAGTTGGACAATGAATAAGGAAGACTGAAGAAGAATTGATGCATTTGAATTATGGTGTTGGTGAAGAATATTGAATATGTCTTGGACTGCCAGAAGAACAAATGAAAACTAGGATGATTAGTCTTCATCTCATGTGTCGGGACTCGTGATCAGGAGGGTACAGTCCCTTATCAAAGGCATCACTCTTTGTAAAGTAGAGGGTCAGAAAAAAAGAGGAAGATCCTAAGTGAGATGAGCTCAAACATTTCAACCATTATGGAAATGACAGGACTGGACAGTGTTTTGTCCTCTTGTACATAGGGTCATTATGAGTTGGAACTGACCTGATGGCACCTAATAACAACAACAGATTGCACAAAGTTAAGTTTATACAGGGATTGGAGCTTGCATAGTAATAATCAGGTTGATTGAATAGTATTACCCTCAATTTGTGAGCTCTGGTAGCAAAGTGCCTAAGGCACTTGACTGCCAACCAGAAGGCTGGCAGTTCAAATCCACCAGCCCCTCCTCGGAAGGAAGGTTGGGCAATCTACTTCCATAGTGATACAGCCTCGGAAACCCAAGGAGGGGTCGTTATGAGTTGGGTCTGACTCAATGGCACAAAACAACAACAACCACCCTCAATTTATTTCATTATTTCACTCACCTAATATTTAAGTGCCATGTCAATTCTTATCTGTGTCCAGGACTCTGCAGTAAGAATTCCATCATTGGGGTTCTTGCTTTCTAGAGGAAGAAGTTGGAGAATAAGAAATCATATGCATATGTCCACATCCATAAAGGTACATAGTCAGATACCCTCACCTAATGGGATCACCATAGCAATCCAGAACATATAAGATCTTTTTTACAAATATTTTGACTAAGCGAGCTCTGGTGACGTAGTGCCTAGGGCCTTTGATTGCTAACCAGAAGATGGTGACTCAAACCCACCAGACCCTCCTCAGAAGGAAGACTGGGCAATCTACTTCTGTACTGTTACCTCCTCAGAAACCCAAGGAGGGTTCACTATGAGTCAGGTACGACTGATGGCACTGAGTGTTTTTTTTTTGTTTGTTTGTTTGTTTTGTTTTTTATTCTGACTGAAATAATTTGGAGAGAAAAGAGAGAGAATTCCATTGATGCCAGGCAGGGTCTCAGAACAGACCTCTATTCAGTTGTGTAAGAAAGGCAGCCAAGCATATAGATGATAATTGAGTCCTTAAATCAATCAATCAATCAATCTGTTGTCTTTGAGTTGATTCAGAACCATGGAATCTGATATGTATCAGAGTGCAACCAGATTTCAATCGGTTATTTGTCTTTCTTCTGAGGCACCTCTGAGTGAATTTGAACCTCCAACTTTTCAGTTGGCAGTCAAGGAAATTAACCATTTGTACTACTTGTGGACTTCATTTAAGGCCTTAGTGAAGGTACATTTGATCTATCCCCAGCTTCACAGCTTGTGAGAGTATAACTCCTTATCTATGATATCTCTGATAGCTTACTTGCTACCCACCATTCTTGGAGCCATACAGGTTGTGCCAGATTGACCTTCTGCCAGTGGCATCTTTAATGCATCTTCATAGCTACTATGTAGTTAAAAATTTCAAGAGTTGAAAAGTAACAAGCTGCTGTGAAAATTCACATTAAAAATTATACTGCTTCCTACCATCTTTCTGTCTCACTACCTGATGCTTAAGTGTTTTCCAGAAGACTATACATCCAACATAATACCCTCCCAGCCAAGCCCAGTCATAGGGACACATTCCCCCACCCCCACCACAACTATTTTCCTTGACATGTTTAGCAGTCCATTCAGGCCTTTTTTTAGAATGGGCACAAATATTGATATCTTCCAGTCAATGGCCAGGTAGCTCTCTTCCAAATTTCTTGGCATAAATGTGTAAGCCCCTACAGTGCTACATCTATTTGTTGACACATCTGAATGGGTGTGCCATCAATCTTGGAGCCTTGTTATTGGCCCATTTTCTTTAGTGCAGTTTGGATTTGTTCCTTCTATACTTGTTCTTGATCATATGCTATCTCCTAAATGCTTTGGTTGTGACTCTGTATTCCTTCTATCTTCTTTTGAAGCTTCCTGTATCATTCAATATTTTGCCCACAGAGTCTTCCAATTTATTATTTTTTACTTATTAATTTATCAGCAGACATTAAATGCATAAGCTGTAGTGTTTTTGTATCACACAAGATTCAAGAGGTGTAGCTACAGTAGTAGATGCACTGGGAATGGATCCAAACTCTTTGTGAAGTTGATAGTCCTCAATGTTTCTGCTGCTCCTTCCTGTATGGTGATAGCCAAGGGGCAGCCCAGCTTCTAAGGTAGATCCTTAGCCATGAGTGGTCAGAGATAACTTATTTCTCAGCTCTACACTCTGTTCTTTCCCATACTTGAGTATTTTCTGCCTGTGTCATCTTCTCTTGACAGAGGCTGGGTTACTGGTACTCTTCACACTTTGTCAATACTAGGTTGTTAGATTCACTTCTGTCTGCCTCCTCTTTGAAATGTAGCAATTGTTGGTGATTTACAAATTACAGGGACAAATATGTACTGGAGAAATACGTATACACTACTGATTTCCTTTTACAGATTCATCAGTTCCCATGGTGTGATGAAGAGATTTGACGAGTGAACTTAAGATTTATGGAATCCTTCAAAAGAACTCACTATGCAATATAATCATTTACTTGGTACTTGAAATGGAGGCAACTAGGACCAATAGATCTTGTCCAGAAATAGAAATTTGTATGGGACACCTATAATTCTCAACCAGAGTGGGTTTTATGCTACCTTCTTTAAATATAAACAAGTTAAGCAGTTTGGGAGTTATACCAAACATATATGTCAAACCAATATGCTTTTAGAGTAATCACTCCTTACACTGAAATGCATAATTATTTATAAGAAAATGAAATTTTCTCTATCTGAGAGAACAAGGGAAATATAAGTTTACTTTTCAGAAAAGTATGCTTTACTGAAATCTAAGTGTATGTATACTTGACTAAAATCATCTAAACTTTATTTTCTTTGCAACTTTGTTATGATGGTAAATACTAAGCAGATTTTGGTTAAATATAGCTTTAACTTTTAGAATAAATTTTGTGAAATGTTACACCAGACAAAAGCACTAAATTTGACGCTAATAGTGCATTTGTTCATCTCTTAAAAAGGAAGAAGAATGATGATTTTTGTGTAATAACCAAGAAAAATATTTTAATGTCTGATTACTTAACACTTGGCAATGCATTTATGAGATTTTAAAGCAATGTGAATATTTTATTGTTGTACTACCAAAAGAAGCTTAAAATAGAGATTTTAAAGAAGAGGAAAGAACTAATAATTGCCTTTTCCTTTTTTCATTGTGCTTTCATCTTTGTCATAGAGCATTATACAAACTAAGGACATGCACGGGGAGATATCTTTCCTGGTAATTACAAATGGAAAGGATGCAAAGGTTGTTTTTTTTTTTTTTTTTTTAATCTGTGAATGCATAGATTCAGAAAATTGTCACTGCAACAGCACAGTCAGGTTTAGGTCATTTGATTTCTTAACTAGCAATTATTTAGTTGTTACTATATGTCAGGTACTAACCTAGTTACTTAAGCAATTAATAATTAATTTAATACAACAACCAATGAGTTATTATCATCACTTCCAATTTACAGATGCAGAAGCTAGGCATGGAAAGGTTAAATGACCTCTCAATAGTCAGATAACTATTAAATTGTAGAATGGCAATTCAAATCCTTACAGCCCAATTTCAAGAATAGAACAGAACATGTTAGTATTTGCATAATACCATAAATTATTTTTACACAGTGGATAAGCCAAAAACCAAACCCTCTACCCTTGAGTCAGTTCTGACTCATGGCAATATGATGTATTATAGAGTAGAGCTGCTCCATAGGATTTTCTTGGCTTTAATCTGACAAAAGTAAATTTTTATTCTTTCTTCTGCAACACCACTGCATGGTCCTGGATTGCCAACCTTTAAGGTAGTAATGGAAGACAAACCAAGTGTGTCATTCAGGCATCCTACATGATAATTTTTTTTTTTTTTTCAGAGAGAATATTAGAATATCATCCATTAGTAATCCAAATGAGAAGTAAATGTGTTTACTAGTATCATCCAGATGATCAATCTGTGTGTAAAATGGTCAGTTGTGAGAAGAACAACAACCAGGTTTGGTGAAGGCAATTGATCATTGAAACCTAAATTACAATCAAAAGTTAAAAAGCAAAACAAAATAAACTAGAGGCTTCTCAAATCTTTATTTTGTTTTTTGAAATCAATCAATGTAAAGAGAGAAATTTCATCATCAGATGGTTGAGCCACTTCTTGTCCGTCAGTTTGTCATACAGTGTTGGCTTGTGTGTTGCTGTGAGGTTGAATGTCATGCCACAGGTATTTCAAATACAAGCAGGGTCAACCATGGTGGGCAGGTTTCAGCAGAGCTTGCAGACTAAGTCAAACTTGGAAGAAGGAAGGGACCATCTATTTCTCAAAGAATGGGCCAGTGAAAACCTTATGAGTAGCAGTGAAATACTGTCTGATATATTACTGGGACACCTTATGAATAGCCCTGAAATATTGTCCTATATAGAGCTGGAAGATGAGCCCCTCAGGTCAGAAGCACTCAAAATATAATTGGAGAAGGGCTGCCTCCTCAGAGTAGAGTTGACCTTAATGATGTGGATGGAGTAAAACTTTTCAGACCTCCATTTGCTGATGTGGCATGACCCAAAATGAGAAGAAACAGCACAAACATCCATTAATAATTGGAAGATGAAATACACAAAGTATGAATCTAGGAAAATTGGAAGTTGTCAAATATGAAGTGGAACTCATGAAGATCAATATCCTAGGCATTAGTGAGCTGAAATGGACTAGCTTTTGCCATTTTGAATTAGATGACCATATGCTCTATTATGCCAGGAATGACAAATTGAAGAGGAATGGAGTGGCATACATTGCCACAAAGAATTTTCAAAATCTATCCTGAAGTACAATGCTGTCAGTGATAGGATAATATCCATACATCTACAAAGAAGACTAGTTAATACTCATTGTTATTGCAACCACTGTTTCAATCCATCTTGTTGAGAGCCTTCCCATTTTTTGTTGACCCTCCACTTTATCAAGCATGATATCCCTCTCTAGGGAATGGTCCCTCTGACAACATGAGCAAAGCAAGTCAGACAAAATTTGGTCATTCTCACCTCCAAGGAGTATTCAGGTTGCACTTGTTCCAAGACAATTTGTTAGTTCTTTTGGCAGTCTATGGTACTTTCAGTATTCTTCGCCAGCATCACAATTCAAGAGCATCAACTCTTCTTCGGTCTTCCTTATGTATTGTCCAACTTTCACATGAATATGAGGTGACTGAACATACCATTGTGTAGATTAGGCACATCTTAATCTTCAAAGAAGTATCTTTGCTCTTCAACACTTTAAAGAAGTCTTTTGCAGCAGATTTACCCAGTGCAACATGTTGTCTGATGTCTTGACTACTGCTTGCATTGGTGTTGATTGTGGAACCAAGTAATATGAAATCCAGTTAAGACAAATACAGTTAATGCTACTATTATTAAAATTTATGCACAAACAACCAAATCTAAGAACTTCTGCAGTCTGAAATTGAACAAACATCCAATCAAGTTGTGTTGATTATCACTGGTGACTGGAATGTAAAAGTTGGAAACAAAGAAGGATCACTGGTTGTTGTAAAACATTGCTGCCTTGGTGATAGAAATAACACTGGAGATCACATGATAGGATTTGGCAAGACTAACAACTTATTCATTGCAAATATCTTTTTCAATAAAATAAACAATGGCTATAGATGTTGACTTCAACAAACAGAGTATGCAGGAATCAGATCTACTATATCTGTGAAAAGAGGCAAAGGAGAATCTCAATATCTTCAGCCAAAACCTGTCTAGGGCCTGACGATGGAACAGACCATCAATTGCTCATGTGTAAGTTCAAGCTGAAGCCGAAGAGAAGTAAAAGAAGTCCACAAGAGCCAAAATACAAGCTTGATTATATCCCTCCTGAATTTGAAGTCCATCGAAAGAATAGATCTGATGCATTGAACACCAATGCCCAAAAACCAGAGGAATTGTTGGGTGATATCAAGAACATCATCCATGAAGAAAGCAAAAGGTCATTCAAGAAATAGGAAGGGAAGAAAAGACCAAAATGAATGTCAGAAGAGACTCTGAAACTTGCCCTTGAGCAGAGAGTAGCTAAAGTAAATGTAAGAAATGTTTAGATAAAAGAGCTTAACAGAAGATTTAAAAGAGCAGCTCGAGAAGACAACATCAATTATTATAGTGAAATGTGCAAAGACCTGGAGTTAGAAAACCAAAAGGGAAGAACACTCTCAGAATTTCCCAAGTTAAAAGAACTGAAGAAAAAAATTTAAGCCTCGAGTTGCAATATTGAAAGATTCCCTGGGCAAAATATTGAATAATGCAGAAAATATGAAAAGAAGATGGAAGGAATCCACAGAGTCACTGTACCAAAAAGAGTTGGTCAATGTTCAGCCATTTCAGGAAGTGGTATATGATCAAGAGCCAATGGTATTAAAAGAAGAAGTCAAAGCTGCACAGAATGAAATGACAAAGAACAAGACTCCAGGAATTGACAGAATACCCATTGAGGTGTCTCAACAAATTAATACCTTGCTGGAGGTACTCATTTGTCTATGACAAGAAATTTGGAAGACAGTTACCTGGCCAAGTGACTGGAACATATCCATATTCATTCCCATTCCAAAGAAAGGTGATCAAAGAAAATGTGGAATTATCAAACAATATCATTAATATCACACACAAGTTAAAATCTTGCTGAAGATAATTAAAAAACAGTTGCAACAGTATATTGACAGAAAGCTTCCAGAAAAGCAAACTAGTTTCAGAAGAGGACATGGAACAAGGGATATCATTGCTGAAGTCAGAGATCCATATTTGTACCCATCCAAAGAAAGGTGATCCCTCAGAATGTGGAAGTTATCAAGCAATATAATTAATATCACACACAAGAAAAAAAATGTGTTTTTTAATTTAATTCAAATATGGTTGCCCAATATATTGACAGAAAACTTCCAGAAATGCAAGCTGGATTCAGAAAAAGACATGGTATGATGGATATCATTGCTAATATCAGATGGATCTTGGCTGAAAGCACACAGAATACCAGATAAATGTTTACTAGTGTTTTATTGGCTATGCAGAAGCATTCTACTGTGGGGATCATAACAATTACAGCTAACACTGAGAAGAATGGGAATTCCAGAACATTTAATTGTGCTCATGAAGAACCTGTGTACAGACCAGGAGGCTGTCATTTGAACAGAACAAGAGAATACTGCATGGTTTAAAATCAGGAAAGTTGTGCATCAGGGTTATGTCCTTTCACCACACTTATTCAATCTGTATGCTAAGCAAATAATCTGAGAAGCTGGGTTATGTGAAGAATAATATAGAATCAGGATTGGAGGAAGACTCATTAATAACTGTGATATGCAGATGACACGACATTGCTTGTTGAAAGTGAAGATGACTTGAAGCACTTACTGATGAAGATTAAAGATTTCAGTCTGCAATATGGATTGCACCTCAACATAATGAAAACAAAAATCCTCACAACTGGACCAATAAGCAGCATCACAATAAATGGAGAAAAAATTGAGGTTGTCGAAGACTTCACATTACTTGTTCCCACAATCAACACCAATAGAAGCATCAGTCAAGATATCAAATGAAATTTTGCAATGGGAAAATTTACTGCAAAACACATCTTTGAAGTGCTCAAACCATCGTATATTTAATTGTCTCATATGCTTATGTAAGCTGGACAATGAATAATAAAGACCAAAGAAGAGTTGATGTTTTTGAGTTGTGGTGTTGGCCAAGAATACTGAAAGTACCATGGGATGCCAAAAGAACTAACAAATCTGTCCTGGAACACATACAACTGGAATGCTCCTTGGAAGTGAGAATGGACAGACTTTGTCTCACCTACTTTGGTCATGCTGTCAAAAGGGATCATTCCCTGGAGAAGGATATCATGCTTCGTAAAGTGGAGGGTCAGCGAAAAAGAGGAAGGCTGTCAACAATATGGATTGACACAGTGGCTGCAACGATAGACTCAGGTTTGGCAAGGATTGTGAGGGTGGCACAGGACCAGGCAGTGTTTCATTCTGTTGTATACAGGGTCACTATGACTCAGAGCTGACTCAACAGCACATAACAACAACAACAACAGATGGTTGAAAACACAGTTTGTGTAATTCTTGATCATTAGTCAATATTAGTTTAAATATAAACTAAACAAATACCATCAGTAAAAGAGGAAGAAAAAAAAATCCTCTGATTGATGCCTGTCTCTCAGAATTCTGAATCTTTCACTCTATGATCTATAATATAGATCCTTATATATCTTTGGGAGTCTGTCATAGCAATTTCTTCTTATATTTGGTCAAAAATTCCAGTAAAGTACCAAACTATCATCAAAGTGAAAATTTTATTTTACCTTAATTCATTTTATTTACCATCAGCGCAAGCAGACCCGCCCAACAAATAGCCAGCCTATGTCTATATATTTTTCCTTTAGCCTTAGATCCTGGACTAGGAGCTCCTTTCATGTTATGGCAGAAAGAGTCATTGCAAAGTGACATTGAACCCAGGTGAAATACACATAAAGTTGGCCCAAACTTTATTCTTAATCAATTGTCCTAGCCATTTTATGGTTTTTATCTAATTGTTTATTCGTGTGCCGAGCTAATACCTCTCAGCCAAGCACATTTTTATAGCTTTGTATATAATTTCTGAACAAATAGGGTGTATAATGGAAATGAAATTGCTGACATTGTGCTTTCTATAATGGCATGAGTGGACTCAGTGTTACAAAGTACACTTTTATTGCATCCTTCTACCCAGCCATGTATATGAAGCATGGATTGAAATATTATTTAGAAATGTGATGTTGATTCTCCAAGCCAGTATATAGAATATGAAGATCATCAAATAAATAAACAGACAGATGTAAATGATCCAGAAACAGAAAATAGCATACTCATTGCAGCCTCTAATAATTTAAACATGGGAATGAGAATCTTTCTGTGTATGTATCTAAACTAGCCTTTTAAATCAAGAAAACTATTTCCTCTTAAGTCAGACTCAGATAACTTTTCACCTAAAATGTTGTGATAGTTGGTGTCCGGTGGCCCAACGCTTAAGCACTAAGGTGTTAATCCAAAAGTTGGCAGTTCAAATCCACCAGCTGCTCTGTGGAAGAGAAGACTTGGCAATATGATCCCATAAAGATTACAGACTAGGGAATCCTATAGGAATTTCTACTTTGTTCTATACAGTCACTAGGTATTGATATTGACTCATGAGTACCCCAAAACAGCAAGGTGCTTTTTGTCTGAATTAAAGTGAAAACATGCTCATTTTCAAAACCTACAAAGCTATTTATTTCTTAGCAGCAATATTTCATAAGAAACAGAATTGATAATCCTACCAGTATTTTCTATACTTTGTCTAAAACTTTTTCTCCAAATAGTTCAGGAATAAAAGAAGCATCAAAACAGGAAGATGAAGACCATTTCTCACTTTGAAAGTATTTACTAAATATTGTCAAAGTAATTAGATAAGACTCTTGGCTTTGGTGTTCAGTGCATAGGGTTTATTCTGAAATCTCACATGTACAGCACTCTGGCAAGTACTGTAAGGGATTAATATTCTAGAGGGCAAAGGAGGAGGTAAGTTAGTAGATGAATATTGTCATTTGTCTGCCATCTACTTTCTTGTTATCATTCTTTTTTTATTTTTTCTCTTCTTTTTCCTGAACCACACTCACTCTAAACTCAAGGATTACAAAAGTGAGAATTACAAGAGTGGGGAAATTAGATTAGAGGAAGTGTTGAAAAGATTTACTCATGAATGAAAGAGTGGACATGTGAAAGAAAGAAAGGGAAATGATGTAAACATGAGAAAATCAGTTTTTCTCTAAACGACACTTGTGTTAACTACATCTTTTGGTGGTGGTGGTGATTAGATTCTGCCAGATTTTAGAGATATGTTCTAAGTAGTGCAAGTTTGGTTATTAACATTATTTCATCTTTTTGAACCTTTCCTTCATTCCAATTTTCTTTTCTGTAGGAAACACACCTTCCTTCCCCACACCTCATACTTTCTCCCCTTCCTCTACCCAACAACATTTTGGAGAAATGATAATATCTCATCTAAATGCTACTCTGATTACCATGATTCACTCTAAGATATAATAAAGTGCTTAAAATGATTTTTAGAATTTGAAATAAATATTGTTTGCTCAAATGATTCCCCAGGTAGAAAGATGTTTCAGTTGAGAATCCTGAACATTCATGGTTTATTCTCTCTAATACCCCACTTGGATGCTATTATTCACTCTATTTAGTGAATATCTCTAGCCCAGGTGAAAGAGAGACAGGATGGAATATTGGAATGCACATTGACATTGGAAAAAATACCAGCTCAACCATAGACTAGCTTGGTGACCTGGGACAGATGATCTTATCTTGATGAACTTCAGGATCCTTATCTCTGCAAAAAAGTTGATAAAACCTACTTCATGAGACTATAGAAAGACTAAATGAGGTTATATATATAAAGCACCTAGCAGAATTCTTTGCATATTCCAACCACTTGATAAATATGGTAATTCTTGTAAACTGATTTGAATTTAAAAGAATCATAAACTGCTAACTTGGAATATTCTTAAGAGGTAATCAAGTCCCTCTTTCTCATACACAGATGAGAAAAGTGAGGCATAGACAAGTGTCTTATTCATTAAAAAATTAAGCCCTAGGACTGAGACATGATTAACTGTTCTTTACAAGGGGTTCTGGTAGCACAATAGTTAAGAACATGGCTATTAACCAAAAGTAGGTGGTTTGAACACACCAGCTACTCTGCAGGAGAAAGATTGGCTGTATGCTTCTGTAAAGATTCCAACCAAACCAATCACTGCTGTCAAGTCAAATCTGACTCATAACGACCCCTCCTTGGGTTTCCAAGCCAGTATTACTATGGAAGTAGATTGCTCAATTTTCCTTCCTAGGAGTGGCTGGTGGGTTTCAACAGCCAGCCATTTTCTTAGCAGTCAGATGCCTTAGGCACTACAGCCTTGGAAACTTCTATGAAATAGTTCTACTCTGTCCTATAGGGTCACTATGAGTCAGAATTGACTCGCAACAGTTGGGTTAATGAGTACATTATTTCATACAATTTTCTCTCAAAGACTTGCACCTTTCCAACCTTTACTGGCTTCTCACCCTGACCTTTCAGGCACATCCCCCATCCTATAGTAAACAATTTCCTCTCTCATTTATTTAGGTTTTTTTTTTTTTCCAACAAGAGAAATTTTCTTTGCATTTGTCTCTTTAGCTCATAAATTTGGCCCATGAAAGAGTGGCATCACTAGGGGTGTTTTGAGGGGTGCAGACTACAACAGCTGACACTATCAGAGGAGATAACACCAAAATGATTGTCTACAAAATTTTTGTTCAGTTTTTCAGCAGAAATTTATTATTTTGTATAAAAATATCTCTGCAGTTAGTCATGACAACAAAAACATTTTTTGTAAGCTAAGCTTAAATGTGTCAGTGTATCCATAAGGCTCAATAAAACTCCATGCTAATTTACATTTTGGAATTTCTATTGAGCCCCAGTCACAACTCTCATTATTTCCCAATTACAATGACCATTTTGTCTGCAGCTACTCTAAGCATGAATTGCTGTTTTCATTGCTGTCAGTGTTTTAATCATTGCTGATTTGGTCAATTTTTCTGGTGTTTTAGTTATAATATGGTATTTAGTATCTGTGAAGTTATATCAAAAGCGTTTTTGAGAATTAAGTAGTAATTAAAAGAAAAGAAGGAGAAAAATTTAAAAATCTTCCCACTCAATTACAAATAATATTGTACCTAATAATGATGTAATTCCATGTAAAAGATTTTATAAAACAATTTGTTGTTAGTATTCATATAATCTAAGAAATCTTACATCTAAGCAATTTACAGCTACATTTATCACATGTTAGTTTTGTATTAAAACAATAATAAACATTACTAAAGATTCTGTATAGTTGGTATGAGAGAAAGTCCATGGTGGAGTAGTATTGAAAGAACAAGTTACTGCACTCTGTGACACCAACACTAATGTTTCCCCTGCAATAAAATTAACTGGCCTGTTGCTTACTGAGTATGTCCTTCTTCTGCCTTCTGTGCTGTTTTTATCAGTAAGTCCAAAAAAAAAATGTCATTGAGTTAGTTCTTACTCATTCAGACACTATAAGACAGAGTAGACTGCTGCTCAGTTTCTTGATTTTCATTTTTCTAGTTGTTGCTAATTGGAAAATATGGCCTTGGAGATAGAAATAACACTGGATATCACATGATACAATTTTGTAAAACCAACAACTTATTCATTGCAAATACCTTTTTGAACAACACAAACGGCTGCTATGCACATGGACTTTGCCAGCAGAGTACAAAGGAATCAGATTGATTACATATGTGGAAAGAGGTGATGGAAAAGCTCAATATCTTTTGCCAAAACAAGACCAGGAGCTGATTGTGGAAAAGACCATCAATTGCTCATACGCACGTTCAAGTTGAAGTTGAAGACAATTAAGACAAGTGCATGAGAGACAAAATATGACTTTGATAATATCCCTTCTGAATTTAGAGATCATTTAAAAACTAGATTTGATGCTTTGAACACCAATGGCTGAAAACCAGAGGAATTGTAGGATGGCATCAAGAACATCATCTATGAAGAGAGCAAGAGGTCATTAAAAAGACAAGAAAGGAAGAAAAGACTAAAATGGATGTCACAAGAGATTCTGAAACTTACCCTTGAGGGCAAAGTAGCTAAAGCCAATGGAAGAAATGAAAAGATATAAGAGCTGAACAGAAGATTTCCAAGAGCAGCTTGAGAAAACAAAGCCAATTACTATAGTGAAATGTCAAAGTTAGAAAACCTGGAGTTAAAAAAGCAAAAGGGAAGAACATGCTCACTATTTCTCAAGTTGAAAGAACTGAGGAAAAAATTTAAGTCTCAAATTGCAATATGGAGGAGTTCCAGCAAGATGGCGGACTAGGCAGAAGGACTGCACAGACCCTCTTCAACAAAGAAAAGGGAAACCAATTGACACAGACACAGAAGATAATCTTGG
>NW_006922113.1:857560-858801 GCF_000298275.1 Orycteropus afer afer | reverse complement strand
AGAGAACAATCATGGGAGAAGGAAGGGCTGCTTATGCACAGGGAAACAGCTCAGGGTGCAGGAGAGTGGAGGGATGGACACTGGGAAGAGGTAAGTATGGGGAGGAAGTGGGAGGGGAGCTGTTGCATTGTGGTTAACTGTGGTCAATGACATGAGGCAAAGTATATTGGAACTGCTGTATGGAAAGTGAATTTGCTCTGTAAATCTTCACCCAAATCACAATAAATAAAATAAAATTAAAAAAAAAAATTGCAATATGGAAAGATTCTAAAAATATTGAATGATCCAGGAAACACTAAAAGAAGATGGAAGGAATACACAGAGTTACTGTATCAAAAAAAAAAAAAAGATCAATGTTCATCCAATTCAGGAGATGACATATGATCAAGAACCAATGGTATTGAAGGTAGAAATCGAAGCTGCATTGAAGGAATTGGCTCTAGAAATTGATGGAATACCTATTGAGATGTTTTAACAAATGGATGCCCTGCTAGAGGCACTCAGTCGGTTATGTCAGGAGATTTGGATGACAGCTGCCTGGCCAACCGACTGGAAGAGATCCATGTTTGTACCCATTTCAAAGAAAGGTGATCCTACAAAATGTGGAAATTATCTAACAATATCATTAATATTACATGCAAGTAAAATCTTACTGATGATAATTCAAAAGTGGTTGCAGCACTATACTGACAGAGCACTTCGAGAAATGCAAGCTGGAATCAGAAGATGTGAAATGAGGGATATCATTGCTCATGTCAGATTGACCTTAGCTGAAGGAAAAAAATACCAGAAAGATATTTATTTGTGTTTTATTGACTATGAAAAAGCATTCTGTTGTGTGGATCATAACAAATTATGGAAAATATTGAGAAGAGTGGAAATTCTAGAACATTTTATTGAGCTCATGAGAAAACTGTACATAGATTAGGAGACTGTCATTTGAACAGAACAAGGGGACACTGGAGGGTTTAAAATCAAGAAGGGAGTTTGTCAAAGTTGTATGCTTTCACCATACTTATCAATCTGTATGCTGAGCAAATAATTTGAGAAGCTGAATTATATGAAGAAGAACATGGCATCAGGATTGGAGGAAGACTCATTAACAACCTGTGATACACAGATGACACAATTTTGTTTGCTGAAAGTGAAGATAGCTTGAAGCAATTATTAAAAAGATTAAAGACTACAGTCTGCAGTATGGATTACACCTCAATATAAAGAAAACAGGAGCTCTGGTTGGC
>NW_006922113.1:854653-856973 GCF_000298275.1 Orycteropus afer afer | reverse complement strand
TAGCCATAAGTCTTTGTAAACTCTGTGGTGAAATTTGCTGTGAGCAACTGAGGAGCTCCTGATTGTAAAAGTTATCCACCTGGGGTATTTCTGTTGGACGCAACACAAAGCAATGTTCTGGGAGATTCCTGTTCTCTCTCAGGTGCTTAGAGTTCTGATGTTATGATTGGTTAGTTTGACCATTCTGCCAGACTCAAAAGGAGGCCTCCCAGAGGCAGAAGAAGTCTCTCTCTGATTGCTGGTTGAGGAAGACGCGCTGCTGAAAGAGACACACGCTCCTGAAAGAAACACGCATTGCTGGGAAAGAGATGCAAAAGACACACATTTCTGAGTGAGTCACCAAGAGACACACACTGTTGGGAGAGAGACTGTGAGAGACTGTTAGTAGAGAGACTGTGGGCTCAGAGGGAGACTGAGCATTTTTTCTGAACTTGAATTGTAGCCTGGTGCTTCCCTAATAAGCCCCATAACTTGTGAGTTCTGTGTGGCCACTGCAGCGAATTATCAGACCCAGGAGAGAGGTTGTGGATGCTTTGGAAGGAACGGTTGGTAAAAGTGCTGGAAGGAGGCAGCATGTCTGGCCTTGCAGGAATAGGCCTTGGGTTACTGATGGTGATTCTGTCTTCCTCTTGTGTGGTTAGAGGAGGTCAGAAGATATGGCCTCCCTGCCTTTTTAGCAAGAACTTTAGAGAAGTCTTTTGCAGCAGATTTGTCCAGTGTGAAACTATCTGATTTCTTGACTGATGCTTCCAACAGTGTTGATTGTGGAACTACGTAATATGAAATCTTTGTGAATGTCAATCTTTTCTCCATTTATTGTGATGTTGCTTTTTGGTCCAGTTGTGAGGATTTTTGTCTTCTTTATGTTGAGGTGTAATCCATACTGCAGACTGTAGTCTTTCATCTTCATCACTAAGTGTTTCAAGTCATCTTCACTTTCAACAAGCAAGGTTGTGTCTTTTGCATATTGCAGGTTTTTAATGTGTCTTTCTCCAATCCAGATGCCGCATTCTTCATCATAAACTCCAGCTTCTCAGATTATTTGCTCAGCATACATTGAATAAGTATGGTGAAAATATACAACCCAGACACACAACCTTTCTGATTTTAAACCATACAGTATGCCCATGTTCTGTTTGAATGACAGACTTCTGGTCTATGCATAGGTTCCTCTTGAGCACAATTAATTGTTCTGAAATTCCCATTCCTCTCAATGTTAGCCATAATTTGTTATCCTCCACACAGTCAGATGCTTCTGGACGGTCAATGAAACACAAGTCAACATCTTTCTGTTATTCTTTGATTTCAGCCAAGATCCCTCTGACATCAGCAATGACATCCATCATACCACATACTTTTCTGAATTCAGCTTGCAATCTTCACTTCCCTGTCAATATATTGCTGCATCCATTTTTGAATTACCTTCAGCATTTTTTTTCTTGTGTGTGATATTAATGATAGTGTTCAATAATTTCCACATTCTGTGGGATCACCTTTCTTTGGAATGGGTACAAATATACCTCTCTTCCAGTCAGTTGGTCAGGTAGCTCTCTCCCAAATCTCTTAGCATAGCTGAATGACTGCCTCCACACAGCATCTGTTTGTTGAAACATCTCAACTGGTATTCCATTAATTCCTGGATCCTTGTTTCTAGACAATTCCTTCAATGCAACCTTGACTTCTTCCTTCAGTACCATTGGATCTTGATCATATGCCACTTCCTGAAATGGATGAAAATTGACCATTTCTTTTTGGTACAGTGACTCTGTGTATTCCTTCCTTCTTCTTTTGATGTTTCCTGCATCATTCAATATTTGACCTTTCCATATTGCAACTTGAGGCTTGACTTTTTCTTCAGTTCTTTCAGATTGAGAAATGCTGAACATGTTCTTCCAGAACATAGAAAAGGATGGAATCCTCCCAAATTCATTTTATGAAGCAATCATAACCCTGATACCAAAACCAGGCAAAGACTTCACTAAAAAGAAAACTATAAACCATCATCCCTCATGAAAATATATCCAAAGCTCTTCAACATAATTCTAGCCAATATACTGTAACAACATACCAAAATAATAATAATAATAATTCATTATGACCAACTGGGGTTCATATCAGGTATGCAAGGATGGTTCAACAATAAATCAACAATCAATGCCATCCATCACATAAGTAAAGGAAAATAACTACATGATCATATCAGCTGATGCAGAAAAGTCATTTGATAGGAGATCCATTTGCAGAAAAATGAAACAAGATCTGTACCTCACACCACACACAAAAACAAACTCCAGATGGATCAAAGACTTAAATGTGAAAC
>NW_006922113.1:852170-853243 GCF_000298275.1 Orycteropus afer afer | reverse complement strand
AAAATCCAACACCTATTCCTGATCAAAACTCTCAGCAAGATAGGAATAGAAGGTACATTCCTCAGTACAATAAAAGGCATATATGCTAAACCAACAGCCAACATAATGAAACCATTCCCCTTGCAAACAGGGGCCAGACAATGATGTCCTCTCTCTCCACTTCTATTCAACATTGTATTGGAAGTCCTAGCCAGGGCAATAAGGCAAGAAAGAGAAATAAAAAGCATCCAAATTGGTAAGGAAGAAGTCAAACCATCCCTATTTGCTGATGATATGATCCTATACCTATTTAAAAAAATCTACTGGAATGAATTGAGAGATTTAGCATAGTGGTAGGATACAAGATCAACATCCAAAAATCAGTTGGATTCCTCTACACTTGCAAAGAGATTGCTGAAAAATAAATAAGGAAATCAATACCCTTACCACAGTTACCAAATAAAATAAAATACTCAGGACAAAATCTTACCAGGGACAGAAAAGACCAGTACAAAGAAGACTAAAAAAGACTACTTTAAGAAAAATACAAAAGATTACTTCAAGAAACCCTAAGAGACCTATATAAATGGAAAAACATCCCATGCTCAAGGAAAGGAAGATTGAACATTGTGAAAATGCCAATTCTACCCAAAGCAATGTGTATATTCAATGCAATCCCAATCCAGATCCCATCAACATTATTTAAAGATATATATATATATATATATATAAACCAATCACTAACTTTGCATGGATAGGAGAGACCTCAGATAAGCAAAGCATAATTGAAGAACAAAGTAAGAGGTCTCACACTCCTGGACCTTGAAACCTACCATACATCCATAGTAGTCAAAACTGCCTGTTATTCATACAACAATAGATACATAGAGAAATGTAATAGAATTGAGAACCCAGAAATAGACCCATCAAATTATGGTCAACTGATCTTTGATAAAGGGCTGAAATCCATTAAATGGGGAAGAGATTGTGTGTTTAACAAATGGTGCTGGCAAAACTGGATATCCATTTGCAGAAATATGAAATGATATCTGTACCTGAAACCATACACAAAATGGAACTCCAGATGGATCAAA
>NW_006922113.1:850530-851116 GCF_000298275.1 Orycteropus afer afer | reverse complement strand
CTTGAGGAGCTGTATAGTTTTAGGTTTCACATTTAAATCTTTGATCCAACTGGAGTTCATTTTTGTGTACAGTGTGAGGTACAGATCTTGTTTCATTTTTCTGCAAATGGATCTCCAGTTTTGCCAACACCATTTATTAAACAAACATTCTCCTCCCCATTTAATGGATTTTGGACCTTTGTCAAAGATCAGCTGAGTATAGGTCGATGGATCTATTTCTGGGTTCTCAATTCTATTCCTTTGGTCTATATGTCTGTCATTGAACCAGTACCAGGCAGTTTTGATACGGTGGCTGTATAGTAGGTTTTGAAATCCGGCAGTGTGAGACCTCCTACTTTGTTTTTCTTCTTCAATAGTGCTTTGCTTATCCAAGGTCTCCTTCCTTTCCATATAAAGTTAGTGATTGGTGTTTGCATATTCTTAAAGAATGTTGATGGGATCTGGATTGGGATTGCATTGAATGTATAGATTGCTTTGGGTAGAACTAAAATTTTTAAAATGTTCAATCTTTCTATCCACGAGCATGGGATGTTCTTCCATTTATGTAGATCTCTTATGGTTTCTTGAAGTAGTTTTTTATAGTTTT
>NW_006922113.1:848091-849528 GCF_000298275.1 Orycteropus afer afer | reverse complement strand
TTTGATTCAAGGAATTTTTGAATTTCAATTTTGATTTCTTCTCTTACCCAGTCTTTCTCAAGGAGTGTGTTGTTCAGTTTCCATGTGTTTACTCTTTTTCTGTTGATCTTCCTATTGTTGATCTCTAATTTGATAGCATTATGATGAGAGAAGTTGCTTTGCAGTATTTTGATGTTTTTAAATTTAGTAAGGCTTGCTTTATGGCCTAACCTATGGTCTATCATAGAAAAAGTTCCATGTGCACTGGAGAAGAATGTATATTGTGCTGCTGTTGGGTGAAGTGCTCTATCGATGTCTATAAGGCCAAGTTGGTGGATTGTATTGTTTAGCTCTTTTGCATCTTTGTTGAATTTCTTTTCAGTTGTTCTATCTTTCAAAAAAGTGGTGTATTAAAATCTCCCACTATGATTGTGGAGTCATCTATTTGGCTTTTCAACTCTATTAACATCTGATTTATGTATTTTGTGGCTCTTTCATTGGGTCCATAAATATTTATTATAGTTATATCTTCATGTTCAATTGATCCTTCAATCATTATATAATGTCCTTCTTTGTCTTGTATGGTGGTTTTTCTCTTAAAGTCAATTTTATCAGAAATTAATATTCCCACTCCTACTCTCTTAGAGTTGCCATTTGCTTGATATATCTTTTTCCAACCTTTGATTTTTAATCTATTTTTGTCTTTATTTTTAAGATGTGTCTCTTGTAGGCAGCATATTGATGGGTTTTGTTTTCTTATCCAATCTGCACCTCTCCATCTCTTTAGTGGAGCATTTAATCCATTAACATTCAGGGTAATTATTGATAAGTTTGAATTTGTTATTGTCATTTTGTTATGTGTTTTTTCATGGAGTCCCTGGTTTCTTTGCCCCATCTTATTTTCTGTGCTGAGCTCATTAGGTTTATGAATTGTGTTATCATTTCCTTTGTTGCTGTTGTTTTAGTATATGCTGAATATTTGTGCCTGTCTTCTTTTTTATTATGATGTGAAGGTTTATAATTTTTCTTTGAGGTTACCCTATGATTTATAATTTTATCCCCAGGTTTAGAACAGTTCTTTCTATCTTGCAATTTTCTTAAATTCCTCACCATTTAGAAGTTCTGTAACTACACAGTCTTTTCCTTCTTTTTGTTTGTATTTGTCCTCTCTTGCCAATTGATGCCTCTGGTTTCCTGTTTACAATCTTGTAAGGTCTTTTTACTTTGGGTATGCCCATAGCTGTGGTTTCTGGGTTATGTTATCTTGTGTATTAATGGTTGGTTGTTATTTGCTATTTTTGGTTTCTGATCAAAGGACTCCCTTTAGAATGTCTTGTAAGGTTGGTCTGGTTTTAACAAATTCCCTTAGTTTCTGCTTCTCTGGAAATCTCCTAATTTCACCATCATATTTGAGGGACAATTTTGCCGGGTATATAATTCTTGGTTGAAAATTTTTCT
>NW_006922113.1:846940-847522 GCF_000298275.1 Orycteropus afer afer | reverse complement strand
TGTATTTCTATCTGTAGATTTATAATCATTTCTAATTTTTTCTTTAATTTGTCCTTTTGTTCTTGTATTTTCTTCCAAAATTCTTCTAATGTTTTTCCTGTGTTTTCTTTGGACTGTGTCTAAATCCTTTGAAGATACCTAAAGATAATTCTTTTGAATTCCTTATCAGAGAGTTCCAATGCTGCTTCTTCCTTAGGACTGTATTCTGGGTTTATATCCTGCTCCATTGTTTCTACCACTTTATCCTGCTTCTTTGTGTGGACTGTGATGGGCTGTTGTCTCTGAGGCATTTTGGCATTGTTGTATTTAGATCTCTGTTAACTGTTTGTGAAGAGCAGCCAAGGGTGATTCAGGCTCTTCTTGGTGTTTTTTTTATTGTCGGCCCATTGTGGAGAAGGAGGAAGTGGCTCTCGCTCAGTAAGTGTAGTTGTAGGAGCTGTGGGTGTAGTTATGTCTTATGGGGACTGTTGTTATTTCCCACTCAGTCAGACACTAATTACAATTGAATAACCATCAAAAAACTAAAATCCCATGGACAAAAAACATACCATGTAATCACGCAGGAACAGTAACCCAAAAAAG
>NW_006922113.1:842070-846296 GCF_000298275.1 Orycteropus afer afer | reverse complement strand
GGAGTTGCTGGAAAGCAGAATGTGTTCTTAAGCCCCAGAAATCTGTGAGAGTGCTGTCTCTTTAAATATCCAAAATAGTCAAGCTGCTTTTTAAGCCTTCTAAATGGTTGCACTCTGTGGACTGGCAAAAGTCCACAATTCAACCCACCTTTCTCTTCACCTTCTCTATTTGTTCCTCAGCCACTATGCACAGTCCTCCATGCAGTCCCTGCCTAGCAGGGTGATTTTTAGGTTAATTCTTAGGTCCTACCAGCACTTGGGAATCTCCAAACTGTCTGTGCCATCAGGATCACTCAGGATCTCTGCCAGACCATAGCTCTGTATGTTTCCTTTTTTGGTATTTTCACACAAATTCTTCTGCTAGTTGGGATTTAGTCCACTTCTATATCCTTCCCTTTAAGGCTCAGGGATCCAAGATTATCTTCTGTGTCTGTGTTCATTGGTTTCCCTTTTCTTTGTTGAAGAGGGTCTGTGCAGTCTTTCTGCCTAGTCCACCATTTTGCCGGAACCTCTCTGGGATTTTCTAAAAATTCAATTCTTATGTGCATAAAAAGACTATTCCAAAAGAGTAAAAAGACAACCTACAGAATGGGAAAAATATTCAGCAATGACATATCAGACAAAGGATTTATCACTAAGTTTTATAGAAAACTCCAACATCTCAACATTAAAAAGACAAGCAATCCAATTAAAAGGGCAGAAGACATGAACAAACACTTCATGAAGAAGTTATTCAGGTGATGAACAAACACATGAAGAAGTGTTCACAATCATTAGCTGTTAGAGTGGTGCAAATCAGAACAATGATGGGATACCATCACACCCCAGCATTAATAGCAAGGTTTCAACAAGACAGAAAAAAAAAAAAATGTTGATGATTATGTAGAAAGATTGGGACTCTCATAAATTGCTGGTGGGACTGTCAAATGATCCAACCTCTGTGGAAATTGGTATGGTGATTCCTTGCAAAGTTGGAAATATAAATACCACTTGATCCTGCAATCCCATTTCTAACTATATATTCTAAAGAGGTGAGAGCCAGGACAAGAGCAGGTATATGCACTCCCATGTTCATTGCAGCACTATTCACAATAACAAAGAGATGGAAGCAACGTAAGGGCCCATCAACCAAGGAATGGATAAAGAAATTGTGGTACATACATACAACAGAATATTATGTCACCAAAATAATAACATAGAATCTGTAAAACACCACATAATGTGGATATGTTGGAGGACATCATGTTGATTGAAATAATTCAGTTACAGAAGGACAGATATTGTATCAGTCCCCTATTGTAAAATATCAAGGACAGGTTACATAGAAGGAAACTTTCTTTAGTTATCAAGGATGGGAGAAGAGGGAAGGGAAAGTTTCTAGGTAGGTTGAAAAAAAAAAAACTTATTATTGGTTACCAGGGTTAGGAAGTAGGAGGAAGAGGGAACCTTAAGTTTGAGGGGCATTGAGTTTACTCTAATAGGTGGTGGAATATTTTGGAAAACGATAGCAATGATGGAACAATATGAAAAATGTCATCAATGTCCCTGAGTATCAAAGTTGTTATGTTGTTGAATGTCTTGCTGTGTATGTTTTCATCACAATAAAAGTATAAATAAATAAATAAATAAAAGGAAATGAAACAAGCAGAAAAACTCAAATTAGAAAATAAAATACCAAACCCTGGGGCTATACTCTTTAAAAATGTCAATGTCATGGAGTTCTGGCAAGATGACAGAATAGCCAGACAAGCTACATAAACCCTCTACAACAAAGAAGTAAGAAACCAATTGAAATTGATACAGAAGATAATCTTGTGACCCTGAGTTTCAAAAGGAAGGGTAAAGAAATGGATTAAATAACAACTATTGGAAAAAAATGGAATGAAAACAGTGAATAAGGGGAGAAATGGAGCTGTGGACTATTAACTAGCCTGACAGTGCAACCATTTTGAATATGTGTAAACGGTATTCTGATGTGGGCAGTGTTCAGGTTACCTAGTGATACTCTGACAGGAATATACCACAAATTAGATGCCTGAACAAACAGGAGTTTATTCTATTATGATATTAGAGGCTTTAAATCCAAGTTCAAAGTGCCAGGCTCTGGGGATGGGTGAAAGACCCTCAACTTTGGGCTGTACCTCTGCCTTATGCCCACTAAAGGTAGATGCTTTTCTTCACTCAGACATCTGCTGGCTCTGAGACTGATAAGCCCAAGGTTGACAAGTAAAAAGGCACACTCTGATGTTAGCAAACAACATGGCAGGTCATTGATTCAAGTCCATTGAAAATCCCAAGGTCAGCAGAGCATAGTAGGCTGCTGAACAATGACATGGCTACATGCAAGGTTCATGGATGCCTTTAGTTAGAGACCATTCCCAAAGCTACTTCGTATATATGAAAGGCAGACCACATCCCTAAAACAGCTACTCAGCTGCTTGTGGTCAATACCATCGCGGAGCTGATTGCCAGTCTCATCATGGGGAATAACTATCACCAGCTGCTCAGCCACTCAACCAGACCCAGCCAAGTTTACACACAACCACAAACAGTAACCTGATAATCATCTTTTCTTGCCAAGGACTACAAGAGCAACACAATGGTAACCAATGAACAGAAAGCAACTCTGCCAACATGACCCAACAACATCCACACATCCTACAGCCCCATCCACTGGGCAAGAGCCACCACTTGTTTTTGCAACAACTGATCAATAATAGACAGCAGCCAATACCAGCTCAACCTTCCCTCAATTGCTCTACATGAACAGGTAACAGAGATCTATGCACTCATTCTCATCCTTTATCACTCACCAGAAGATAGGTGGTAAGTGCCTTAGTACTGCCAGACTACCAAATAGAGTAGCATACCAGCCCTGCTCTCTGATATAGCAAAACAATGTAAAGCCAAAAACAAAAACAAACAAACAAAAAACCTGGATAAATCATACCAACATACAACAAGAGTTAAGTATAAATACAATGACACCACAATATCGCAAGACAACTGACAATTCCAGTTCATGCAAAGAAGCAAGATAATGTAGTACAAACAATGGGCCAGAGTAGAGAGAAAGAAAACCTCCTTGAGGAAGAAGGGGCATTGGAATGACCTTAGTGGGAAATCAGGAGACTTATATTTAGATATAGGAGCTCTGGTAGCATAGTGCTAAGGAACTTGACTGCTCACCAGAAGCCTAGTAGTTCAAACCCACCAGCCAATCCTCGAAAGGAAGATGGGGCAATCTACTTCCGTAGTGATACTGCCTTGAAAACCCAAGGAGGGGTCACTATGAGTTGAATCGGACTCAATGGCACATAACAACAGCAACCACATATTTAGATATTATGGTAATTAAAGTTGTGTGTCAACTTGTCTGGGTCTAGTTGAGTGGGTGGGCAGCTAGTGGTAATTGTTCTCCATGATGAGGTTGGTAATCAACTCCATGGTGAGATCTACCACAAGCAGATGTGTAGCTGCTTTAGGGATGTGATCTGCTTCCCATATACAAGAAGCATCTTTGGGAATGTTCTCTAGCTTATGGTATGCTTGAACTCTGAATGTAGCTGTATTGTTGCTCAGCAGCCTGCCATGCTCTGTCAAACTTGGGACTTTCAATGGACTTGAATCAATCACATGCCATGTGGTTTGGTAACATTGGGAATGTGCCATTTTACTTGTTGATCCTGAGCTTGTCAGCATCAACAGCCAGTAGCTGCCTGAAGGAAGTGATGTCTCTTGCTTCAGTGAGCCAAGAGCATGAGGCAGAGCTGAAGCCCAAGGTCAAGGGGCTTTCCTACAGTCCCTGGAGCTTAGCACTTGGAACTTGGACTTCTAACTTTCAAAATTACAAGAATAACCTCCTGTTTGTGAAAGCTATCCCATTTGTGGTAGATTTCAGTCAGAGAGACACTAGATAACCAAAACAGATACCTTCAGCAGAGTGAGGGACGATGTAGGAAAACTGATCAAATTAAGGAAACCACACACAAAACTATAGATGAATTTAGGAAATAATACAAGAACAAACTGACAAAATAAATGAAAAAGTAGAAACCATACAAAAGCAGCAAATAGAAATACAGTAGATTAGTACTAAGATTTCAGACACAGATAACACTTTGAAAACATAAAGAGTAGAATTGAATCAATGGAAGATTGAATTAGTGAGAATGAATACAAATCTCTTTTCTTTTTATGCTTTCACCATACTTATTTATTTATTT
>NW_006922113.1:811831-837344 GCF_000298275.1 Orycteropus afer afer | reverse complement strand
GAACAGTCTTAACCAAAATAAAAAAAAAAAAGGGGGAAAATACCTTAAATTAAAAAAAAAAAAAATTCAACCAGGCACCGGGAAAAGAAAAAAATACTGCAAACTAGGACCTGGAAAGGGGAAGATTAATAATAATAATAATAAGACAAAAGTATTAATATTAGTTGTTTAAAACAGACAAATATAAGCAAACTAATCACCAGAAAAAAGTAAGTAAAAAATAAAAATAAAAAAAGAAGAAAAAAAAATTGGTGGGGGACAGGGCAGGGCACCTAGGCTTCGTCTGAGCACACAGACTGTGATGGAGTTCCTGTGACCCAGAAGGTAGGTGGGAGTGGGGGATGGCTGCACCTCCATTCACCAAGCTGGTGTGGGGTATTAGATTAGCAAGATGAATGTCGTACCTTGTCAGTCTTGCAGGTCCCGAGTGTCCTTGGAGTTGCTGGAAAGAAGAACGTTTTCTTAAGCCCCAGGAATTTGCGAAAGCACTGTCTCTTTAACTATCCAAAATAATCAAACCACTTTTTAAAAGTTCAAAATGGCGGCACCCCCTGGACCGGCAAAAGTCCACAGCTCAGCCTACCTTTCTCTTCACGTTCTCCATTTGTTTGCCTGCAACTGTGCACAGTCCTTTGTGCAGTCCCTGCCTAGTGGGGTGATTTTTAGGTTAATTCTTAGGTCCTACCACCAGTTGGGATTCTCCAAGCTGCCTGTGCTGTCAGGATCACTCAGAATCACTGCCAGACCGCAGCTTCATCTGTCTCCTTTTTTGGTATTTTCACACAAATTCTTCTGCTGCTTGGGGTTTAGTCCACTTCTATATCCTTTCCTTCAAATCTCAGGGGTCCAGGATTATCTTCTCTGCCTATGTTAATTGGTTTCCCTTTTCTTTGTTGAAGAGGGTTTGTGCAGTCTTTCTGCCTAGTCTGCCATCTTGCCCAGCAATCCCCAAATCTCTTAATACTATTTTGTTAAGGGAATAATCAGTAAAAAGAAGGAAGAAAAAGAGGAAGAAGAGGAGGAAGAAGAGAAAGAGGAGGAGGAGGAGGAGACAGAAGAAGAAGAAGAAGAAGAGGAAGAGGAAGAGGAAGAGGAAGAAGAAGAAGAAGAAGAAGTAGTAGTGGTGGAAGAGGAAGAGGAAGAGGAAGAAGAAAGCAAAGATTTATGTGGGACATGATCAAAAGGAATAACTTATGTGGGATCAGAATGCCACAACAGAAAGAAACAAATAAAACCACGAGAAAATTGTCAAAGATTTGTTGGCAGAGAGCTTCCCTCATATGATAAAAGATGAGAATAAATATGTTCAAGAAACTCAACAAACACTATACAAGATACAGTGCAAGAGAAAATCACCAAGATATATCAAAATCAAACTTTCCAAAACCAAAGAGAAAGAGATTCCTGAAAGCAGCATGACATAGTGACTAAGACATTTGACTGATAACCAGAAGGCTGGCAGTTCAAACCCACCAGCCACTCCTCAGAAGGAAGACTGGACAATCTACTTCTGTAGAGATACTGCCTTGAAAACCCAAGGAAGGGTTGCTATGAGTCAGGACTGACCTCATGGTAATGAGACTATTATAAACTGTCAAGAAAAGGTTTACACATAAAATAAAATGGTGATTTTATTCTTTGGTAATTACTAGAGATAGTAGTCAAGGAGAGGGAAAATTGCTAGCTAAGTAAGAGACATGTATTGATTTGGGTGAAGAGAAAGTCAATATAACAAAATGCATTGACCAGCACAATATCTCTAAGGAAAAGGAAGACATAGAGAAGTGCACTAGAACTACACACAACAAAGGGAAATACTATTGCATATATGATACTGTATTATCAGTAATTAAAAAAATAATAATAACCTATTGGTGGATACAGAAGTAGACAGCAAGAAGATCAAGTGTAGGCAGGCAAATAAGAATATACCCATGAACATATATACTTTTGGCAGATAACATTTCTGCATATGTTTGTATGTGCTATAAAAATGCCCGTAAATATAATAGAGTAAGCAGGTGAAAATTATGGCAAATTCTTAGCCACAACAAAACCACTTGATGGAGTGAGTCATTGGGCCTGCAGCCTTGGAACCATGGTCATGGGAGAAATCAAGGACAGTTATCTTGACATAGTGCACAAGAGCTTTGTCCTATATCCTACTTTGGTGAGTAGTGACTAAGATCTTAAGAGCTTGCACTTAGCCATCTAAGATGCAACTATTTGTCTCTCCTCATCTGAAGTAAAGAAGAGTGATGAAAGTCAAAGATGAATGGAAACATTTAGTCCAAGGGGACCATGGAAATCTCAGCTTAAATGACCCAGAGATCAGAAGAACTAGATGGTGGCTGGCTACCACCAACAACAACTAGGAAAGAGATCAGAATTGGAGAACCTGAATTGAGTAGGAGAAAAATATAGAACAAAAGTAAAAATCATAAAAAATACCAGGTTTATTTGTCTGGTGAAACACTTGAGATATGGCCCTTAGACATCCATTTAGCCTATAACTTAACTAACTTCTATGACTCAACTGTTACCCAAAAGATACAGAGGCCTATAAGGTGAGCAATAATACCAGGAAGGTATTTGCTCATTAGAACAATCAATGATACAGGATCAAAAGGGCAGCATTTGCCCAGGTGTAAAGCTAAGAAGCCAGGAATTAATACAAAATAAAGACTAAGATAATTGATAAATACAGGGAGGAAGTGGGAAGAGTACTGCAGTATTGTGGGGATTACAATCAATGTCATGAAAAAAAAATATGTAGGAATTCTTGAATGGAACATGAATTTGTTCTGTATAGTCACCCAAATCACACTGAAACCAAACTCACTTATGTTGAGTTGACACTGAGTTGATAGTCAAATGCCTCAGGCATTATACAACCAGAGCTCCCCCAATCACAATAAAAAGTTAAAAAAAATAATAATAATGTCAAGTTCATGAACAAAAATAAAAAGGGAAACTTTATTATTAAAGGAGGAAAAAGAAGCATGGCAACTAAATCAATCAATGACCCTGGGCTGAATCTTTCAACAGAGGAAAATGTTTCTATGAAAAACACTATTAGGAAAATCAGTACATTTTCATGTGGAGTCTGTTAACATAATAGTGATATACCAATGTGAAATTTCCTGAATTTCCCCAGGGGTATGTAAGAGAATTATGCAGTCATTCCTCATTGACTGACATGGTTAAGTTCAAATAAACAGATTATTATATGAAAATCAGCATTATGTGACACTTCAGTGACCAAATGCTCCTGAGGTTCCAGGAGTCATTTTGGAGGCAGCCTATTGGCTAGTCCCTCCCTGCAGCTGCTGACTACAATGTTCTCACTTGTGTCCAAATCATAAGTTTTCTACTTTGATAGGGTGGGCTGGTCTTCTTTTACTATTTGAAACCACAAGCATTGCTGATTGGGTGAGGATTTGCAGTCTGCCCTATCTCTACCCTCTTGGAGCTCTTGTTCTCCACAGAAATGCCCATCCTTCCAGGATGGTTGCTCGCTGATCCTTGTACCTCTAAGCACACAAGTGGTAGGCCTCTGAATCTGTATCCACTGTGGTCACTATGTGTCCTGTCTGTGTCCCTCTGACGCCTTCTTACACACTAAGCGTTCAAGCTAAAACAACACTTGGATGATGGAATAGCCACCAGCCTGTGGCCTACCCAGGGTTCTTTAGGGCCACAGAGATCATATGCAAGTTAATGGCCCAAGGCTCCAATGTTTAGTCTTTTTTGTTTTTTCCCTCTCTCTCTTTTAACTTTATTCCCATTCAAGACTGGGAGAGTGGTAGAATGGGAAGGATCAAGATATCAAGGCTTCGGGGCTCAGGAAGGAGGCATTTCCCTATTTAACGCACATGGAAACCTTTCTTTAAGGTTTTACTATTGCTGTAAATGTGAAATCTTGGATAACAAAATCGTTGATAAGTGAGGAATAGGTGCACCCACTCCTCACTTATTCACATGGTTAGGTTTAAAAGACCAAGTTGTTGTGTTACAATCAGCATATTCCACAGAAATGGAATATAACCACATCAAATCACAAAATGGAAGATGACCAGAATGACTACATTATTATATAATTGCCAAATTTCATAATTATACAACTGTCAAACCACGGAGAATCATGGCCTGGCCAAGTTGTTACATAACCTTAACCATCACAGCCAGCGTTATCTTACCTCATATTTTGACATTTGTTACAGATGTATAACATGAATGTACAAATAGTCAGATATTAGATTTTTACTATATCTGTAAATGTAAAATGTCAGAAGACAAGATAGTTGATAAGTGAGAAATAGGTGTATGTGCTCATGCAGTGATTTAAAGTTTAAATAAACTATTTGGAATAAGAATCATAGATATCATTCCAAACCAAACTTACTGCCATGGAGTTGATTCCAACTTATAGTGACCCTCACTGGGCTTCTAAGCCTGTAAATCTTTATGGAAGCAGACTTCCCCATCTTTCCTCTATGGAGCAGCTAGTGGATGTGAACCAGCAAACTTTTGGTTAGCAGCCAGAGCTCCTTGTAGATAGAATTACTCCCATTTAAAGTTTTAAGAGGCTGAGGTGTAGAAGTTGGAAGGCTTTACTTATGGTGCAGCTGTATTTACATAAAAAAGAAGCTAAACTAGTAAGTAGTTGAACCTGTGGGCTTGGGACCATTGTCACAGGGGACATCAAGCTCAATTGACATAACATACTACACAAAACATTGTTCCATCTCCTACTTTGGCGAGTAGTGACTGGGATCCTAAAAGCTTGCAAGTAGCCATTTAGATGCAATGATAGGTCACTCCTCATCCACAGCAAAGAAAAATGAAGAAAACCAGAAATTCATGGAAACAATTAGTCCAACTGACTGGCACACCATGAGGTCCTCAGCTTATACAACTATGAGACCAAAAGAACTAGATGGTGCCTGGCTATCACTGTCAACCACTCAGAGGGGGATCTATGTAGGAGATTCTGGATAGAGTGGGAGAACAATGTGGGACAAAACTCAAAATCATTTGGAAAAAAAAAAAAATAGGGACCAGGTTTGCTGGTCTGATAGAGTCTGGTGGAACCACCGAGACTATGATGCCTAGCTGCCCTTCAGGCCTAGAATGGAACCCGTGCCTGTAGGTTCCAGCCAAACAAAAGACAGTAATATGAGATGAACATTTATATTAGATAGATACACTCCTTGGAGAGAACAATCATGGGAGAAAGAAGGGCTGTTTATGCACAGGGAGACAGCTCAGGGGGCAGAAGTGCATGGAGGAATAGACACAGGGAAGAGGCAACTATCAGGAGGAAGTGGGAGGGGAGCTATTGTATTATGGTAAGTTGTAGTAAATTGTAGTCAACATCATGAGACGAAGTATATGTGAACTGCTGGATGGAAAGTGAATTTGCTCTGTAAACTTTCACCCAAATCACAAATAAAAAAAAAAAAAAAAAAAAAGAAGCTAAGAAGAGAATCACTGTCTTCTCACTAGGGTACCATCTTTCTTTTCTTCCTTCCTTCCTTCCTTCTTTCCTTCCTTCCTTCTTTCTTTCTTCTTTTTCTCAATATGTTAAAATACACTTGGTTAAATACAAGCTTAAGCTTTGGGGATTGTTTTTATTCTATTTTCAAGACCTGATATGAATATTCTGTCATCACTAAGGCCACATGTGACCAAAAGTGTCAGCAAGTGATACCCTTTGATAGATGATCTCCAAGGAGTATAATCCTGCAAATGTGTAAATGCAAAAAACATTTGGAACCTGCTGGAATGTGCGGTTAATATTTGGATTGCTTTGCAGGGAGAATGTAATTGTTTCTCTAAGGAAGAGTAACAATGTCTTATAAACCAGAGGGAATTGGATGCTTACATGTGATTTTTTTTTTGAGGTCTTAATTTGATTTTGTAGTCCTCTAGATGGGGACTATCAGGGGGTCACTGTATTTCATGCAGAATTTGGAGTTTTACTCATTCCTGTCATTTGCTGAACGCTCTCCTGAGAGTACAAATGCAAATACTCTCTCTTCAACAGACAGAATTTAATCTGGTGTGTGGATTCTCCATCATAGAGCAAGACTTACTAAATCTGTCTTTTGCTATGACTCTAGGGAACCCATCACTTGTCATTCTGCCCAGTAGAGAATACTGTAGCACCTACTTTATATTGTACCTTGTTACAAAATATCCTCTCTGGTAGAACATCAAACAGTCAAATATTCTCATTTATCCAAGTACTAGGTAGGAGTAAAAAGAGGTGTACACTGAGTTGAGCTAAATATCAACTGCCAATAATTTATTGTTTTTGTCCACTTCTCAGTTAATAATAGAGAACTGTAGAAGAATAAGGCCTAATAAATGGATATTCATCTCCTTTCAATTTATGAACAGGCACTTCTGTTTCACTGAGAAAAGTAAACAATATATATAAGACAAAAATCAGTCGATTCCAAACCATGGCAATCCTATGCATATCAGAGTAGCACTGTAATCCATAAGGCTTTCAATTGCTGATCTTTCAGAAGTAGATTGCCAGGCTTTCTTTTGAGTCATTTTTGGAAAATCTAGAACTTTCAGTTAGCAACCACATGCATTAAGCGTTTGCACCACCCAAGGACTTCAGAGATAAGTCCTAAGGTAAATGTTCATCTAAAACAGGATGTTACAAAAGCTTTTGGTCGGGGTGGGGGGAACTCAATCACTGTTATTTTATTTTAAATCAGACAGATATTATAAAAAAAATTAGATGCCCACAATACATAGGGAAAAAAAAACATACAGAGTTTAAGATTTACACTTAAAATTAAGACTGGTTTGATATTTAAAAGCCATATTAAAGACTAAGGAAATAACATGTAATATTCTGTAATATTCTTATAATGTGCAGACACATAATTTGACAAAATTCACCATCCATTCATGATAATAATAATAATAAATCACAAGATTTATTACTGTTAAATAATAATAATACAAAGAAGAATGTGACATCAGGATTGGAGGGAGGCTCATTAACAACCTGTGATATGCAGATAGCACAACTTCGCTTGCTGAAAGTAAAGATGAATTGAAGCATTTACCAACGAAGATTAAAGAGTACAGTCTGCAGTATCAATTCCACCTCAGTATAAAGAAGGCCAAAATCCTCACAACTGGACCAATAAGCAGCATGACAATAAATGGAGTAAAGACTGAAGTTGTCAAAGACTTCATATTACTTGGTTCTACAATCAACATCAATGCAAGAAGCAGTAAAGACATCAGACAATATAATGCATTGGGTAAATCTGTTACAAAAGACCTCTTTCAAGTGCTGAAGAACAAAAATATCTCCTTGAAGACTGAGATGCACCTAACCCAAGCCATGGTATTTTCCATCATCTCTTATGCACGTGAGAGCTGGACAATATGTAAGAAAGACCAAAGAAGAGTTGATGCTTTTCAGTTGTGGTGCTAGAGAAGAATACTGAAAGTACCATGGACTGCTACAAGAACTAACAAAACTTTCCTGGAAAAAGTGCCCCCGGAACGCTCCTTGGAAGGGAGATAGGCCAGATTTCTTCTGTCCTACTTTGGTCATGTTATCAGAAATGGCCATTCCCTGGAGGATATCATGCTTTGTAAAGTGGAGGGTCAACAAAAAAGGGGAAGGCCCTCAACAAGATGGATTGACATTGTGGCTGCAACAATGGTCCCAGCTATAGCAAGGATTGTGAGGCTGGCACAGGACCGGTCATTGTTTCATTCTGTTGTACATAGGGTTGATATTAGTCAGAGATGACTCGATGGCGCCTAACAACAACAATAATAAATCTCAGAAAATAGAATAGGACAGAACTTTCCAACCTAAGAGGCACCTGCATTAAACTTTCAGATCACTTATTTAATGGGTAAAGATGCTTCTTGCTCAGTTTGAGGAAAAAGAAAGTACATCTACTCTCATCACTTCTATTTAACCTCATAGTAGAAGCCTAAGGTAGTACTATAAAATGAACAAAAGCCATAGAGATTACAAAGGTGAAAGAAAAATATCACTATTTTACACCATAATTGCTGACATTACAAGGTCCTATGCTGCTGTTGCTAGGTGCTGTTGAGTCAGCTCAGACTCATAGTGACCTTATGTACAACAGAACAAAACACTTCCTGATCCTGTGCCAGCCTCACAATCCTTGGTATACCTGAGCCCATTGTTGTAGTCCTTGAGGGCCTTTCCCTTCTACTGTAGAACTAGGTCCTACAGAATATACAGAAAAAAATCCTAGACCTAATAAATGAGTGTAGCAAGACCACAGGACACAATGCCAATTAAAAAAAAATAAAGTACATTTATTCCAATAGCCAAACAATACATATTTGGAATTGTAAATTAAAAACAACTGTATCATTAGTGATTTTTTGTTGTTGCTAGGTGCTATTGGTCTACTGTTTCATAGTGACCCTAAGTACTACAGAACGAACCACTGCCAGGTTGTGCATCATCCTCATAGTTCTTGTTATAGTTAAGTCCATAGTTACAGTCACTGGGTCAATCCATCTTGTTGAGGGTGTTCCCCTCTTTTTTCTGACTCTCCACTTTACCAAAAATGACATTTTTCTCCAGAGAATGATACCTTCTGACAACATGACCAAAGAAGTTGAGACAAAATCTGGATGTTCCTCCATCTAAGGAGATTCCAACTGCACTTTTTCCAGAACAGATATGTTCTTTCTTCTGGCAGTCCATGGTATCTTCAGTATTCTTCACCAACATCCTCATTCAAAGCCATCAACTCTTCTTTGGTCTTCCTTATTCATTGTCCAGCATTCACATGCATATGTTGTTGTTGTTGTTAAGTGCCGTTGAGTTGTCTCTGACTCATAGCAACCCTATGTAGAGCAAAATGAAACATTGCCCTGTCCTGTATCAGCTCCATGATCCCTGCTATACCTGAGCCCATAATTGTAGACACTGTGTCAATCCAGCTTGTTGAGGGCCTTCCCTTCTTTCATTGACCTTCTACTTTACCAAGCATGACATCCTTCTCTAGGGAACAGTTTCTTCTTACAACATGACCAAAGCAGGTGAGATAAAGCCTGGCCATTCTCTCTTCCAAAGAGCATTCTGGCTGCACTTCATCCAGGACAGATTTGTTAGTTCTTTTAGCAGTCCATGGTATTTTCAGCACACTTCGCTAGCACCACAACTCAAAAGCATTGACTCTTCTTAGGTCTTCCCTATTCATTGTCCAGCTCTCACATGCATATGAGGCAACTGAAAATATGGTTTGTGTCAGGTGCACCTTAGTCCTCAGGGAGACATCTTTGCTCTTCAGTGCATGAAAGAGACATTTTGTAGCCCATTTGCCCAGTGCTATACATCACCTGATATCTGGATGGCTGTTTCCATTGGTGTTGATTGTAGAACCAAGTAATATGAAGTCTTTGACAACTTCAGTCTTTTCTCCATTTATTGTCATGCTACTTATTGGTCCATTTGTGAGGATTTTTTTTTTTCTTTATATTGAGATGTAATCCATACTGGAGACTGTAGTCTTCAATCTTCATCAGTAATTGTTTCAAGTCTTCCTCACTCTCAGCAAGCAAAGTTGTGTCATCAGCATATCACAGGTTGTTAATTGTTCTTCCTCCAATCCTGATGCCATGTTCTTCATATAATCCAACTTCTTAGATTATTTACACAGCATATAGATTGAATAAATATGGTGAAAGGATATAACCCTGATGGACTCCCTTCTTGATTTTAAACCATTCAGTGTTCCCTTGTTCTGTTCAAACAATAGCCTCCTGGTCTATTCATAAAAGGTGATTGAAAATACCATGGCTTAGGTTAGGCAGGTGTTAGTCTTCAAAGTGACATCTGTGCTCTTCAATGCTTGAAAGAGGTCTTTTGCAACTGATTTGCCCACTGCAAAAGGCATCTACTTTCTTGACTTCTATTTGCCTGAGTGTTGATTGTGGATCCAAGTGAAATGAAATCTTTGACAACTTCAACCTTCTCTCCATTTTTCACAAGGCTGCTTATTGGTCCCATTGTTAAGATTTTGGTTTTCTTTATGTTGAGATATAATGCATAGTGCAGACTATAGTTTTTATTCTTCATCAGTAAGTGCTTCAAGTCAACTTCATTTTCAGCAAGCAAAGTTGTGTCATCTACAGGATCCAGAGCAAGCAATAAATTCTGCCACAATGCCCATTTATATATTAAATGCAGACTACATCTTCGATGAAACACCCCTTACAACTGATTGGATAATCACCTCAAATTACATCATGGAGGATGATTAAATCATTATACAATTACCAAACAACATGATTACATAACTGCCAAACCGCTGAGTATCATGGCCCAGCCAATCTGACACACAACCTTCATCATCACAGATGGTATCTCATTGTATCTTTGATTTGCATTTCTTTAATACCAAAAGATCACGAACATAATTTTATTTATTTTTTTTTTTGGTGCTTGGATGTTCTTTTTGGTGAAGATTCTATTCATGTTCTTTGGCCATTTTCTGATTGAGGTTTTTTTTTTAAATCTTTTTGTTGTTAATTTGTTGCACTTTTCTATGGATTTTAAAGACCAGACTCTTATTGGCTAAGTAATTTTTGAAGATTTTTTTTTTTTACCATTTGTAGGTTGTCTATTTACTTTTTAAACAAAATATTTTGATAAGCATGCATTTTTAATATTTATGAGGTCTCATTTATCTGTTTTGCCTTTTACTGCTTGTACATTTGTTGTAATATTCATTACCCTATTTTTATAACAAAATTAGTTCCCATAGTACTCCCCCTATCTTTGCTTCCATGAATTTATGGTTTTTAGGTTTAACACTTAGGTCTTTGATGCATTTTGAGTTAGTTTTTGTGTATGGCATGAGTTATATGTCCTGTTTCTTTTTTTTTTTTTTTTCTAGTGGATATCCAGTTTTACCAGCATCACTTATAAAAGACATGTTTCTGCCCCACTGAATGGACTTTGACCCCTCATCAAAAATCACGTTCAGCCACTCCTCGGAAGGAAGGTTGGGCAATCCTACTTCCGTAGTGATACTGCCTCGGAAACCCAAGGAGGGGTCGCTATGAGTCGGGGCCGACTCGACGGCAAATAACAACAACAACAACAACAATAGATAAACAAAACAAACTCACTGCCATCAAGTCCATTCCGCCTCATATAGACCCCTCCTTGGGTTTCCAAGGCAGTATCTCTACGGAAGTAGATTGTCCAGTTTTCCTTCTGCAGCATTAGCTGTATTTAATTCTGAGTTAGAAATTCTTCTCTAGTAGTTTATATGTCTACTACTGAACCAATACCAGACTATTTTGATTAAGTATTACAGTGCCTAATACTTGGGGGAGAGACAGAAGAGGGGAGTGTGACACCTCTTAACTTTATTCTTTTTCTTCAATATTTGGAATTTCTTTCCTTTCCATATGATGTTGGTCATTATTTTATTATTTTATTTTTTCCATTTCAGTAAAGAATGTTGTTGCAATTTGTATCAGGATTGCATTGTGTTTGTAGATTGCTTTAGACAGACTTTAAATTTTCACTATATTAAGTCTTCTAATCTATGAACATTACATGTCTTTCCATTTTTTAGGTCTGTTTTAGCCTGTTGTCATGGCATTTTATAATTTTCATTGTATTATCTTTTGTGTCACTTAGAACATAGCCATAACTTAGGTTATGTTTATGCCTATGTATTTTATTGATTCAGGACTTAATTGTAAGTGTATTGTTTTCTTGATTTCTTTTTCAGAGTAGTCTTTGTTAGTGTTGAGGAACCCAGCTAAATTCTGTGTGTTCATCTTGTACCTTGAAACATTACTGAATTCTCTTATTGGTTCCAGTATTTTCTTGTGGAATTTTTAGGGTATCTATGTATAGGATGTTGTTGTTGTTGTTATGTGCCATCGAGTCGGACCCGACTCATAGTAACCCCTCCTTGGGTTTCCGAGGCAGTATCACTATGGAACTAGATTGCCCCATCTTCCTTCTGAGGAGTGGCTGGTGGGTTTGAACCGCCAGGCTTCTGGTTAGCAGTCAAGTGTCTTAGGCACTACGCTACCAGAGCTCACATGTATAGGATAGTATCTTCAAATAGAGACAATTTTACTTCTTCCTTTATAATTTGAATACCTTTTATTTCTATTACTTGTCCTGTTGTTACAGCTAGGACTTCTAGTACAATGGTAAATAACAAAGATGATAATGAACACCCTTGTTTGTTCTCATTCTCAAAGTTAAACCTCTCAGCCTTTCTCTGATGAGTATACATCTATTCCTCACTTACTGGCTATCTCTTATTTGACATTAAAATTTTTTTTTATCATCTGGGCCCTACTCAGGGTCATTTTTGGCTTGGGATTTCATCTGTGGGTAACCATAACTGATAATAGAGACCCCAGTGATGACAGCGACATCTGAACAATGGCAGAAAACTGGCCCCTGGAATATATTCTGCTATTGATCCATGACATCTTCGGCTGGACAAGGAAGGCACAGGGCAATGTCAGGATGACATGTGGTTGCAGGTGGGCAGCAGGAAGCCAGATGAGGGTTTGAACATGCCAAGGAGGTCAGTTGGGAGAAGTGGGAAATGGGAAGAGTGAGGGTATTGAACAGGGCTGCAGGGCCAGGGTGGTTGGAGAGTGAGGGATTCCTTGCCACAGTGGGTGGTGGAAGTCAGCAGGCACTGAACAAGCAGGGTACCTGGCTAGGTGTATAGCACTAGGTGATGGTGATGGGCAACACCCAACCACCTCCATGACCACTTCCAAACTCTGTGAGCTCCATGATGTTAGGGAAGGTGTAGTGGGGAAGAGAACCAGCACCAGAAGCATACTGAGATGCTCCAGGGCTGCCCAATGAGCAGTGAGTGATCAGGGTGGGACACCAATATTAAAGATGCAGTGTAGTCTCTGACTCTAACATAGCACCAATTTTACACAATGACTTGGGCTTTGCAATCTAACCATGTCAGTAAGTGAGGATTGAGAGTAATCTTTGCTGTCAGTTTTGCATATATGCCTTAAATTATGCTGAGAAATTTTCCTTCTATTCTTATTTTTCTGAGAGTTTTTGTCAGGAAAGGGTGTTGAATTTTATCAACTGACTTTTCTGCATCAATTATATGATCATATGGTACTTTTCTTTTGTTTTATTTATGTGGTGGATTGCATTGATTGATTCCCTAACATTGAACTGCCCTTGTAGTCCTGGTTTGAATCCCCCTTAATCATGGTATAAGATTTTTTTTTTTTTTTTTTTTTGATATGTTGTTGAAGTCTGTTGGCTTGAATTTTGTTAAAAGTTTTTGCATCTATGTTCAAAAGTGATACCACAACAAAACAAAACAAACTAACTGCCCTCAAGTCAGATCCTATTCATAGCGACCCCACCTTGGGTTTCTGAGGTGGTATCACTGTGGAAGTAGATTGCCCAATTCTCCTTCCAAGGAGTGGCTGGTGGATTTGAACCACCAGCCTTCTGGTTAGCAGTCAAATGCCTTAGGCACTACACCACCAAACCTCCTTCAAAAGGGATATTTTTCTGTAATTTTCTTTTATTGCAATGCATTTGCCTAGTCTAGGTATCAGGGTTATATGAGTTTCATAGAAAGAGTTCTGTAGTATCCATTTCCTTCTATGATTTTTAAGGGACTGAGTAGGTTTGGTGTCAACTTTTCTCTGAATATTTGGTAGAATTCTCAAGTGTCACCATCTGGTGTTAGGCTTTTGTTGTTATTGACAGTCTTTTTTTTTTTTAAATGAAATCATCAATCTCTTCTTCCGTTTAAATTTTATACCTCTTTGTTAGTTCCGGTAGGTAGAGTGTTTAAAGGAATTTATCCGTTTCATCTAGATTTTCAAATTTGTTGAGGTAAAATTTTTCATAGAAATCAGTTATCATCTTCCTTTTCTTTGTCAGATCAATTGTAATGTTACCAACTTCTTTTGTAATTTGATTGTTTGCCTCTTTGTTTTTTGTTTCTTTTGTCAAGCAAGCCAGTAATTTCTCTATTTTACAGATCTTTTCAAAGAACTAACTTCTAGTTTTGTTGATTCTTTGTAATGTATTTCTATTTTACTTATTTTTTCCTTGATGTTCATTATTTCCTTTTTACTGGCAGTTTTTGACTTCTTTTGCTTTTCCTTTTTATTTGTTAAAGTTGTTGCTTTAATTTAATGATTTTGGATTATTTGTCTTTTTTAATGTAAGCATTTATTATTATGGATTTCCCTATAAGTACTACTTTTGCTATGTCCCAAAGGTTTTGATATGTCATTTTCATTTCCATTTGATTTTAGGAATTTTTCTATTTCACTTTTGATTTCTTCTTGACCTCATAAACTTAAAATGCATTATTTAGCTTCCAATTTTCCCCATTTTTTCCTGTTTTTGATTTATAACTTTATACCATTATGGTCAGAGAAGATGCTAGTATGATTCTAATCTTTTTAAATCTGTTGAGACTTACTTTGTGTCCTAGCATAAGGTTCATTTTGGAAAATGATTCATGTGTACTGGAGAAGAATGTGTATTCCTCTAAAACTGGGTGGAGTGTTGTATATATATCTTTTAGGCTTATGGGGGGATCTCTGGTAGCATAGTGCCTAAGGCACTTGACTGCTAATCAGAAGGCTGACAGTTCAAACTCAATAGGTACTCCTCGGAACAAAGGTTGGGCAATCTATTTCTGTAGTGATACTTCCTCAGAAACCCAAGAAGGGGTCACTTTGAGTTGGGTGCAACTCGATGGCACATAACAACAACAGGCTTATGGGTGTTTTTAAGTTGTATATGTCCGTAGTTATCTTCTATATAGATGTTCTGTCTATATTTGAAAGTAATATGTTGAAGTCACCTATTATTGTAGAATTCTGTATTTATATGTTCATATTAGTATTGTTTCACATATTTTGATACATTGCGGTTAGGTGCACATATATTTATTGTTGTTATGTCTTCTTGCTGGATCGAAAGTCAATTACTATGTAATGTCCTTCTTTATCTCTTGTAATATATTTTGATTTAAAGTCTATTTAATCTGATATCAATATGGTAAACCTTGTTCTTTTTTGTTTACTGATTGCATGGGATATGTTTCTCCACCCTCTTATTTTCAGTCTGTTTGTGTCCTAATGTCTAAGGTGTGTTTCTTGGAAAGAGAAAAATAATGGATCATATTTTGTATTTTTTTTTTTTAGTCCATTCTGCCATTTTCTGCTTTTTGCATGGCATATTTAGGTCATTTATGTTTAAGATTATTACTAAAAATGAAGTGTGTACTTCATTCATCTTGCTATTTTTTTTGTGTGTGTGTTTCATATTTCTTTATTTTTTATTCTAATTTTTCTGTTATTGTTTGTATTTGGCTGCTTTCTTTTGGTGAGCCTTTTTGCTTTCTTCCTTCTTTTATTCTGAATGTCCTTTTTCTTGGTAATTTCTTGGTGGTTAGAACATATTACTTTGTGAACAATAGTTAGTATAAGATTTTAACATAATAAATATATTCCTGATATACTCCTCTTTCCTTCCTTTCTGTCAGTGTGTCTCCAGTAACATAAATATATAACCTAGATTTGGTAAATTTCCTTGCTGCTTATTTCTTCCAACCTTATGTTGTATTGTTTAAGGGATTTAATTATTTATTTTATTCCCTACAAATATAATGTACAAACCTTATTAGTGCCTGTGTTGTTGCATTTTTGGGATCTGTCTCTCCCTCTTATTATTTATTTGTGTATCTCCCTTGTATATATACCAGTATTTATTTAATGCTCTTGTCTTTTCATTTGGAGCACTCCTTCTAGTAATACTTGCAAAACAATTCTGGTAGTCACAAATTCCCAGAACTTCTGTTTGATAGGGAATAACTTGATACCCCCTTTGTTTTTGAATGCCAACTTTGCTAGGTAAAGAATCCTTGGTTGGCAATTATTTTCATTAAGTATTTTACATATGTTTCTCCATTATCTTCTGGCTTCTAGAGTTTCTGGGAAGAAATCAATGATGATTCTTATGAAAGATCCTTGGTGTGCCATATTGTGTTTTTCTTTTGCTGTTTTCAGAAGACTCTCCTTGTGTTTGGTTTTCAGGAATTTCATTAGAATATACATTTTTGTGTCTTTTCTGATCGGGGTTTATGTATTTTCAGGTTTAGTTTTCTGTTCATGTCTGGGAAATTCTCTGCATATATCTTGGAAAATTGTTGCTATACCTTTATTGTTGTCATTTGTGCTCTGGGATTCCAATAATTCAATGTTAGATTTCTTAGTTGGATCACATATTTCCTTTTGGATTAGTTGCTTTTCTTTGTTCTTTTCTCTTGAGACTTGGTAATTTCAGTTATTTTGTCTTCCAGTTCATTTATCCTATATTCTGTCAGTTTGACTGTATTATTGAGTGTTTCTCTTGCTTTTTCCAATTCATTGCTTTATTCTTTAGTTCCATTCATCCTTTTTTCTTGTTGTTTTGTTTTTGATGTTTTCAATTTCTTTGTGAGTCTCTCATTTTCTTCCTTCATTTGTTTCCTGATCTCTGCTAGTTTGTTTTCTGTGTCCTTGTTGCTTTCTTTAAATATATGCAGCACCATAGTCTGAGACTTATCAATTCTTTGCATTAGTCTTTTCATTAGGCCTCCATAGGAGAAATTTCCTCTTCAGGTTTTGCTTTTGATTGTTCCTTATTGTGATTTTATGTATTTTACTATGTTTTGTTGAACTTGAGCCATTCTGTTATCTTTATTATTACTATTATTATTATTTACTTTAAATCTGTATTTTTGTTTCTGTGGGAATTTTTTTTTTTTTTTTGATTGAACATTCTAATGGCACAGCAACCAAGCACCCAGCTGCTAACCAAAAGCCCAGGGCCCACATCTACTAGCCACTTCCTGGCAGAAAGATGCAGCAGTCCATCTCCACAAATACTCACAGCTTTGGGAACCCCATGGGGAAGCTCTATTCCAACCCATAGAGTTTCTAAGAGTCATAATTGTCCCAGAGGCAATTGGCTTGGGATCTTCTCTTGGAAGCTACTTGAGAACACTCTTATCATTTGGTCTTTCACTCTGATTCAGGAGTTAGGTATGTTTGATCTCTGAAATTCAAAGTTCACTCACTGGAAGGGGGATTTAGCTTTTCACATACATTGACATAAGTAGTGGGGCTCCAACTTCCTGTGGTGAAATGAGGGGGTTCTCTAACTTTCCCTCATGGATACCTGTACAGGCTGTCATGCTATGTCTTGCTGTGAGTAAGAAGTCAGCCTCCTCTCTGTGTCACCTGTCTGAAGTTTTCCCCTCACCCTACTGCACTTACATTTCTGCCAGTCCTAGTGTACATAGCTATTGAGCCTCAGTGAGATTCAATAGCACTCTCTTGCAGCACTGCAATCCCATCAACCTCTTCTAATTATGTGCCTGCAAACTCCCATGGCAGATTTGTGCTGCCATATAAAAAAATCAGGCTACAGCTTCCTCAGCTTAGCTCCTTTTCTATGCTCATTGTGTGGAGTGTTAACGAGTCCTGTCTCAAAATGGCTGTGATGAATGAATCATTCTGATGGTAGCAGGTAGTTTTCTTCAGCTTCTGAGCCTTCCCTGTTCCTCCCTGCCCTTGCTTCTGGATTCAACATGACTTTTCAACACCTCAGCCAGAATTCTGGGATTTCAGTCTGTTATTGTTTTTATTCAGTGTTCTGTTGGTTAGTTGCTGGGGGAGTAAACAAGAGCATCCACTTACTCTGCCATTTTGTCCCACATCTCCATACTTGTTTGTCTGTTGCTCTAATAATATCGTTATCATTTTTCCCTCTTCCACTAAGGATCCAGTGTAGGATCAGTAATTGCATTTATGTACTGTGCTTCTTTAGACTTCTTTAATCTGGAACATTCCCAAAACCTATCATTTTCTTTTATGACATTGACACTTTTTGATGAACACAGCTCTTCTTTTAATAGAAAGTCCATCATTTTTTGTCTATTTAATGTTTCCTTATGATTATATTAAGATTATGCACTCCCAGCTGAGATACTGCATGAGCAAAATTCTATCCTTCTCAAGGTGTCCTATCTAGAGACATATGATGACCATCTGTCTCTCATTACTTATGTTAATTTTTTCAAAATTTAGTTTTATCAGATTTCTTCACTGTATAAGTACTACACTTTTTTTCCTCTTGCATCTAGTAAGCACTCTGTGAGAAGGCACATTAAGATCATGAACATATCTTCATCCTCATCATAATTTCCTATAGACTTGGCATTCACTGATGATTCTTACTTTATTTAATCTTTATATCAATGGCCATAAAATGCTGAATTATCTCTCCATTTATCAGCTAGCTTTTACATTCTACTGTAAGAAAGAGCCCTCCATTCACATCTATACTTTTTATGTACATATTTGTTTATTTATTCATTATTTTTTTATTGATATAATCCCCAACACCCAGGTCTCCAAATCCCAAAACAGACATTGACAAAGCTAAAAGTGAATGTTTCCATTTGACCAATCAGTTACAGCTCTCAAATATACACATATAATAACTCACCCCTCCCTTATCCATAGAAGATACATTCCAAGACCCCAAGTGGATACTTGAATCTGTGGATAGTATTATACCTTATATATATCATGTTTTACCCTATGCATATACATATAATAGGCACCCAAGGTGATCTGGGCAGGCAGCATTAACCCATCAATGTGGCACATCAACTTACCCAGCTGTGTCTTACAGGCTTACACCTAGTGGAGGAGGAATAAATCAGCTCCAGGATAGAGTGGGACAGCATGGTATTCCATCATACTACTCCACAATCAACACCCATAGAAGCAGCAGTCAAGAAATCAGAGGAAGTATTGCACCATGGAAATCTGTTGCAAAAGATTTCCTTAAACTGTTAAAGAGCAAAGATGTCACTTTGAAGGCTAAGAACCTAACCCAAGCCATGGTATTTTCAATAGCCTTATCAAAACTGGACAATGAATGACAAAAAACAAAGAAGAACCTATGTATTTGAATCTTGATGTTGGTGAAGAATACTGAACATACCATGTACTGCCAGAAGAATGAGCAAATTTGTCTTGGGGAAAGTGCAGCTCAAATACTCCTTAGAAGAGAGAATAGAGAGACTTCATCTCAAGTACATTGTTCATGTTGCAGAAGGGACAGGTCCCTGGATAAAGATATCATGCTTGGTAAAATAGAACAAAAAAACTAACTCATTGCTGTCGAGTCGGATCCAATTCATAGTGTCCCCTCCTTGGGTTTCTGAGGAGGTATCACTACAGAAGTAGATTGCCCAATCTTCCTTACAAGGAGTGATTGGTGGGTTTGAACTGCCAGCTTTCTGATTAGCAGTCAAATGCCTTAGGCACTATGCTATCAGAGCTGCTAAAGTAGAGGATCAGTGAAAAAGTGGAAGACCTTCAAAGAGATGGATTGACACAGTGATTGTACAATGGGCTCAATTATAGCAAATACTGTGAGTATGACACAGGGCAAGGCAGTGCTTCATCGCATTCACAACAAATAATGTTGCTACAAATCGGAGCTGACTCGATAGTACTTAACAACAACTCAAGAGTGGTGGACAATTAAATATATTCATTCTGCAATTTACCACATGTCAGTTTTGCAGAAAACAAAATCATAGATAAAGGGGAATCACTCTCTATATATTCAGTTCACCTCTGAACAACAGAGGCACTAATCCTCAGTATAATCAAATATCAGCATATAACTCTTGAATCCCCCCAAATTTTACTACTAAAAGCCTACTGTTGGCCAAAAGTCTTACTGATACATAAACAATTAACACAGTTCTTGCTGTATCATTATATGATTTCCATGCAAAGAAACTCTCATACATATACAACTAATAAGTTTATTAACTATACAGCATGATGATTATTTACTATTCATTAAATGTAAGTAGATCATCATAAAGGTATTTATCCTGGTAGTCTTCACATTGAGTAAGCTGAGGAGGGGGAGGAAGAAGAGGGATTGGTTATGTTGTCTCAGGGTGGCAGAGGTGGAAGTGGTGGAGGAGGTGGAAGGGAAGACATGAGGGGCAGGCAGAGTTGGTATAACTTTATGGAAATACATGATAATTTCTGTCTGACTATTTTGCTTTCTCTTGTCTCTGAAAATTTTCTCTGCATACTACTAATCTTTCTTCTACTATTTGCTTTAATTTTAGTGCCTGTGTCATAGAAGACTCCATGCCCTAAAACAAGTCAAAATCAATCTTGAATACTGGAAACCCTTCTGCCAGATTTTAATGTTATTTTTTTTTTTTTTCTGGCTTTTCTTCTACTCTTTTTTCCTCATCATCTGGCACTGATTTGGAAGCACCCATGTCCATCAATTCATCTTCTATTAATTGCCCTGGTATGGGGTCTTTTATCTCTTGAATTTCTCTAAGATCCATGCCTTGAAAAAAGTTTGTATATAAGTAGACAAATGCAGTTCATACATGGTGTTCAAGGTTAAAATATAAATAAATACACACACACACACACACACCCCGACTCCTCACTTGTTGACCACCATGTTATCCAATATTTCACATTTACAGCAATAGCAAAAATCTAATATCCAACTATTTTGCATATTAATGAAATGTTGAGGTGAGGGGAGGGAGAGAAGAAGGAAGCAGACATCTATGAGAAGGAGCAAGCCGTATGGACCACTAGCAGTTTGTATTACCTGAGCCAGGCAGAGGACCCAGGCCAGGCCCATGGCCAATGTAGGGAAGGTGGTGGGGAGTATGCAGGATGCAAAGGCAGCTGGAAATGAAAAGATGGTGGAATCCTGGGCTGCAGGATTCGAGTGGAGTCACAGAAGTCTCTTCTTCCAAAGAAACTTCTCTACCATCTCCACAACCTTTGCTGGGCCCAGGTGGCTGGGTGTCATCTGCCCACAGATCAAGGAGCCATCCACTAATGAGACTGATCTTGAGGTTTAGCTGAGTGGTAAGGTAAAGAGGCAAAGTATAAAGGTCTACACAGAGGCCTGAAGTGTGATCAGGTGACAATGGCTTTCTACTGCTCTGGAGGTGGCAGGAAACTCTGAGGACCACTATCACCACACTTACCCTGTGCACTCTGCAGTAGTGGAGAAGACATCGTGGGGAAAGGGTTCCCACTATGTCATGCACATCCCAAGACACATTGAGGGTACTCAGTGGGTGGTGAGCAACAGAGAAATACTTAAGCCAAAAGCAGAATGCAACCTCCACAATCAAGTAACACCATTTTGTACATAGTGACCTGGTCTTTGGAAGCTAACCATGTCAACAAGTGAGTGCATATTTCTTATGTACTTTTTGTTTGTACACAAAGACTAGTACACTGCATATGCTCTCTGAAACTTTACGTATTTTAACTTTAATGATATCTCCTGGAATATTACCATATCAATTCATAGAGATTGTTTTCATTCTGTTTTATAGCTGCATACTCTCCACTGAGCTCAAATTCTATATTATAGTTTATTCACTGCATATGCTAGAACATTTATGTAGTTTATAATATTTTGAAATTTAAAATAATGTTATAATTAAAACTTTGTGCACACATAATTTTCCAGGGTAGATCGTGTATATTTAGGACAAATACCTATAAGCAGTATGATTGGATCTAAAGATAAATGCATATGTAGTTTTGTTAGCTATCTGCAAATTTTATTCCATAAATTTTGAACCTTTTTCCATTCCCACTAGCAATATATGAGAGTGTCTTCATTCTCAAAGTGGTAGGCTTTATTTTAGTTAGCCTGGAGAAGGGAGCAGGCAGAGAAGTTGGGTACCATGTTCCTCTTCATCAATGACTAAATATGGAATCTTGTGGGCATATAGAGTCACTATGACTCAGTAGGCAGGCATAGGCTGCTTTCCACTTGGGAGTGACTCTCTACTAAGTCTGGGCCCTCAGGTAGGTAGGCACAGAGGAGTTAAGAACAACTAAGGAAGATGAACTTGTCTGTCAGTTTGTCATCCTCTGGTGGCTTATGTGTTGCTGTGAGGCTAGAGGCTATGCCATCAGTATTGCAAAATGCCAGCAGGGTTTACACATGGTGGACAGGTTTCAGGAGAGCTTCCAGGCTAAGCGAGAACCAGAAGAAGGAAGAAACCATTCACTTTGCAAACAATAAACCAGTGAAAACTTCATGAATAGCAGTGAAACACTATCTGATATATTACTGGAAAACTTTATGAATAGTCCTGAAACATCATCCGATATAGTGCTGGAAGATGAGTCCATCTGGTCAGAAGGCATTCAAACTTTGACCGGGGAAGAGCTGACTACTCAGAATAGAGACAACCTTAACAATACAGATAGAATAAAGCTTTCAGGACCTCCATTGGCTTATGTGGCATGACTGCAAATGAGTAGAAACAGATGCAAACATCCATTAATAATTGGAACATGGAATGTATGAAGTATGAATCTTGGAAAAATGGAAGTTGTCAAAAATGAAATGGAACACATAAAGATTGATATCCTCAGCATTAGTGAGCAGAAATTGACTAGTTTTGCCCGTTTGTAATCAAACAACTATATGATCTACTATGCCAGGAATGACAAATTGAAGAGGAATGGCATGGCATTCATTGTCCCAAAGACTGTTTCAAGATCTGTCCTGAAGTACAATGCTGCCAGTGAGAGGATAATATCCATATACTTACAAAGAAGACTAGTTAATACTACTATTATTCAAATCTATGCACCAACCACCAAAGCCAAAGATGAGGAACTACCAACTTCTACAGTCATGCAATCAAGATTGCAAACATGAAATCAAGATGTGCTGATTATCACTGGTGACTGGAGTGCAAAAGTTCGAAACAAAGAATAGTTACCGGTAGTTGGAAAATATGGACTTCATGATAGAAATAATGCTGGAGATCGCATGATAGAATTTTGCAAAACCAATAACATATTAATAGCAAATACCTTTTTCCAACAACATAAGTGATGACTATACACAGGGACTTCACCAGATGGAATACACAGGAATAAGATTGACCACATCTGTGTCAAGAGACAAGGGAGAAGTTCAATATCTTTAGCAAAACAAGGCCAGGAACGAATTATGGAACAGACCTCAACTGCTCATACACAGGTTCAAGTTCAAGTTGAAGACAATTAAAAGAAGTCTACGAGAGCCAAAATATGGCCTTGAAAATATCCTCCTGAATTTAGAGAACATTTAAAGAGTAAATCTGATGCATTGACTCAGAGGAATTGTGGGATGACATCGAGGACATCTTCCATGAATAAAGCAATAGATCATTAACAATACAAGAAAGGAAGATAAAAACAAAATGGATGTCCAATGAGACTCTGAAACTTGCCTTTGAAAGAAGAGTAGGTAGAGTAAATGGAAGTAATGAGAAGATAAAAGAGCTAAACAGAAGATTCCAAAGAGCAACTTGCACAGACAAAGACAATTACTATAATGAAATGTGCAAAGACCTGGAGTTAGAAAACCAAAAGGGAAGAAAACTCTCAGTATTTCTCAAGCTGAAAGAACTGAGGAAATAATTTAAGCCTTGAGTTGCAATACTGAAAGATTCTATGGGCAATATGTTGAATGATGCAGGAAATATCAAAAGAAGATGGAAGGAATACCCAGTCACTATACCAAAAAGAATTGGTCGATGTTCATTCATTTCAGGAGGTGGCATATGATCAAGAACCAATGGTACTGAAGAAAGAAGTCAATGCTGCACTGAAGGAATTAGCAAAGAACCAGGTTCCAGGAATTGATGGAATACCCAATGAGATGTTTCAACAAACAGATCCCCATCGGGAGGCATTCATTCAGCTATGCTAAGAGATTTGGAAGATAACTTTCTGGCCAACTGACTGGAAGAGATCCATATTTTTACCCATTCCAAAGAAAGGTGATCCCCCAGAATGTGAAAATTATTCAACAATGTCATTAATCTCGCATGCAAGTAAAATCTTACTGAAGATTATTCAAAAATGGTTGCAGCAGTATATTGACAAAGAGCTTCCAGAAATGCAAGCTGGATTTAGAAGAGGATGTGGAACCAGGGTTATCATTGGTTATGCCAGATGGATCTTAGCTGAAAGTAAAGAATACCAGAAATATGTTCAGTTATGTTTCACTGACTATGCAAAACCATTTGATTGTATGGATCATAACAAATTATGGGTAATGTTGAGAAAAATAGGAATTCCAGAACACTTGATTGTACTCATGAGCAACATGTAGATAGATCAGGAGGTTGTCGTTTGAACAGAACAAGGAGATACTGCATGGTTCAATATCGAGAAGGGAGCATGTAAACATTGTATCCTTTCACCATACTTATTCAACTTGTATGCTGAGCAAATAATCTGAGAAGCTGGATTATATGAAGAAGAACGTGGATCAGGACTGGAGGAAGACTCATTAACAATCTATTATATGCAGATGACACAACTATTCTTGCTGAAAATAAGGATGACTTGAAGCACTTATTGATGAAGATTAAATACTACAGTCTGCCGTATGGGTCACCTGCTTCAATATAAAGAACACAAAAATCCTCATAACTGGTCCAATAAACAACTTCACAATAAATGGAGAAAAGATTGAAGTTGTCAAGGACTTCATATTACTTGGTTCTACAATCATCACCAATGGAGGCAGCAGTCAATACATCAGATGACATACTGCATTGGGCAAATCTGCTGCAAAATACCTCTTTCGAGTGATGAAGAGCAAAGACTAAGGTGTGCCTAACTCAAGTCATGGTATTTTCAGTTGTCTTTTATGCATGTGAGAGCTGGACAATGAATGAGGAAGACCAAAGAAGAGTTGATGCTTTTGAGTTGTGCTGTTGGAGAAGAATTCTATGAGTACCATGGACTAAAAGGACTAACAAATCTGTCCTGGAAGAAGTGCAGGTGGAATCCTCCTTGGACAGAAAAACGGCCAGACTTCTTCTCATCTACTTTGGTCATGTTGTCAGAAGGAACCTTTCCCTGGAGAAAGACATCATGCTTGGTAAAGTGGAGAGTCAAAGAAGAAGAGAAAGGCCCTCAGTGAGATAGATTGGAGCAATGGCCACAATGACGGGCTCAATTATAGCAAGGATTGTGAGGCAGGTGCAGGACCAGTGAGTGTTTCATTCTGCTGTGTGTAGGTTTGCTGTGGGTCAGAGGTGACTTTAAGGCACCTAACAACAACAAGAACATGGGTCAGAATTGACTTGACTTCAATTGGTTTGGGGCTTTCACCTTTTAAAAGGTTGTTATTTCTGGTAGTACAATGGGTAAAGCATTTGGCTGCAAACCAGAAGTTCAATAGTTCAAGCCCACCAGCTGTTCCAAGGAAGGAAGATGAAGCAAACTACTTCCATTAAGATTTACACCCTTGGAGCAGGATATAGACCCAGAATACATCCCTGAGGAAGAAGCAGCATTGGAACTCTCTGATAAGGAATTCAAAAGA
>NW_006922113.1:806055-809566 GCF_000298275.1 Orycteropus afer afer | reverse complement strand
ACACACACACACACACACACACACAAAGATTTACACCCTTGGAAACCAAATGGAGGTCACTATGTGTCAGGGTAGGCTGGATGAAAGTGGCTTTTTTTTTTTTTTCGTTCTTTCTTTCTTAATTAGGTCATGGAAAACTTCCACCTATAACAATTTTTCTGTATTTTCAGAGGTGAGAAAGGAGGTAGATTTTTCTTTCTCGAGCTCTGGTGGCACGGTGCTTAAGGCACTTGACTGCTAACCAGAAGGTTGGTGGTTCAAACCCACAAGCCACTCCTCTTTAGGAAGATTGGGCAGTCTACTTCCATAATGATACTGCCTTGGAAACCCAAGAAGGGGTCGCTATGAGTTGGAGACGAGTCAACAGCACATAACAACAACAACATATTTAAATTACTCCCTCACAGCCCAGTTCCAGTTTTTATGCCTGCCCATTCTAAATAATGACAATACTAGAAAATATTGGCTCTTATATTATTTCATCAAGTCAAGATATTGTTGCTTATTGAAGTTTGGATAATCTTTAAGTCAACTTCCATATTGAAAATCAAGTCAAACAATGGACAAATTTAGAATGCAGAATACCATCAGTGAGGAATTTTCCTCTGATGAATAAGGAGATATTAGCTGATATTCATAGTAATAGCTGACTGTGATAATGCACATTTTCTATCTCTCTCTTTGTTATTTTAGGAATTACAATAATGCTCCCTTAACTCCTTTACCATTGAGCAATAAAAACAATTTATTAACCACATAGTTCTTAAAATCACCAACATATTTGCATTGAGTATATTTCCTATGGAAAATAAGCACCTATTAAACAAAAAAACAAACAAAAGCACTGCCATCAAGTCAATTCTTACTCAAAGTGACCCTCATTGGGTTTCCAAGGCTGTAAATCTTTACAGAAGTAGATTGCCTCATCTTCCTCCTGAGGAGCAGCTGGTGGGTTTGAACCACTGACAGTGGGGATAGCAGGCAAATGTCTTACCCACTACTTCATCAGAGCTGTTTTTAGGCACTCAAAATGTTTGTTAAATGAAGATGCAACTGAAGACAAGATATCTTTTGAAATGGAAGGACATAATTTTAAGTCAAACTTATGATAAGGGAGAAATAATTTTCAATTTTATTTATACTTTTCAACTAATTACATTAAGAACAAATAATAAAATGGTGTGTAATAAATATATATAAATCATATATTACATTGCCAAGTTATGCATTTTAATTTCATTTTTTAAGCAACGTATCAGCAATAATTTGTGTTCTTTGTGTTTAGCCAAAAGTGTGATTTTTTTTTTTTTTCAGTCACTTACTTAACTAAGGTTTCCCCTATATGTAATCATCAAAGTATATTGGATGATGACCCTTTAAAAATTACATGGTCTGCAATTTCTAGTTTCACTAAATTTATACCTGTTTTCAGACCCATTGAACTGCATTTGATGAGGCTACATTTGGCCCAAAATCCTTCTTTTGGGCACATAACTGAAACTGTTCTACCAAATCTGTTTCACTTAGTCTACAGTCACATCATTCTGTCAGCCACTGAAAATACCTGACACTTACCGCTTGTGCTAAAATGCTATTCAATCTATTTTCCAGGGTGCAAGTGATGTCCAGAACCAGTATTCAATGACAGTCCAGGATAACAGGTTCCAAGATTAAGAAGTGAATATTCCATATGTACAATCTCTGGGCTTTATAAGTTAAGAATTGAGACTCAAAAATGCCACATGAAAGGTATATTGAAAACCATGTCTCCAATTCCAAAAACAGGTGTCACACAAAATTTGAACTCAAAACTTCCATCTGACCAATCAGTAATAACTCTCAATTGTTAAGTTCGTTTTCCCCCAACAGGGACATTATAAAGCATCATTGGGATTAGAGAGTTGTATAAACGGATACAACTTAGTTGTTTCAACTACATTTTTTTTCAATACACACTCTTAGAAAATGATTGATTTATAAGCTCCAACAAGGTAAAGGGTAATAATGGCCAGCTTCCTAGTTTGTTTTTCTTCTGTACAAGAAGCAACTTTTCCTCTAGGCTGTCTTTAGAAGTACATGTTTACCCAAAATGGAAAAAAAAAAAAAGTGCCTATTCTCTAGAGGAATTAATTACAGAGGGGATATGCTTAAGTGCAGAATGGCACGTTTGTTTTATAGAGGTCGATGTCAAGGTGCACATAAAAAGAGTGGACTATGTGGTTAGACTGAGTTCAAAGTAAATGAATTAAAAATGGATGGAAGTGACCCACACTTTAGAATGTACCTAATGGGAATGCTAAAGAACATCTTGTCAGCAGCCCCCTCTGATGAAAGTGTGACTCCCAGGCAAATGATATTTTTCTTCAGTTTTCATTTAGATGAAGGACACTGAGGTGCAATATTACCCTTAATCATGCTAATGGAATGAACTCTAGAAAGGTCAAGAGAGAATGGTTTTAAACATAGTACAATAGAAAGATTTCTGTACACATAGCCAGAAAACACAGGCTGAAGTCTTAATGCTTTGTCCTCTTTATGACATTGAAGTGGTCACATAAAATTTGTTCTACACTTACTTTTTAAGTGCAAAAATTTGCAACAACAGTGGATAATTCCTATGCTACAAACGTTTTCAGGATGAACAAGTCAGAATACATTTTGCCAACTGGAACATTGCCTAAATTGTAGCCTAACCAGAAGATTTCTTTGTTCTGGAGACTGGGTTTGTTGTCCTGCCCATATCTTCTGATGGAATTCTATACTTCCCTATAGCTCAGATACAAAAGCAATTACAATATGTTGTGATGAATGCTCTTTATTTCTATATTCCCACTACCTAAAATAGCACATGCCATTTAAAAGATAGCCCATAAATTTGTGGACAAATTACTCAGTGACCATGTACAAAAAAATTGGAAGAAAATGTGAGTACATTTATTTATACAATATCAACAGTTGAAAAAAAGTAAACAGAAATTCCAAGTTTATTTCTCCATCCCTATCATCATTGGTTCCCTATGCACAGAATTGTAAAATTACATAATCCATGAACAGAATAGTTTATTGCTGGGGGGGGGGGCGGTATGTGCAGAAGGACTTGGCAGTGTAGACTTTTGTTTTTTCCTTTCTTTTTTAATTGAGGTGAAAACACATAACAAGACAGTTGCCAACATAAGCACTTTTCCATTTACAGCTTAGGAACATTGATGACATTTTTCATGTTGTGCCATCATTACTGCTATCCTTTTCCAAAGCATTTCACCACCATTAACATAAACTCAGTGTCCTGCAAACAAAAGCTTCCTTTTTCTTCCCTCACTCCTACCCCTGGGGACCACTAATAATCTTTGGTTTATATGTATGCATATATATGTATGTTGTTGTTATGTGCCATCGAGTTGGCCCCGACTCATAGCGACCCGTCCTTGGGTTTCCGAGGCAGTATCACTATGGAAGTAGATTGCCCCATCTTCCTTCTGAGGAGTTAGCAGTCAAGTGCCTTAGGCACTAT
>NW_006922113.1:803600-805558 GCF_000298275.1 Orycteropus afer afer | reverse complement strand
GGGTTTGAACCGCCAGCCTTCTGGTGAGCAGTCAAGTGTCTTAGCCACTATGCTACCAGAGCTCCCACACATTAATCTTTATGGTTGCATAGTATTTCATTGTGTATATGTACCACAGTTTGTTTATCCATTCCTCAGCTGATGAGCACTTAGTTGGTTTCCGTCTCTCTGATATTGTGAATGGTTCTGTGATGAACATGGGTGTGCATATATCTGTTCATGTCCTGCCTCTTGCTTCTTTATAATATATACCTAGTAATGGGATTGCTACAGGGATCCAGGTGAGGAGAGGGAACTCAGACACACCCAAAGCAGCAGGGCAGGAGAGTGGAAGGAAGGGGATTAAAAGGCCAAGAACCCAGACAAAGGAGGAGTCAGCCGCAGGGACCCAGGTAAGGGTGGTACAACAGGTTTCCAACACGGAAACAAACCAGTCTGTAGGTTTGTCCTACCTTGGTGACATGTTGATGTGAGTTTTGAGGCTGAGCCACTGGTATTTCAAACCCAGCGGGATGCACATTATGCACAGGTATCAGCCCAGCTTACAGATTGAGACAGACTAGGAAGAAGGAAGAGGCCGTCCACTTCTCAAATAATTGGCCAGAGAAAACCTTATGAATAGCAAAGAAATACTGTTTGATACATTACTGTGCAACATTATGAATAGTCTGGTTAGGTTAAAAGGCTCTCAGAATAGGACTGGTAAAGAGCTGCATGATCTGAGTAAACCCAGTCTTAGTCCTATGGATAAGGTAACGCTTTCGAGACCTCCATTTGCTGATGTGGCACCACTCAAATTGAAGAGAAACAGCTGAAGATATCCGTTAATCATCAGAAGATGGTATGTACAAAGTATGAATCTAGGAAAACTGGAAGTTGTCAAAAATGATCTAGAACCAATGGTACCGAAGGAGGAAGTCAAAACTGCAATGAAAGAATTGGCACATAAAGATTGATATTCCCAGAATTAGTGAGCTGAGATGGACTGATTTTGGCCAGTTTGAATCAGACAACCATATGATCTACTGTGCCAGGAATAACAGTTTAAAGACTAATGGTGTGGCATTCATCATCACAAAGGATGTTTCAAGATCTGTCCTGAAGTAAAATCCTGTCAGTGAGATAATATCCATACGCCTACAAGGAAGACCCATTAATATGACTATTATTCAAATTTATGTACCAATCACCAAAGCCAAAGATGAGGAAATTGAAGAATTTTATCAACTTCTGCATTCTGAAATTGACCGAACATGCAATCAGGGTGTGTTAATTATCACTGGTGACTAGAATGCAAAAGTTGGAAACAAAGAAGAATCACCAGTAGTTGGAAAATTTGGCCTTGGTGACAGAAATAATGCTGGAACTTGCATGGTAGAATTTTGTAAGACCAATGACTTGTTCATTGCAAACATCTTTTTTCAACAACACAAATGGTGGCTCTACACGTGGACTTCACCTGATGGAACACACAGGAATCAGATTAACTACATCTGTGGCAAGAGGCAGTGGAAAAGCCAAATATCTTCAGCCAAAACCAGGCCAGGTGCTGAGTGTAGAACAGACCATCAACTGCTCATATGCAAGGTCAACTTGAAGTTAAAGACAATTAAAACAAGTCCAAAAGAGCCAAAATATGATCTTGAATATATCTCTCCTGATTTTAGAGATCATCTAAAGAATAGATTTGATGCATTGAACTCTAATGACTGAAAACCAGAACAATTGTGGGAAGATATCAAGAACATTATCCATGAAGAAAGCAAGAGATCACTAAAACGACAAGAAAAGAAGAAAATACAAAATGGATGACAGAAGAGACTCTGAAACTTGCCCTTGAGTGGAGAGTAGCTGAAGCCAATGGAAGAAATGACAAGATAAAAGAGCTGAACAGAAGATTTCAAAGAGCAGCTCGAGCAGACAAAACCAATTACTATAATGAAGTGTGCAAAGACCTG
>NW_006922113.1:796546-801960 GCF_000298275.1 Orycteropus afer afer | reverse complement strand
ATGGATTGTCATGGTGGCTGCGATGATGGGCTCAAGTTTAACAGGGATAGTGGAGCTGGTGCGCGATCGAGCAATGTTTCATTCTGCTGTCTCTATGTGTCGGAAATGACTTGATGGCACCTAACAACAACAACAATGGGATTTCTGGGTCAAATAGTATTTCTGTTTCCAACTTTTTAAAGAATCACGGTACGGATTTCCATGGTGGTTGTATCATTTTACAGTCTCCCCAACAGTGTAAGAGAGTCCCATTCTCTCCACATTCTTGCCAGCATTTGTTATTTTGTCTTGTTGAATTTTGCTATTAATGCTGGAGTGGGATGGTATCTTACCTTTGTTTTGATTTGCATCTCTTTAATGGGTAATGATCGTGAACTTTTCTTCATGTGTTTGTTGGCTGCCTGAATATCTTCTTTGATGAAGTGTCTGTTCAAGAATTCTGCCCATTTTTTAATTGGATTATTTGTCTTTTTGCCGTTGAGGTGTTGGAGTTTTCTGTAAATCTTAGAGGTAAGTACCTTGCTAGATATGGCATTGCAAAATATTTTTCCCAATCTGTAGGTTCTCTTTTTACTCATTTAGAGAATTTTTTTTGATGCATATAAGAATTTAATTTTTAGACGTTCCCAGTCATCTAGTTTATCTTCTGTTTTTACATCTTAGCTTATGCTTGATAGTCTATTTTTGCCATAAATTAAGGCTCCTAAGTTTGCCCCTATTTTTTCCTTGATGAACTTTATAGTCTTAAATTTCACATTTAAGTTTTTGATCTATCTGGAATTTGTTTTTGTGTATAGTGTGAGGTATGGATTTTGTTTCAGTTTTCTGCAAATGGATATTCTCTTTTGTCAGCACAATCTGCAAAAGAGACTATCTTTTCTTCATTTAATAGATTTTGCTCCTTTGTCAAAGATCTGCTGATTCTAGGTTGAAGGATGTATTTCTGGGTTCTCAGTTCTGCTCCAAGGATCTATATGTATTTTGTACCAATACCAGGCTGTTTTGACAACTGTGACTGTGTGGTAGGTTTTGAGATCTGAGAGTGTGAGACCTCCTAGTTTGTTCTTCTTCTTCAGTAGTGCTTTGCTCATCTGAAATCTTCTTACTTTCCACATAAAATTAGTGATTGGTTTTCATGTCTTTAAAGACTGTGGATGGGATCTGGATGGGGATTGCATTGAATGCATAGAAACTTTGGGTAGTGTTGACATTTTCACAATGTTCAATCTTCCTGTCCATGAGTATGGTGTGCTCCTCCATTTATGTACATTTCTTACAGTTTCTTGAAGAAGTGTTTTGTAGTTTTCCTTGTAAAGGTCTTTTGTGTTACTGGTATGATTGATTCCCAAGTAACTTATCTTTTTGATTGTAAATGCTATTAATTTCCTTATTTCCTTTTCAGAGACCTCTTTGTTGATGTGGAAGAATCCAACAGATTTTTGTATGTTGATCTTGCATCCTCCCACCATGCTATCTTTCAATAAGTTCCAGTAGTTTTCTTACTGAGTCTCTTTGGTTTTCTCATATAAGATCATATCATCTGCAAATAGGGATGTTTTTACTTCTTGTTTATCAATTTGGATGTCTTTTATTTCCCTTTATTGCCTTATTGTCCTGATTAGAACTTCCAGTACAATGTTGAATAGAAGTGGAGATACAGAGCATTCATATCTATTTCCTGGAAATGGTTTCAGTCTCTCTCCATGGAGAATACTATTGGTTGTTGGTTTCACATATATGCCCTTCATTATGTTGAGGAATTTTCCTTTTATTCCTATTTTTTTCTGAGAGATTTTTTTTTTTTATCAGAAAATGATGTTAGAGTTTATCAAATGCATTTTCTGCATAGATTGATATGACCATCTGATTCTTTTCCTTTATTTTCATTATGTGATGGATTACGTTGATTGTTTTTCTAATGTTGAACCATTCTTGCATACCTGATGTGAATCCCACTTGGTCATGATGTATTATTTTTTGGTATGTTGTTGGAGTCTATTGGAGAATATTTTATTGAAGATTTTTGCATCTATGTTCATGAGCTCTGGTGGTGCAGTGCCTAAGGCATTTGACTGATAATCAGAAGGCTGGTGATTCAAACCCAATAGCCACTCCTTGGAAAGAAGATTAAGCAACCTATTTCCTTAGAGATATCAACTCAGAAAACCAAGGAGGGGTCACTATGAATCGAAACAACTCCAAGGTAGTGAGTTTGTGTGTGTGTGTGTGTGTGTGTGTATGTTTGTGTTCATGAGAGATATTGGTCGGTAGTTTTCCTTTCTAGTACTGTGTTTGCCTGGTTTTGATATCAGGGTTATGCTTGCTTCATAAAAATAATTTGGGAGGATTCCATCTTTTTCTGTGTTCTGGAATAATTGTGTAAGATTGGTGTCAGTTCTTCTCTGAATGATTGATAGAATTCTCCAGTGAAACCATTTGGGCCAAGACATTTTTTTTTGTTATTTTTTTTTATGACCTGTTCAATTTCTTCTTTTGTTATGGGACTGTTCAAGATTTCTACATCTGTCTGTGGTGTTTTTAGAAATCTATCCATTACTTCTAGATTTTCAAATTTGCTGGAGTACAGTTCTTCATAGTATCTTGATTTGTTTCATTTTATTTCAGATGGTTCTGTTGTGATATAACCCAATTGATTTTTTATTTGTGTTATTTGTATTCTCTTCCTTTTTGCCTTTGTTAAATTTGCCAGTGGTTTGTCAGTTTTATTAATCTTTTCAAAGAACTAACTTCTAGTCTTGCGGATTTTTTCCATTGCTTTTGTATTTTCTGTTTCATTTATTTCTGCTTGAATCTTCATTATTTCTTTTCTTCTGGTGACTCTAGACTTTTTTTTTTTTAATTATTGTTGCTCTTTTTCTAATTTTTGGAAATGTATTAAGGTGTTGATTTTGGCTTTTAATTCTTTTTTGATGTGTGCGTCTATTACTATAAATTGTCCTCTGCCTCTGATCAAAGCTTTTGCCATGTCCCAGAGATTTTGTATGTTGTGTTTTCATTCTCCTTTGAATCAAGGAATTTTTTAATGTCATTTTCCATTTCTTCTATTATCCAGTCTTTTTGTTGTTGTTGTTGTTTTTGTTATGTGCCATCGAGTTGGACCCGACTCATAGTGACCCCTCCTTGGGTTTCTGAGGTAGTATCACTGTGGAAGTAGATTGCCCCATCTTTCTGTGTATTTACTCTTTTTTCCATTTGTCCTTCTAGTGCTGTCTCTAATTTATGACACTATGACCTGAGAAGATGTTTTGCAGTATCTCAATGTTTTTAAATTTATTGAGGCTTGCTTTGTGTCTAATATATGGTCAGTCATGGAGAATGATCCATGTATGCTGGAAAATAATTTATATTTTGCTATTGTTGGGTGAAGTAATCTGTAGATATAAGTTGGTTGATAATATTGTGTAGTTCTTCTGCATCTTTGTTGAGTTTATTTCCAGTCGTTCTATCTTTTATTGAAAGTCATGTGTTAAAGTCTCCTTCTATGACTGTGGAGTCATCTACTTGTCTTTTCAACTATGTCAAACTCTGATTAATGTACTTTGGGCTCTTTCTTTGGGTATGTAGATATTTATTATGTTTATGTCCTCTTGTCCAAGTGCTCCTTTGATCATTATATAATATCATTCTTTGTCTCTTATGGTCATTGTTGTTTTCAAATCTATTTTACCAGGAATTCATATTGTCACGCTTGTTCTTTTTTGGTGGCCATTTGCTTCATGTAACCTTTTCCAACCTTTAACTTTCAGTATATTTTTCTCTTTGTGTGTAGGGTGAGTCTTTTGTAGAAAGCATATTGATGGATCATCTTTTCTTATGCACTCTGCAATGCTCTGTTTCTTGAGTCATGCATTTAATCTATTTATATTAAATGCAATTATTGACAAGAGTGAATTTATTGATGTCATTTTGTTATGTGTTTATTTCATGGTATTGCTGATTTCTTTGTTCCATATAATTTCCTGTGCTGTTTTTTTTTTTTTTTTTTTTTGTTAGGTACCATCAAGTCATCTCTGACTCATAGCAACCCTATGTACATTAGAACAAAACACTGCCTAGTCCTGTGCCAACTTCACAACCCCTAATATACCTGAGTCCATCCCTGCAGCCACCATGTCAATCCTTTTTCTTGAGAGACCTCCCCTTTTTTGTTGACCCTCAACTTTACCAAACATGACATCCTTCTCCAGAGAATGGTCACTTCTGACAACATAATCAATGTAGGTGAGATGAAGTCTGGCCGTTCTTGCTTCCAAGCACCATTCTGGGTGTACTTCTTCCAGGAAAGATTTGTTGGTTCTTTTAGCAGTCCACAGTATTTTTGGCATTCTTCTCCAACACCACAACTCAAAGCATCAGCTCTTCTTCAGCCTTCCTTTTTCATTATCTAGCTCTCACATGCATATGAGGTGATTGAAAATACCACGGCTTGGGTCAAGCACATCTTAGTCTTCAAGAAGACATCTTTGCTCTACATAACTTGAAAGCATTCTGTTGCAAAAGATTTGCTCAATCCAATACATCTTTTGATGTCTTGACTGCTGCTTTCATTAGCATTTATTGTAGAACCAAGCAATATGAAGTCTTTGATGACTTCAATCTTTTCTCCATCTATCGTGATGTTGCTTATAGGTCCAATTGTGAGGATTTTTATTTTCTTTATATTAAGGTGTAATCCATGCTGCAGACTGCAATCTTTAATTTCCATCAATAAGTGCTCCAAATCATCCTCATTCTCTGCAAGCAAATTTGTATCATCTTTGTACCTCAGGTTGATAATGAGCCTGCCCCTAATCGTGAAGCCACATTCTATATGAAGAATCATATAGTCTTCATTCTTCTTTATATAGTCTAGCCTCTTGGATTATTTGCTCAGCATACAGATTAAATAAGCATGGTGAAAAGATGCAACCCTGATGCACTTCCTTCCTGACTTTTACCCATTCGGTGTCCCCTTGTTCTGTTTGAATGACAGCCTCCTATTCTATGTGCAGGTTCTTCATGAGTACAATGAAATGTTCTGGAATTCCCATCCTTCTCAATGTTATTCACAATTTGTAGTGATCCACACAATCAAATGCCTTTGCATATTCAATAAAGCAGAAGTAAACATATTTCTAGTATTCTTTGTTTTGAGGCAAAATCCATCTAACATTAGCTATGATATCCCTCATGCCATGTCCCATTCTGAATCCAGCCTGATTTTCAGAACTTTTCTGTCTATATAATGCTGCAACCATTTTTGCATTATCTTCAGTAGGATTTTTCTTCCATGTGATATTAATGATATTAATGATATTGTAGGGAGCTCTGGTAGCATAGTGGCTAAGGCACTTGACTGCTAACCAGAAGGCTGGAGGTTCAAACCCACCAGCCACTCCTCAGAAGGAAGATGG
>NW_006922113.1:794342-796285 GCF_000298275.1 Orycteropus afer afer | reverse complement strand
CAAAGATGAGTTAGTGCCTCCAGTGCAGCATCCGTTTGTTGAAACATCTCAATGTGTATTCCGTCATTTCCTGGAGCCTTGTTTTTCACCAATTACTTCAGTGCAGCTTCGATTTCTTTCTTCAATATCATTGGTTCTTGATTTTGTGCCACTTCCAGAAATGGATGATCATCTCTCAATTCTTTTTGATATAGCAATTATGTGTATTCCATCCATCTAATTTTGATGTTTCCTGCATCATTGAACACATTGCTCATGGAATCTTTCAATATTACAACTTGAGGCTTAAATTTTTTCCTCAGTTCTTTCAGCTTGAGAAATGCTGAGCATGTTTTCCCTTCTGGTTTTTCAACTCCAGGTCTTTGCACATTTCATTATAATAATTCACTTTGTCTTCTTAAGCTACTGTTTGAAATCTTCTGTTCAGCACTTTTATCCTATTAATAATTCCATCCACTTTAGCTACTCTCCATTCAAAAGCAAGTTTCACAGTCTCTTCTGACATCCATTTTGGTCTTTTCTTCCTTTCTTGTCTTTTTAATGACCTCTTGCTTTCTTCATGGATGATATTCTTGATGTCATCCCACAATTCCTCTGGTTTTTGGTCATTGGTGTTCAATGCATCAAATCTATTCTTTATATGGTCTCTAAATTCAGGAGGGATATTACCATGGTCATATTTTGGCTCTCATGGGCTTCTTATATATATATATATATATATAATGACTTCTATTGAAATATAAGTTATGCACAATGAAATACACAAAACTGAAGTGACTTGGTTCAATGTACTGTTTTCTTTCTCAGTGTTCTTCCCCTCCCTTCCCACCCCTGGTAACCAACAAAGAATGTTCCCTTCCATGTATAAACTTGTCCTTGATTTTTTACAATAATGAACTAATACTACATTTGTCCTTCTGTGATTGACTTATTTCACTCAGCATAATGTCCTCCAAGATCATCCATGTTATGCAGTGTTTTGCAGATTCTACATTACTCTTTAGGTCTGAATAGTATTCCATTTGGGTGTATGTACCACAGTTTGGTTATCCATTCTTCTGTTGATGTGAAAGTAGGTTGTTGATCATACCAGGGAAATTCTCTTCCAACAAATCTTAGACAATTTTTCTGTCATTTTATTTGTCTCTTCCTGTTCTGGGATTCCGATTATACATAGGTTATTTGATGGTATCCCACATGAACCTTAGGCTTTCTTCATTTTGTTTTGATCTTTTTTCTGATTGTTCCCTTCCCAAAGAAGTATTGAGGTATTTGCCTTCAATCTCACTAATTCTGTCTTCTACTGATTCAATTCTAGGTCTTTGCCTGTGTTATCTATTCATGAAAATTTAGTATTAATCTTCTGGATTTCTGTCTGTAGATTTTGTATCATTTCTAATTTTTCATTTATTTTGTCATTTTATTCTTATATTGTCTTTCAAAATTGTTCTAGGATTTTCTCTGTGTTTTCCTCAATTTTGTCAGTGTTTTCCTTGACCTGTCTCTCAATTCACTAAAGGGACCTAAATATAATTCTTTTGAATTCCTTATCAGGGAGTTCTAATGCTATGTCTTCCTCAGGGATGTGTTTTGGGTCTGTATCCTGGTACCTTGTTTCTTTTACTTTATCTTGCTTCTTTGTGTGGACTTTGATGCTCTGTTGTTTTCAAGGCATTGTGATATTTTTGTGTTTATATTTAATTGGTGATTGTACATTGGAGTTATTTTCCCATGATTTTCTTTTCTTTGTTTTTGTTTATATGTTATCTACATAAGCAGGGTACTGTACTGTGCTCCTCTATTCACTAGTTGGTAACACTTATACACTAACCACCTGTCTCCTTTCCTGTTGTGTGCCTCCCATATGTCCCTGCTGTCCTTGGCAAACCACACCTATTCTTAGGTCTGTGAAATATGAATGAGAATGTAGTCACTTTAAAATC
>NW_006922113.1:792467-793892 GCF_000298275.1 Orycteropus afer afer | reverse complement strand
GGTTAAACATATTGAGCTTCTCCATTGTCTCTTGTCATAGATGTATTCCATCTGATTCCTGTGTACTCCATCTGGCTAAGTCCACAACATTCTATCATGTGAGCTCCAGCAATATTTCTATCACTAATTCTATATTTTCCAACTACCAGTAACTCTTCTCTGTTTCCAACTTTTACATTCCAATCACTAGTGATAATTAGGACATCTTGATTGCATGTTCAGTCAATTTTAGGCTGTAGAAATTGTTAAAAATCTTTGATTTCTTCATCTTTGGCTTTGGTGGTTGGTGTATAAATTTGAATAATAGTAATATTAACTGGTCTTCTTGTAAGCTTATGGATGTTATCATATCACTGACAGCATGGTATTTCAGGACAGATCATGAAACAGTCTTTGTGACAATGAATACTATGTCATTGCTCTTTAATTTGTTATTCCTAGCATAGTAGATCCTATGGTTGTCTGATTAAAAATGGCCAAAACCAGTCCATTTTAGCTCACTAATGCCTAGGATATCAATCTTTATGCTTTCCATTTCATTTTTGACAACTTCCAATTGTCCTAGATTCATACTTCATACATTCCATGTTCCAAATATTAATGGATGCTTGTAGCTGTTTCTTCTCATCTTGAGATGTGCCACACTAGCAAATGAAGGTTCTGAATGCTTAACTCTATGCACATCATTAAGGTTGACTCTACTCTGAGGAGGCTGCTCTTCTCCAGTCATTTTTTGATGCCTTCTGACCTGAAGGGGTCATCCAGCACTAAATTGTACAATGTTTCACTGCTATTCATAAGGTTTTCACAGTCTAATTCTTTGAGAAGTAGATGGTCTCCTCTTTCTTCTGAGTCTGTCTTAGTCTAGAGGCTCCCCTGGAACTTGTCCACCATGAGTAATCTTGATGATATTTGAAACACTGGTAGAAAAGCCGCCAGTCTCACAGCAACACTCAAGCCAACACAATAGGACAGACTAACCGACAAGTTTATCTTCCCTATCTATTTTACATTGCTCTGCTAATTTTCTGGGGTCCCCCACCCTGTTCACTTATCCAGCCTGCCCCAGGGGCAAACACCCACCTTCTGCTGGTCCCAAGGCTGGCTTACTGTGGCCTGCACCTGGGGGTGGCTCCAACCCCGGCAAACACCTGCTCTCCATTGGTCCTGGTCCTATGCTGAGCTTCTTCTTCTTTTTTTTAATGAGTCATGTTGTCATATCTTTCATTGCTATTATTTTAGTATTTGCAAAGTATTTGTCCTTGTCCTCTCATTTATTTTTACACAAATATTTATTATTTCTCTTTGAGGTTACTGTGTAGTTTATATTTTTTTCCCCAAGTTTGAAATAGTCTGCTCTCTCTCACAATTTTCTTATTCATTGTAAATATCTTTTTCAATAACACTATTGGCAGTTATACCTGT
>NW_006922113.1:786449-790630 GCF_000298275.1 Orycteropus afer afer | reverse complement strand
CTTTGTCTTTGGTTTTAGTGAATTAGATTTTGATACATCTTGCTGATTTTCTTCTGGGGTCTATCCTGTTTGGGGTTTGTTGTACCTATTAAATAGATATATTTTTGTCTTTCATCATATTAGGGAAATTCTCTTTCAATAAATCTTCCACAATTATCTCTGTGGTTTTATTTTTGTTTTCCTATCCTGGAATTCTGATTATATGTATTTTATTCCTCTTGTTGGTATCTCACATGACTCTTGGGCTTTCTTTGTTATGTTTTTATCTTTTGTCTGAGTGATTGCTTAACAAAGTAGAATTGAGGTATTCTTCTTCAGTCTCATTAATTGTGTCTTCCATCGCATCATTTCTACTCCTTTGCCCTTTCAATGTGTTATCTATTTCTGAAATCTTTGTATTAATCTTTGGATTTCTGTTTGTTGTTTTTGTGTCATTTCTAATTTTTTGTTTATTTTGCCAATTTGTTCTTGCATTGTTTCCTTAAATTGTTCTAGAGTTTTGTCTGAGTTTTCCTTAATTTTTTCAGTATTTTCCTTGATCTCGCCAGTGTTTTCCTTGATGTGTCTCTCAATCTGTTAAAGGTACCTAGATACATTTCTTTTGAACTCATTATCAAGGAGTTCCAATGCTGCTTCCTCCTCAGGGGTGTTTTCTGGATTTATGTCCTTGTCCCCTGTTTCTATTACATTTCCTTGCTTTCTTGTATGTATTATGATGGTCTGTTGTCTCCGAGACATTGTGATGTTGTATATATGTTTAATTTGTTGTATGTTGGTATGATTCACACAGAATTTTTATTTATTTATTTATTGCTTTATTTTGTTTTGATGTATCTGTGTGAGCATTGCACTGTGTTCCTCTATTCACTAGTTGTCAGCACTGAAACACAACCACCAGTCTCCTGGTGGGTATGATAGAGAATGAGAGTTTGTGTACAGATCACTTTTATGTGTTCATAAAGAGAAGTTGAGGGTGAGTTCAGCAGGTATTGGTACCATCTATCATTGTTCAGTTGGTGCAACATTAAGTGGTGGTCCTCACTCAGTGGGGAGGATGCAGGTGGTGCAGGTATGGTTGGGTTGTGTGGGAATGGTTGCTGTCTTCCACTCAGTTAGACAAAATGAATGAATAAATAAATAAATAAACAAACACCAAAAAAAGAAAAAAAAAAAGGAAAGGAGGGAGACAGAAAGAAAGAGAACAAAATATGCAAACTGCATAAACAAACAGGAATAATTGAAGAAAGAAAGAAAGAAATGCAAAAAATAAGAAGGAAATTTTCAAGATATATTAAAAATGGATAAAATGAAATTAATAAAAAGATAATAAGAAAAAGAGGGGAAAAAATCCACAATATCTTGGGAGGCTGAAATGAGAGAAAAGAGCAGAAGTAAAAGAATAGAAAAAACTGCAAAAGGAAATTAAAAAAAAAAAAAGAAAACAGGGAGTGGGGGTAACAAAAAAAAAGAAGTAATCAGGAAAATGGAAGAGAAAAGAAACAAACAAACAAAAAAAGAACCAGGGGGTGGAAGAAAATAAAAAGCATAATTAAAAAAAAAGAAAAAAAAACTTTGGAGAGCAGGGAATGGCCCCCAGGCTCTGTCAGGGCACAGACTGGTATGGAGTCCTGGCAGGTCAAGAAGATGGGTAGAAGTAGGGGGTGGGGGAATGACCACACCCTTGTTCACCAAGAGCAACAAGAGGAATATCATACTCTCCAGTCATCAATCTCCAGGTGGTTTCCTGTGCTGTCCTTGGGAAGTGGAGACCACTCCCAGTTTGCAGTCCAAGCAAGAACTCTACCTGCACACATTCAATGTGGCTGCACTGGCCAGTTGGATACACCCTCAAGACAGCTGCCAGCACTCTAGAGATAATCCTGTCCCCCTGCTTGCTGTTCTCCCTTCTGGTCATCAGGTACCAATGCAGTTCTTGCCCATGCAGCTTTGGTGAGCAGAACTGATTTTTAGGTTGCTATTGGGAAATATTCAAAATGGCTGTGCCCTCAGGACTGCTGGCAGTCTGCAGCTCTATTTGTCTCCTTACTCGCTATTTCATTCAGGTTCTTCTACTATGTGGCATTTAATCCACTGCTTTATCCTTTCATTCAAAGCTCAGGGTTTCATGATCATCTTCTGTATCAGTTTCAATTGATTTCTCATTGCTTTATTGTAGAGGGTCTGTGTCACTTGTCTGCCTATTCTGCCTTACAGAACTCTCCTGACTTGGCAATATAACCTTGACCCAGGAGTCGATGTGTATTTGGAACAAATGACTTTAAAGAAAATACATATGACACTCTATGAAAAAGATAAAAGAAAAAGATAGTAACACCTAGAAGAAAATATACAAAACATTTTACTTGATTCAAGAGCAGGAAAATTGTTTATTTTATTCTCTTCAAGTCTTTAATAAGTGGGTAGATGTTTTCAACATTTTCTAGTGATTCCATGGAAGGTCCCCCCTCTCCCCCCCGCCACCAGGACAAGACATAGTTTCTAACACAGAGATCCAAGAATTTGTGGCTAAGATAGAGTATTCCTTAGGTTATGACCTTGGTAACATTTACAGAATTAGAGTTCATGCTGTTGTTGTTAATGCCATCACATTGGCTCTGACTCAGAAACAGAATAAATTCATAAAACAGAATGAATTCATGCAACAGAATGAAACATTACCCAGTCCTGCCTTATCTTCATGATATTTGCTATGCTTGAGCCCACTGTCACAGCCTCTGTGTCAATCCATCTTATTGAGGCTCTTCACCTTTTTAGTTAATCATATATTTTACCAAGCATGATATCCTTCTTCAAGGACCTGCCCCTTCTAACGACATGATCAAAGTAGTGAGATGAAATCTGGCCATTCCTATTTATCATTAATTAAACATATTCATACAACCATGTATAACATATGTTATTAAAAAAAAGTTTAGGTAGGCATCTGCCTAGTGTTTCTTTTAGTCTCAGAGTGTCACAGGAGGAAGGCATATGTCAACAATGTAATATTCCACCAAATATGTTTACCAGAGAACTGATGCATACATTTGTGTGTCATTTGTGACTGAAACCTCATTGATTATTATTTTAACTTATTTTTAATAACCTAGGAATTCTGCTGACATTTTAGTTAAAGCATTGGGCTGTTAACCAAAAGGTAAGTAGTTCAAACCCACCAATCATTCCGTGGGAGAAAGGTGAGACTTTCTGGTTGCATAAAAGGTTATAGCTTTGGAAAGTTTTACTCTGTCCTGTAGTGTTGCTATGAGTTGGAACTGAGTTGATGGCAGCATGTTGGGTTTGGTTTTATTTATTACTTACACAATTAAATTCACATATTCTTTTAATCTTTCATCATGCATTAATTTCTCCACTCTTTGCATTATTATTTTTTTTAATAATAATACAGTTAATAACAAAACTGTTTCCAATTACTTAGTATTTCTGCTTCTAAGATATCTCCCACTTCTTCAGAATTTTAATTGCTTAGAAACTACTAGAAAACCACCAGTTCGGATTTATTTTCTAACCAAGAGTGTTGAAAAGCAGAGATTTAAATTCTTGAGATTTTATTTTTCTTTAATGATATACTCTGTAAATGGTAATGTAAAACATGTCATTGAATGGTTGAATTACTTTATCCATTTAATTTTAAACAATTCCTAAGACTCTTGAGAGTGCTATGAAGTAGGGGAAAGAACACTGAAATAAGAGTTGATAAACTTGGATCTTAGGAACTCTTTAAATTATGACTTCCAAACCCACTGCAGTCGAGTTGGATCTGAGTCATAGCGACCCCTCCTTGGGTTTCTAAGGCAGTATCACTAAGGAAGTAGATTGGCCAGCTTCCTTCCGAGGAATATTACTTAGGCTATGACTTAGGAATATTCATTTTATATAGCAAAATCCAAAATCAGACTTACTGCCATCGAGTCAGTTGTGACTCATAGAGACCCCTTGTGTGTTTCCAAGGCTGTAATTCTTTACAGAAGCAGACTTCTCAGTCTTTCTTCTGTGGAGCAACTGGTGGGTTTGAAAAATTAGTTAGCAGCCATTAACTGCTACACTACTAGAGCTACTTTTTATTTTTATTTTTTTATAAAGAAAGAAAGAATATTTGGTATTTACTTTGCCTTCTCTGTAAAGCTGTTGTGAGTTTCAAGGTGATAAACATGTCTTGT
>NW_006922113.1:776837-786270 GCF_000298275.1 Orycteropus afer afer | reverse complement strand
AATTAAAAAGTAGGATTAATCTTTCATGCTTTGAGCATTGGCTTATAAAGTCGGTAACACTGCTACTTTTCCATGCTATCACTTATAATTCAGTTTTAATCAATGACCACAAATTCACATAAAACCATAAGAATCTGATAAGAAAGTATTTCATACGTGACACCTCAAGCTATTACTAGGTAGAAGGTTGAGAATGTTACAAATAGTCGCATTAATGTGGGGAAATGACTAAACATTGGAAAAGAGGAGGGAGAATGTGATTATTTTCTTAGAAGAAAGGTTAGAGGTCAGAAATAAAAAGAAGCAGGAAGCTCTGAAATGGCAAAAGAAGAGTCATGGAGTCAATTAGGTGCAAAAAGCCTGTTCCAGATGTCCAGAGGAAGCGTGGGAGAAGAATCTTCCCTGGGACGAGGACTCAGACAATTGCAACAGACTGTGACTGAGGCTGCAAATCGTAAATCAAAGACACTGTTTTTCTTTATTGGAGGGAAATAACAACATAGAGGCATAACTCTCTATCTCATGTCACAGACTAATTTTAATCTTGCCTTTTAAAATATGCTTTTCAACAACGTAGTCTAAATTTTGGAGGGGGGAGGAAATAAAACCTTATAGCTACAGTTTAAAAAAAAAATTATGAATTAACCGCATCCATAGATTTTTAACAAGGAAATGAGGGAAAAATAAAAATTGTTCAAATCAGCATCAGACTGAAAATCTTAGCACACAAGGGTAGAGAATCTCTCCGATTAGTTGGTGCTGTTGTATATTCCATAGCAACCATGTCACTTAATCAAAAGGAGCTTTAGGCAAGTTTAGTAACCACATCAAAAAGAATTCTATTCAACACAATTCAAAACCTTATGAGAAAAATAGCAGCACAATGTACTGCATGGAGTCAGATCCAACTCTTAGCGACCCCTCCTTAGGTTTCTGAGGCAGTATCACTACAGAAGTAGATTGCCCGACCTTCATTATAAGAAGGAAGTAAATAAAATCAGTGTGTTTTGAGTTCCTGACATCATTATCATCTACTTAAAAGTTTAACTTAAAAGTTTTAGACACTGGCAGTACTTTTTTTTTTTTTTTAAACTAATTTAGCATCTTTGATGTCTCTCACATCCTGGCTGTCATCTTCATCCCTGCAGTAGTATTTGTGTTAATGATTGTGTCCTTTCTCATTTGGGAAGAGGGAGATATCACACATATTTGGTCATAACATTGTTATACTCATTTCAGTTGTACTTACTGACATGTTTCTTTAAAAATTTTTCTCAAATTTTGGTATTAGACCTCCTTTGTACTTTTAAAAGTTATTGAAGCAGATATTTTTGTTTATATCAGTTATATCTTTTAATATTTACTATTCAGATATTTCTTATTTTTCACATTATGATATTAAATGATATTTGTACATATAAGAGATTTTACCTGAGTTTTCACAGAACTGTACAAATAGAGAATTGGTTCCAATGTACATGAGTTTCAGTTAAAATGTTGTTGTTAGGTGACATCCAGTTGGTTGTGACCCTATGCACAATGCTGCCTGGTTTTGCTCCATCCTAAAAATAATTGCTATAGGCCCATCATTAGGAGCGCTGGTAGCATAGTGGCTAAAGCACTTGACTGCTAACCAGAAGGCTGGTGGTTCAAACCCACCAGCCACTCCTTGGAAGGAAGGTTGGGCAATCTTACTTCCGTAGTGATACTGCCTCGGAAACCCAAAGAGGGGTGGCTATGAGTCAGGGCTGACTCAACGGCACATAACAACAACAACAACAAGAAGCCCATCATTGCAGCCACTGTGTCAATCCATCTTGTTGAGGATCTTCTCCTCTTTCACTGACACTCTACGAAACATAATATCCTTCTCCAGGGAAGGGTCCCTTCTGACAATATGATCAGAGTACATGAGACAAAATGCGGCCATTCTTGCTTCCAAGGAGCATTCCACCTGCACTTCTAGGACAGATTTGTTTGTTCTTCTGACAGCTCGTGGTATTTTCAGTATTCTTGACCAATACTACTATTCAAACAACTCTCTTTTGTCTTCTTTATTTATTTTTCACCTCTCACATACATATGAGGTCATTGAAAATACCATGACTTGGGTTAGGTGCCCCTTAGTTTTCAGTGACATCTTTGGTCCTTAACACTTTAGAAGTCACGTGTGGCTTGCATCATTCAATATTTTGCCCATAGAATCTTTGAACACTGCAATTTGAGGCTTGAATTTTTTCTTCAGTTCTTTCAGCTTGAGAAATGCTTAGCATGTTCTTCCTTTTTGGTTTTCTCACTCCAGGTCTTGGAACATTTCATGGCAATAATTGTCTTTGTCTTCTTGAGCTACCCTTTGAAATCTGTTCAGCTCTTTTATATTGTCCTTTCTTCCAATTGCTTTAGCTACTGTCCATTCAAGAGTAAGTGTCAGAGTCTCTTCTGACATTCACTTAGTTCTTTTGCTTCTTTCTTGTCTTTTTAATGACCTTGCTGCTTTCTTCATGCATGATGTTCTTGATGTCATTATAGAACTTGTCTGAATTTCTGTCATTTGTGTTCAATGCATCGAATCTATTCTTTAGATCATCTCTAAATTCAGGTGGGATAGAATCAATGTCATATCTTTTCTCTTGTGTACCTGTTTAATTTTATTTAGTTTCAATTTGAGCTTGCGTATGAGCTATTGATAATCTGTTCCTCATTTAACTCCTGGCCTTGTTTTGACTGATGATATTGAGCTTCTCCATCACCTGTTTCCATAGATGTAGTTGATTTTATTCCTGTATTTTCCATCTAGTGAGGTCCACATGTATAGTTTCCTTCTATGCTGTTGAAAAGGCTATTAGGAATGAATAAATCATTGTTTCTTGCAGACTTGTATCATGTTATCTCTAGTGTTATTCCTATCACTGAGACATATTTTCCAACTACTGATCCTTCTTATTTCCAACTTTCACAACCCAACCACCAATAATTGTCGATACATCTTGATTGCATGTTTGGTCAATTTCAGACTTCAGAAGTTGGTAAAAATCTTTAATTTCTTCATCTTTCACTTTGCTGGTTGATGGTTAAATTTGAATAACAGTTCTATCACCTTGTCTTCCTTGCAGGCATATGGGTATTATTGTATCACTGACAGTATAGTAATTCAGGATAGACTTTGAAATGTTCTTTTTGAGGTTAATTGTGATGCCATTCCTCTTCAATTTGTCATTCTTGGCATAATAGACCATATGAGCGTCGGACTCAAAATGGCCAATACTAGTCCACCTCAGGTCACTAATTTTAGGATATTGATCTTTACATGTTGCAGTTCATTTTTGACAACATCTAATTTTCCTAGATTCATACTTCATACATTGCACTTTTTGAATAATGTTTCTTCCCATTATTGAATCATGCCTCATCAGCAAATGAAGGTCCCAATAACTTTCCTCTATCCATGTCATTCAGATTGAGTCTACTTTAAGGAGGAAGCTCTTCCCCAGTCTTATTCTGAGTGTCTTCCAATCAGAGAGGTTCATTTTTTGGCACTGTATTAGACAAAGTTTCACTGTAATTCAGGAAGTTTCCCATAACACATGAAATAATGCTTTACTGCTATTCATAAGGTTTTAGTAGTCAATTTTTTCAGAAGTGGATGGCTTTGTCCTTCTTTCAGTTTTGTGTTAGTTTGGAAGTTCCTCTGAAACTTGTCTACCATGGGTGACCCTGCTGATATTTGAAATACTGGTGCCTTAACTTCCAGTCATGCAGCAACACTCAAGGAACCACAGAATGACAAACTGACAGATGAGTGATGGTTTGTTAATATAGTTCAGTGTAAAACAAGTATGACTGTATTAGAAATTAAAATGGAAACACTTACAAACATTTTATTTAATAATTTATTTTAAAATACCATTGTTGTTGTTGTTGTTGTTATTTGCCATTGAGTCGGCCCCGACTCATAGCGACCCCTCCTTGGGTTTCCAAGGCAGTATCACTACGGAAGTAGGATTGCCCAACCTTCCTTCCAAGGAGTGGCAATAGAAAACATTATAATTTTAACACAAACAATATACATTTTATAACAACTATATTCTCCAAAACAGAAAGAGATTAGCAAAATGATATTGTTCTAAATTTTTGCAAATATCTAATCTGGGTTAACAGGAGAAAAGTAATCTTTTGTATCTGGTTCTTAATCAAATTTCTTTTGAGATATGTTGCTGTGACTGAAGTATATGAAGAAAAATCCAGTCTCAAATCATCAGTAGCTTAAAAAGGCAAAAGCATTTTACTAGACTTTCCAAATAACTGAATATTTTTTTGATACTACAGTATAACAAAACTCAACAAGTGGTAGTCTTAAAGGGTAGTTGCAATGAAGAATTTGAAATCATATTAACAATTTTTTTGTGCTTTTTCACATTGTAATCCATTGACTTATCTTGCATTTTAATGATTTTTGTTACACCACACAACAGTTATTTGGAGAATCTTAATTCATTGAGCTCTGCAGATCTTCAAAGTATTGACCATTTTGTTATAAAATATTAAATAAATAAAGACACATTTTACAATGTCTCCATGATCTCATCAGGTTAATCTTTAAGGTTTAGGCAACTGTTAAGCTCTGAGGCAATTACTCAAAATCAAAACTCACTTTCACTGAGTTGATTTGACTCATAGTGACCCCTCCTTGGGTTTCCCAGATGATATCTCTATGGAAGTAGATCGCCCAATCTTCCTTCTGAGGAGTGGCTGGTGGTTCCTTCTGGTTAGTAGTCAAATACCTTAGCACTACACCACCAGAGAAATTCCAATTTCCTCTTGAAAACCCAAATGTTATCATTGGCAGTAAAACCCTCTGTTGTTTTCCTTGAAAAGATAGCCTTACCTCATTCATTTTCAAGAATATGCCTATTGAATTCTTAAATATGAATAACCATAGATTGTCTGTCTGTTGTTCTTTTGAATATCATTTATCTTCCATGGACTAGTTCAGCTGGACACTCCAACAATTTAACCTGTGCTTCTCCTTAAGACTTCTATTGTATGGAACCAAAATGTTTCATCAGACAGAATATTAAAAGGGCATGTGCTCAAGACTCATGATTTAATAAAATCATTAATTTGTATTGCTTCATCAAAGACAGCCTTATGAAAACCTGGCTTTTCTATTTAAATGTGAATGTATTGCCATGAAGAATACTAAAGACCACTAGCATAATTTGGTGCCACTAACTTGATTTGTTCTAAGACTCCAAGAGTTCTACCCATCATTGCTTTTGAGCTATAAAGGCAAAGAGTAAAGAAGTGAAAAAAGAATATGCTATCAATATTAATATGAAAATTATTTTAATATTGAAGATCCCCACAAAGTGTTTCTCTTGGAGGGTCACAGATCATACAATGAGAAGTACCTTTTTAAAAACTAATACAATCATATCAAGGCCCTGCTTTAAAGGTTTTCATCTTTTGTCCCAATGCCAAGGAAATAAATTTCAAATTTGATACCTATAATGTTAACAATCTAGACTATCCTGCCTGTAGGCTCATGACTCCAAATCTTACTGAAGCAGACTCTATGCTTCTGTCAATTTTGGCTACTCACTATGCATTTTTCTTTTTGCACTTTCTTCATTCTGGGCTTTTGAGCAAGTGCTTGTGTCTATTTGATATCTTTTTTTTTTTTTTTTTTTTTCAAGAGAAGACGGCTATTCACAAAGTTTTCAGTGGCCAGTTTTTTGTTTTTTTTTTTTCCCCAGAAGTGAATGGTCCTGTCCTTTTTCACAATCTTTTTTTTTTTGCCTGGAAAATTCTTCTTAAGATTTTGTGTCAGAACCCATGATAAGAATGAAAGGTCTGGGTCTACTTCTGAAAATAACCAAATTAAAATCCTTCGATCACAACAGTCTGATCAGCAAGTGTCATGGGGAGTTGGGAAGTGTTTTATTCCATTGTGAAGGAGTTGTCATAGTTGGAGGCCACTTGGATGGCATTTAACAACAACAACTCCTAAGAAGTCTTTTTCTCACCCTAGCCAGGTCACCAAAGTTAGATATTTCTTTCCCTGGGCCTCTTTAAATACTTCATTTATTCATTCAACAAAATAATGGGGCTCTGTTGTTTTTAGGCATCACTCTTGTTGCTGGCAAACCATACACACAAGAACCTTGATCTAATAAAACTTAAATAATAGTTGCATAATAGAAAATAAGTATTTCCATTATGCAGCTATTATTTAAGTTCTATTAGTTCAAGGCTCTTGTGTGTGTTGTTTCTCATGTAGTAAATAATTATTTCATATAATTTCAAGTGTAATAGGAAATCCAAACTGCATTGAAGGCATTGTTCTAAAACAAGTCTTCAGGAATTGAAGGAACACCCACTAAGACATTTCAACAAACAGATGAAATACTGGAAGCACTCATTTGTCTATGCCAAATTTGGAAGACAATCACCTGGCCAACCAACTGGAATAAATCCATATTTGTTCCCATTCAAGTAAAGGTGATCCAACAGAATGCATAAATTACTGAACAATATCATTAATATTACATACAAGTAAAATGTTGCTGAAGATAATTTAAAACCCACAACCACAGAAGTACATACATAGGGAACTTCCAGAAATTAAGTCAAATTCAGAAGATATGGAAGGAGGGATATCAATGCTGATGCCAGATGGGTCCTGGCTGAAAACAGAAAATACGAGAAAGATATTTCCCTGTGTTGTATTGACTATGCAAAGACATTTGACTCTGTGGATCATAACACATTATAGATAACTTTGGGGAGAATGGGAATTCCAGAACACTTAATTGTGCTCATGTGGAATCTGTTCATAGACCAAGAGGTAATCATTCAAAAAGAACAAGACAATACCTTATGGTTTAAAATCAGGTAAGATGTCATTCTAAGATATATCCTTTTACCTACTTATTCAATCTGTATGCTAAGCAAAGAATATGAAGAAGAATGAAGCTCAGGTTTGGAGAAAACTCATTAACAACCTGTGATACACAGATGATACAACCTTGCTTGCTGAAAGTGAAGAGTATTTAAAACACTAATGAAGATCAAAGACTGTTGTTGTTGTTGTTTGCCGTCGAGTCAGCCCTGACTCATAGCGACCCCTCCTTGGGTTTCCGAGGCAGTATCACTACGGAAGTAGGATTGCCCAACCTTCCTTCTGAAGAGTGGCTGGTGGGTTTGAACCACCAGCCTTCTGATGAGCAGTCAAGTGCCTTAGGCATTATGCTACCAGAGCTCCTGATCAAAGACTGCAGCTTTCAATATGGGTTACATTTCAACATAAAGAAAACCAAAACTATCACAACTGGACCAATAAGCAACATCATGAAAAATGAAGAAAAGATTGAAGTTGTCAAGATTTCATTTTACTTGGATCAATGCCCATGGAATCAACAGTCAACAAATCATCATTTTAAGGCATTTCCTTGGGAAATCTGTGCAAAAGACCTCTTTGAAGTGTTTAAAAAAAAAGAAAAAAGTCACTTTGAGGACTAAGTCGCACCTCACCCAAGGTATGGTATTTTGGTCTTCTCATATACATGAGAAGGCTGGACGATGAATAAGGAAGACAGTAGAAGAATTGATGTTTATAAATTATGTTGGTGAAGAATATTGAATTTATCATGGATTTCCAGAAGAACAAACAGGTCTGTCTTAGAATAAGTATAGCCAGATGATCTTTAGAAGCAAGATGGCAAGACTTCGTCATACTTACTTCGGATATGTTATGAAAAGGGACCAATTCCTGGGGGCTATTTTCTTGCTTGATAAAGTAGAGATATCTTCATGCTTGCTAAAGTAGAGAGTCAGTGAAAAAAAGGAAGACCTTCAATAAGATGGATTACCAATGAATGTAACAATGGACTCAAACATAGCAGTGATTGTGAAGATGAGGCAGGATCAGGCAGTGTTTCATTCTGTTGTATATAGGGCTGGTATGAGTTGGAACTGACTTAATGGAATCTAATAACAACACAACAATATTTTCAAGTGATAGTAAGCACTATGAAAGTATAGAGTAAAGGGATAAAGAGTTATTGGATAGGTCACAAATGTTAGTTAAAGTGTTAATGTAATACTTTGAAAGTAATATTTGAGCTAAGAACTGGGATATGTAAAGAAGTGAATTAGACTAAGTATAGAGGAAAGGCATTCTAGAAAGGAAACACATTCTTAGATGTTGTAGACAAAGGCTCCAAGGTGAAAATGAACTTAGAAATCTAAGAAGAATAAAGAGTGTCCAAGGTTGCCAGTATGGATGGAGACATGGGAAGAATATAAAGAGAGAAGACCAGAGAGCTAGCTAGGGACTGATCATGTAGGAATTTAGAAGTCATAATAAGAAGCTCTGGTGGTGTAATGCCTATGACATTTGACTGCTAACCAGAAGGCTGGCAGTTCAAACCCATAAGTCATTCCTCAGAAGGAAGGTTGGGCAATCTACTTCCATATGATATCACCTTGGAAACTCAAGAAAGGGTCATTATGACTCGCATCCAACTCAACAGCAGTGAGTTTTTTCGTTTGTTTGTTTGTTTGTTTAATAAGGAGTTTAAATTTGAAAAATGGTCAGAAACTATTAGATGAGTGCTCAGTCTGATTTTTATTTTAGAAGATTATTATGGATACTTTTTATAGATTAGATTTTATAAATCCAAGGGCATAATTAGGAAGATTAGGCAAAAAGTAAACAGAATTGATAGGGAGGGATATAATACTAACTTGCCTTCGGATGATGATAGTAAATAGTGGGAGAAGTGGATTGATTTGGAATCTTACTCAACATTCAGTCAAATGAACTACTTCATAGATTTGATATGGAGTGTAAATTAATTGAGAATTTGATAAATGACTAACAGGGCTTCAGCCTATACAATGAGTAATGTTAGTGCCATTTATCAACATGGGAGACTTTGGGGGAGCAGCATGTTTAGTGGTTAAATTCTATAGTTTTGTTTTGTACATATAGATTAGAGATATTTAGTAAAACAGAAGTTTACAGGCAAAGTAGAGAGTTGGTAATGGGAGTCTTGAGCTTAGAGAAATGAACAGGACTAGAAATTTAAATCTGAAACTGCAGTAGACACCTGGTAGTGCTTTACAAACCAAACTTCCTGCCATCATTAGTGCTTTGGGGTCCCCATAATCTTTGAATTTCATTCGGACATTTTGAGAATTTTCTTCCTATATAAATTCTCATATCCATTTTTTTTTTAATTGTGATTTGCATGAAAATTTACAGAGCAAATTCACTTTCCATACAACAGTTCACATACACTTTGTCTCATGATATTGACCACAATTTACCACAATGCAACATCTCCCCTCACACTTCCCCTCAACAGTTACCTCTTCCCTGTGTCCATCCCTCCATGCACTCCTGCCCCCTGAGCTGTCTCCCTGTGAA
>NW_006922113.1:774600-776082 GCF_000298275.1 Orycteropus afer afer | reverse complement strand
CCCATAAACTTATAGGATCTCTGTCTGCCAACTTTAAACCTGTTCTGGGGTACACTCACTACTTCATAGACATACCTAATAGTTCAGCCTGTCTACCCATCTATCCACCCGTATACCCATGTTTGCCTTCACTGACAATGCCATACTATATGTGCAAAAGGGTTCATCTTTGTTGTCCCTACCTCCCATGTACCTCTCTATGTCTTTTTCTTCCTCAATGCCACTATATTGATCACTCACATTTGGTACAATGTCTATCTCTTTGCCCATATCAATACTTTATCTATCTAACAGTGCTTCCTTCCCTCCCCTCCCACCCCTGGTAACCAACAAAGAAAATGTCCTTCCATAGATAAACCTTTCCTTGACTTTTACAATAAGGGGCTAATACAATATTTGTGCTCTTGTGATTGACTTATTTCACTCAGCATAATGTCCTCCACATTCATCCATGTTATGCGGTGTTTTGCAGATTCTACATTATTCTTTAGCATTGCATAGTATTCCATTGTGTTTATGTACAATAGTTTGGTTATCCATTTCTCAGTTGAAGGACACCTAGGTTGTTTCCAATTTTTGGCTATTGTAAATAGTGCTGTGGAACATGGGTGTACATATGTCTGATCTTGACATGGCTCTCACTTCTTTAGGATATATACCTAGGAATAGAATGGCTGGGTCAAATGGTATTTCTAGCTGCAACTTTTGAAGGAATCGCCATACTGCTTTCCACAATGGTTGTACCATTTTACAGTCCCACCAGCAGTGTATGAGAGTCCTAATCTCTCCACATCCTTGCCAGCATTTGTTATTTTTCTGTCTCGTTGAACATTGCTACTAGTGCTGGAGCAAGATGGTATCTCATTGTTGTTTTGATTTGCATCTCTCTCATAGCTAATGATCCTGAGCATTTCTTCATATTTGTTGGCCTCTTGAATATTCTCCTTGTTGAAGTGTCTATTCATGTCTTCTGCAGATTTTTTAATTGGATTGTTTGTCTTTTTGTTATTGAGGTGTTGGAGTTTTCTATAAGTTCTAGAGATAAGTCCCTTGTCAGATATGTCATTACCATTTTTTTTTTTTTTTTCCCAATCTGTAGGTTCTCTTTTTGACTCTTTTGGAGAAGTCTTTGGAAGCACATAAAAATTTAATTTATAGAAGACTCAATCATCTTATTTCTCTTCTGCTGTTTGTGCATTTTGAATTATGCTTGATTGTCTATGCCATATATTACGGCCCCCAAATTTGTTCCTAGTTTTTCCTTGAGAAACTCTATAGTTTTATGTTTCTTATTTAAGTCTTTAATCCATCTGGAGTTCGTTTTTGTATATGGTGTGAGGTACAGATCTTGTTTCATTTTTTTGCAAATGGATCTCCAGTTTTGCCAGCACCATTTATTAAACAAACCTTCTCTTCCACATTTAATGGATTTTGGCCATTTGTCAAAGAAGAGCTGACAATAGGTCAATGGATCTATTTCTG
>NW_006922113.1:770852-771526 GCF_000298275.1 Orycteropus afer afer | reverse complement strand
TTTTTTTTCTGATTGATCCCTTTTCAAAGAAGTATTCAGGTATTTGTCTTTAATCTCATTAATTCTGTCTTCCATAGCATCAGTTCTACTCCTTTACACTTCCAATGTGTTATCTATTTCTGACAATTTAGTATTTAACTTCTGGATTTCTATCTGTAGATTTAGAATCATTTCTAATTTTTCATTTATTTTATCATTTTGTTCTTGTATTTTCTTCCAAAATTCCTTCAGGGTTTTTTCTGTGTTTTCTTTGGTCTTTCTCTCAATCCTTTGAAGACACCTAAATATAATTATTTTGAATTCCTTATCAGAGTGTTCCAATGCTGCTTCTTCCTCAGGGATGTGTTCTTTGTCTGTATTCTGCTCCCTTGTTTCTACCACTTTATCTTGCTTCTTTGTGTGAACTGTGATGATCTGTTTTCTCCACAACATCATAATGTTGTATTTACATCTCTGTTAACTGTTTGTGAAGAGCAGTCAAGGTGATTCAGAATCTTCTTGGTGGTTTATTTATCATTATCCCAATGATGGAGAAGGAGGTAGTGGCTCTCTCTCAGTAAGTGAAGTTGTAGGAGGTATGGATGTGGATGTAGTTGCATCTTATAGGGATTGTTGCTGTCTCCCACTCATTTAGACAAAAAATACAATGGAATAACCACCAAAAAACTAAAAGC
>NW_006922113.1:767160-770307 GCF_000298275.1 Orycteropus afer afer | reverse complement strand
GTGCAGGTCCGGAGTGTTCTTGGGATTACTGGGAAGCAGATCCTATTCTCAAGCCCCTGGAATCTGGTAAAGTGCTGTCTCTTTAAATATCCAAAATGGTCAAGCTGCTTGTAAACATTCAAAATGGCTGCACCCTCTGGACAGACAAAAGTCCAAAGCTCAGCCTGTCTTTCTCTTCAGTACTCCTTCTCCTTTTATTCCCCAGTCACCAGAGCAGTCCTCTGTGCAGTCCCTGGCTAGCTGGTTTGATTTTTAGGTTAATTCTTGGTCCTACCTCCACTCGGGAATCTCCAAGCTGTCTGTGCTGTCAGGATTGCTCAGGATCGCTGCCAGACCACAGCTCCCTATGTCTCCTTTTCCAGTATTTTCATGAAAATTCTTCTGCTAGTTGAGGTTTAGTCCACTTCTATATACCTCCCTTCAAGGCTCAAGGGTCCAGGATTATCTTCTGTGTCTGTGTTAATTGGTTCCCCTTTTCTTTGTTGAAGTGGGTCTGTGTAGTCTTTTTGCCTATTCCGCCATCTTGGAATAATCAACCTCCAATTGTTTTCTAGTTTCTCTTATAGCCAGCAAATGGCATGTGACCTCAATTCTGCCTGTCATGTGCATGCATGCATACTTTAAACAGGAAGATTGTGACAGAGGGGTCACGTGCTGAGTGGATCCATTCAGGTGAGGGTAGTGGAGGCAACATCCATTTTCCAGGGGCAGTATGTGTTATTTCTGACCATAAATTGTCAAACAAGTACACATATAAACAAAATAACCTCACAACTGAACTAATAAACAACGTTATGATAAACTGAGAGAAAACTGAAATTCTCAAGGATTCCATTCTTCTTGGATCAACAATCAATCCCCAGTGGGAGTGGTAGCCAAGAACTCAAAGGAAGCAGTTTATTAAACAAGATTGCTGCAGAAGACCTCTTTAAAGTTCTGAAAAGCAAAGATGTAACTCTGATGACTAAGATGTGCATGATTGAAGTCCTTGTCTTTTAAATTGCTTGATATGCATTCAAAAGAGGGAAATGAAAATGGGAGACAGAAGAAGAATTGACACATTTGAATTGTGGTATTGGCAAAGAATATTGAAACACTGTGTACTATAAGAAGAATGAATTAATCAGACTTAGAAGAAATATAACCAGAAGTGACGATGGCAAGAGTTCTTACTTTGGACAGATCATTAAGAAAGGCTAATGGCTAGAGAAGTATATAATGGCGGATCAAGTAGATTCTGACTCATGCATGTGTTACTGAGTAGGACTGAGCTCCATTGGGTTTTCTTGGCTCTTATCTTTACTGACACAGATTGCAAGACCTTTCTTTTGTGGTGTTACTGGGTGGGTTCAAATTGCCAGCATTTACTTTAGTAGTCAAGTGCAAATTGTTTGCTCTACCCAAGTATCTTACCAAATAAAGGGTCAGCAAAAATGAGGGAAAACTTCAATAAAATGGATTGACACAATAGCCTCAACAGTGGGCTTAAATGTACCAAAGCTCATGTCTGTGGTGCAGGGCTGCAGGTTTGTTCTGTTATATACTATGTTTCTATCATTCTGAGTTGGCTCCATAACAACTAACAGCAACAATGTTTAAACTACCTCTTATACTCCCCCCTTACAGAGGTCTGGTGTTCAGTGGTTAAGTGTGTGTCTGCTATCTGAAAGGTCAGTGGTTTGAGCCCACCTGCAACTCCAAAGGAGAAAGACGTGACACTCTGATTCTGTAAAGAATGGGGAAAATCAAACAAAAAAAAAAAGAAAACCTTGTTGCCACTGAATAATATTCTGACTCATAGTGCCTGCACTGGATTTCTAAGGTTGTAAGTCTTTAAGCACATAGATTGTCTCATCTTTCTCTCACAGAGCAGCTGATGGGTTTGAACCACCAACGTTCTGGTTAGCAGCCAAATGCCATACCCACTACACTACCTGAGGTCCTTTCTATAAACATTCCTGCCTAGGAAATCCTACTTTAGGATTGTTACGATTCAGAATCAAGTCAATGACAATAGGTTTACTTTTGGTGTACCCGCTTAAGTCACTCTTTGGCTATAAGAATTGTGTTACGTGACAGTATTTTGTCTCATTTGTCCCAAATATCTATGAGTGACTTGAGGCTTCTCTGATTCAGTGAAGAGAAAAGCTGTGGGATCTGTCTAGCATGCAAGCATGAATAAACTGGAAGTGCAAATACTCCCTGGAGCAATGCTTGATTAATAGTAAATGAAAGCCAGCAGATAAATGTTCCCCTCGGCCATGTCTCCAGCAAACACTCCAACAGTTTTGAGGTGTTTACTCGGGCTTCTCAGATCTTTTCAGGAGCAAGCCCCAGTTGCCAATAGCAGTGACCAACTCAAATATATGAGTCGTATCGCCTTTTCTTTTTTGATGTATACCACTCCTGTCCCACACATTTTCAAAGCAAACTATTTACACTTATCTCAGATTCCAGGTGAATTCTTATCTCAGCTTTTGTTTTCTGTGAGGATACCAGACTACGATATCTCATTAGTTCTCAATTTTTTACCTCTCCTTTGGATGCTATAAGTTAGAACTTATATGTTTTTACAAAAATCAGTCAGGAGACTGTTCCTACTGTCATTCCTGCTAGTGGGTTTGTCACATTTGCCCAATTAATCAGCTGTTCTACAGTAGTTAGCTCGTACTGAATTTCCAGCTCTTCTACTACTCAACTGATAGCCACATTTGAGTTTTTTAGGCCGAGGAGATCAAGCCTTAACAATGCTCAGATCTTCCCACTGTCCCCTGAAAACCCAGCATCTGCAGCCTCAGTCTTAGCCCGTCCTCCTTCTGGAAGTTTTATCATAGTAATTAAGGTTCTGTCTGGCCCTCTGCCTCCTCATCCTGTGACCTTATATTACCTTTCTTATACCTTCTCATAAAAGTCTACCCACTCTGATCTTGGGCAAGATCAACCAATCATTGTGCTTTAAAAAAAAAGAAGAAGAAGAAGAAGAAGAAGAAGAAGAAGAAAGAATGGCAAACTAAAGTGAGGAAAAAAAATGTCTGAAGATTCATGATTTATGGAGCCCAAGGTAGAATGCCTGAGTGTACCACATACTTATTGAGAATGTCTTCAGGCAATTTTAAGGAAAGGTCAAGGCAAAGCCTTTTTGAATAC
>NW_006922113.1:754749-766895 GCF_000298275.1 Orycteropus afer afer | reverse complement strand
ACATACTCAAACTCACTGCCATCAAGTCTGATCTGACTCATAGTGAACCCCCCTTGGGTTTCTCAGGCAGTATCACTACGGAAGTAGATTCCCCAATCTTCCTTCTGAGGAGTAGCTGGTGGATTTGAACTTCCAGCCTTCTGGTTAGCAGTCAAATGCCTTAGGCACTAAGGTGCCAGAGCACCCTGTACTTACCTGGTAAACATGGCTTTTTAACGAAAAAGAAAAAGAAGGTTTGCTTTACTACATAAACCATGGAAGTGATCTTTCCTGGCACGGAAAAGATTAAGTCTAGAACTTAAAGATTAATAGAATTTGAAAAGTTAGAGGACACTGTAAGATCCAAACTATGCTTTAAAAAGCAAGCAATCAAACAAACAAACAAACAAAAATGGATAGATTGGCATGGCATATCTGGAGGTAAATGGAAGATGGCTTGAAGAAGAACAACTTTGATAATAATGAGACCCTCAAGTTTCACAAAATTTGAAGTTACCACTTACACTTCATTTTCCTTTGATAAAATGCAATGAAATATAAACACTGAAGTGTTTAGGAATGTTCTTTAGACAGCTTTGAAAATAAGAATCCAAACTTTACAACTAGAAATCATTTTTCTTCTGACCTCTTTATTTTATGATAATTTTATCAGGAAAGGTTCCAGTTATTTATCTTTCTTGGGACATTCTTCACAAAGTGAGAAAACAATTAACCACATTATGAAGAGTCCTGTAATTTTAGTAAGAACCACTTAGAAAAAAAAAAAAGAGAGAAACTGTAAACTCCAAATAATGAATGGCTCTGGTGGTGTAGTGCTTAAAGCATTTGACTGCTAACCAGAAGGCTGATGGTTCAAATCCATCAGCCACTCCTCTGAAAGAAGATTGAGCAACCTACTTAAGTAGAGATACTGCTTCTGAAACCCAAGGAGGGGTTGTAAGGAGTCTAATTGACTCGATGACCATCAGGTTTTTTTTTGTTTGTTTGTTTTGTTTTTTGTTATTTCCAACACTGTTTAAGAGTGGACTCATGAATGAAATTGATTAAGTTCAAGTTCTGTCAATGCTGTAAAGCTCTGTGCAATCTTTTGAACTTCTGATAGATATTCTTTTTTTCATATAATAGGTATAATAATAGTACTATTATCATAGATTTACTGTGAGGATTAAATAATTTAATTTGTGTATTTAGGATTTTGCCTGACACTTGGTAAATTCAATAATGTCTAGTTAATTATTTTCTGTACTGTAAGAACAAATATTACAGACCACTTGGGGTAATATCAACTAATCAAAGAGCAACTAAACCTTGAAAACTTAACTGAGAAATATAAGATGCAGAGGGAAGCCTTTGAAAGTTCTCTTACTAAAAATGAGGATGAAAATGTACTTATAAAAAGACAAAAAGTTTTATGATCACGTCCTTCCCTCTTAAGATATTGAAATTTTGCAAGGGTTGTCAGAATTATCAGACTTTATATAACAACCTTATTTCAGAGACGTTCTAGAAATTTACGGTTTCCTCCTTCTTTTTAAATCTCCCTGTTAAAAAAGTGAAGAGGTAATATCTTTCTGGGATGGGTACTCTTCTTTCTCTTCATAGAATGGATTTCTACTTTTAAGTTTTGATAATTCTCAGTTATAACCAGCACTCCACTGTACACATTTCTCAAGATTTCTATGTTATTCATCGTGCAGTAGTTGCAGCTAATCCAGGTTGTTGTATTTTCAAGGGCACTGCTGCTTTGCAGGGCATAATGCTGTTTTTCTTATCTCAGCAATACTGTTTTCAGTTATTTTTGTGATCTTGATCCTCCTGAATCCCTTTGTAGAGGTCCAAAACACCATTTATTTTGTTCTGATTTTTCTTATGAGTTTAAAATAACATTTTGACTTTGAGTGCATCATGTGTACATAACAAAGAAACCTGAAAACATACTTTGTGATGTTGTGATTGATTTGTATTCTTTAAAGGAAGCTTTTTCCTTTTTTTTTTTTTTTAACCCCTTATTGATTTTATAAAAATCATACAAGTCTTTCTTGTGCCTAAAATAAAAAGCCTCTGTCAATCCAATTCTTTAGTAATCTTGGCATACCGTATGCACTAAATTAAATTATTTACAAAGACATATTTTCTACTCAAAGCTTATGTATTATTTACATTACTTGTATACAGTAATGATTTACTGAATCCAAATGAAGATATCTTAGCAATGATTCATCATTCTAAGTATTTTCAACTCCACATATATTAGGAAATAAAGCACACACAAAAATATGTAAGCCTGTCAGATGTGTTCTGGTTACTTGTGGTTTAGTGACATTTTTCCACTTTGTCTCCGCATGAAGTTTTCTTAGAAGCCTTACAAAGGTCAAGACCTTTTTCTGTGTTTCAATAAACAGTCCTAATACATCTTAATAGATGGAGAATAACATTACAAACTCTTCTTGTGCTCCATGGTACTGCCAATTGGCCACACTGACCTCTTTTACAAAGGAAATGAAAACATTCAGCACTCTATCTATAACAGGATGTGTCTGACAGATTTAGTTATACAAGGTTACAGCTGTCAATTTGAAATGCCTAGTCTACCTCAGCTGGAATCACCTCTCTTGTTCTTCTTCTGCAGGGGGAAAAAATAAAAATAAAAACTTTGAATTATTCAAGACAATAGAGAAGCTTTGCTCTACCCTAACCTAAAAAAGAAAGTGGCAACATGGGCAAATTTTCATTTTAAGTCACTTATTTAGCTATGCACGCTGGTGTGGATTATTCTGAATCAATGGATCTGAGTAAAATAATGTCATGACATGCTCAGGTGTAGAAGTAAATGATCATTAGTTTACCTTCATGAGGTGAGCAATGGTTCCTTCTTTTTAAGACACACAGTCATTAATTATGTTTTAAAATCCTTGGATGAAGATTCTAAATTTCAAAGTGGATTAATTAGATGAATTATAATTACTGCAATTAGAATTTATTCTCGATGTCTAGGAAAAATCAGGAAATATTCAAGGCACTTCTTCTCTTGGTATATCTCTTATTGTTGCAAAATTGTCCTTTCCAACAGACAAAATAATGAAATCCTGAAATTGTAAACCAAAGAATTTGGTACTAACCACAGGAATTATTTAAAAATTTATATGGTCTTGTGTATAAATAATATGTGTTTTAAAACATTGGAAATAAGAAGGATATGAGATAATTAGTGAGCAAATAACCATACATATGTACACCACCAGAAGTTCCCCATCTTCAGGTATAATGAATTGCTAATATTATGCAGGTCCAATAAATATTTTAATGAAAAAAAATAAATCTAAAGTAAGAGAAGATTAAGAAAAGGGCATATGGGAATGGGCAGCCATAGGCAGGAGCAGATTTAAAGAACTTGCAATATGTTCAAAAGTACTGAGATGAGAGAAACCAATGTTGACTGGGTGAGAGAGTGATGTGAGATCTAGGATCTGAAAGAATAAGATTATAGTTAATTCAGCACCCCTATAGGCTGGGATGGTGTGGAACCGGGAGTATGTAAGGTTTCAGATATGAAAAGGAAAGAGCAGAATGTGTTCCAGGAACTACGTGAGCAAAGAAGCTGAAAAACAAATAGATGGTAGATTACATAGTATCCATACACACATAAATACAGCATTAATTCATTCTTAATGCCTAAAAAAATGAATTTAGTCTAAGAACAGTTGTTGTTGTTGTTGTTTTGCCGTCGAGTCGGCCCCGACTCATAGCGACCCCTCCTTGGGTTTCCGAGGCAGTATCAGTACGGAAGTAGGATTGCCCAACCTTGGGACCTATGATACACTTTCATGCAGATGAGTTTTATAATCATATTTCTTTTTTAGGAAAATCCTCTTGGATCTAATAGATTGGAGAGCAGGGTCTATAATGCAGGAAGACAGTACTTTAAACAGCAAATGTTACTGTAATATTTGAAGGAGATGATAATTTAATGACAGAGAGTGAGGTGTAAAAATGTTCCAAGATACTGACAGAGCTCTGGTGGCATAGTACCTAAGGTATTTGACTGCTAGCCAGACAGTTGGTGGTTCAAATCCACCAGCAACTCCATGGAAGGAAGATGGAACAATCTACTTCCATAAAGATTTATTGCCTCAGAAACATTATGGGGTCAGTATGAGTGATAACCAACTCAATGGCAGTGAGTTTTGTTTTGTTTTGTTTTATTGACAGGTAAGTGTTGGGGCTATGGGGAAGGAGAAGACAGAGTTAGGAATAGTGTGCAGGATATGTCTTGGACAACTAATTGGAACCTCATGCCTGTTCCTGGGATTTAAAAAAAAGAGAAGCAATTGGGAAGAGAGAAGGACAGAGATAAGCTCATATTTAGATATATTGAGTAGGAAGTTCCTTGGGCTATCTAAGTAATCTTGTGCTGTAGGTTGTTGGGTAAGCATTAGATATAAGGTTTAGGAGATGAATCTGGATGCACGTTAAAAACTTGAACTGATTCTTGATAAATAAAATCAAATAAATAAAATTGGATTCTGAGATTATGTGAAACCTCTCAGACAAATAAGAGAAATAAAACAGTAACAAAGGAGAACATTAAGAACTATTGACATTTAAATGGCAGACCAAGAAAGATAATCAGAAAATCTTATAAGAAAGGGAAAAGGAAAACTTATTTTAATTATAAAAATTATCACAGTAAAAAATATGTTTGTATTGCATGAAGCTAATCTACATTTTATGAGTGTTACTACATTATGTCAGCAAACAAGTAAAAACAGAGTAATGCTTGGAGGCAGAAGTATCAGAGAAAATTAAGCTTAGAAACCATATTAATTTATTTATTCATTTATTGATGCATTCGAAAGTTCTCTATTAAGCACTCATTGTGAAGTGTCATAAAAGATGTTGCAGTAAGTATAAATATAAGTCAAACAACCCGGTGCTCAGGAACTTATATGTTAATGTAAGGAATAAGACTTGAGCTTTAATAAATAATTGGAGATAGAGAATCATATTTGCTAAGGAAGGCACAGAAAATTGACTAAGAAAGTCCAGAATAAAGAATACAAGGCACCTCTCAGGGCCTTGTAGAAGGTAGATTCTCAGCAAATGTGTATTGAATTAATCAATGGTGTCCAGCTGATGCTTTATGTAGCAGTTATCATTTATCATCACTAAAGGAAAATTCCTATTATTTAAATAAAATAGAAAGGATTTACATAAATCAGAAGCAGGTACTATAACAGTAACTGGAGTGACTTAATCTGGAGAATCAAGAGAATAGAAAAATGTATTCATTTTTAAAATCTTTTGAGCTAGTGTCTATATGGATATCAAATTATAAACTAAAGGACGCACCTTCTTACTGTTGTACACTTTCAGTGATCATGAGCTAGGAGTAATAATGATCACATTCATTCAATAATTTTTAGTTTTTACAACACTTTTCAAAATAGTTTATATTTATTTCTCAACAACAACTTGGATGATCAGGACACTTATTTTTACACATGAAAACTGACACCTAAGTGGTAAAAGGTAATAACATCTACGTCTTTGTACTATCCTATACCTTGACACAGTGGCTGCAATAATGTGTTCAAGCAGAGCAAAGATTATTCAGGAATGCAAGTGTTTCATAGGGTCACTATGAGAACTAACTCAAATGGCACCTAACAATAGCAACAATATACCTTATGTTTGATAATGTTCTGAGCATTTTCATAATGACATTATTAATAAATAAATTTATATGTCTAAAATTCCTAAGATAGGCAAGAATATTAGGTACAGGTAGGTGAACTTTATATACTCACAACCAAACATATGTTTTGTAATGTGAAGGGTCAGCAGAAAAGGGGAAGACCTTTAATGAGATGGATTGACACAGTGTCTACAATGAAATGCTCAAGTGTAGCAAGGATCATGAGGATGGTGCAAGACCAGGCAGTGCTTTGTTCTGTTGTACTTAGGGTTGCTATGAGTAGGAATTGAGGAATGGACTGGTCATCCCCTAACAACAACAACATACACTGGGCAGACAATATTCCTACATGCATATTTGTAGGTACTATAAAAATATTCATATGCAGTAAAGAACTAACGGGCCAAGTTAGGATAACTTCTTAGCCACAACTTAACACCTTGAGGGAGGGAGTTTCTGAGCCAGCAGGATTGGGACCACAGTTAGGGAAGACATAAAGCTCAACTGGCACAAAACAGTATGCAAAAACATAGTTTTACATCTTACTTTGGTAAGGAGAAACTGGAATCTTAAAATATTGCAAGTGGCCATCTATGATGCAACCATTGGTCTCTTTTTGTTCAGAGCAAAGAAGAGTGAAGAAAATCAAAGATATATTATGGAAACAATTAGTCCAAAGGACTAATGAATCATTAGAATCTCAGCCTATATGATCCTGAGAAAAGAATTACTAGATTGTAAAAGGCTACCACTGCCAACCACTCAGAAAAGGATCAAAACTGTAGGTCTTGGGTAGAGTGGGAGAAAAAAGTGGCACAAAACACAAAAACATAAAAAATACCAGGATTACTGGTTGCAGATAAACCCTGAGACTATGGCCTAGAGTCACCTTTCAGGCCTGGAATTGACTGAGATTGTCTAAGATGTGTATAAGCAGAGGCTGTGTATATTAAAGTGAGGAGACATCAAGATAGAGTTAAGAAATTTAAGAGATCTGAAACTTGGTTGAACAATTGGTGGCCTAGTTTTTGTCTTAGATTCGTTATGTAATATTAAATTAATTGCTAATTTGTTAAAGGACCCTGGGTGGCAGAAATGGTCTGTGTTCAACTACTATCCTAAAGGTTGGCAGTTCAAATCCACCCAGTTGTGTCATGAATGATATTGGTTATTGGTCCATAAACAAAACCAAATTCATTGTCTCCAAGTTGATTTTGAGTTATAATGACCCTATGTGTTATAGAGTGCAATTGCTCCATAGGGCTTTCTTGGTAGTAGTCTTTACAGAAGCATATTGCCAGGACTTCAGTGGAACTGCTAGGTGGGTTTGAAACCACCAACCTTTAATCTAGCAGTTCAGCATAAACCACTTGTCCCACCCAGGGACTTTTCTAGTCTACAATGTATTATAATGTCATCTGTAGGCATGTCAACGGGATTGATGAGAACATGACTACAAAGTCAGCAGTCCTTTTTGAAAGACTCACTGCCGTCTAGTTGGATCCAACTCATAGCAACCCATCCTTGGGTTTCTGAGGCGGTATCACTACAAACATACATACATAATCCAGTGAGAATATCTACAGAATGTTTATATACCATCAACAGTTTATAATGTCTCATTCAACTCCAGTGATTTTAGCATGCAACCCAAAAGTATATTATAGAACCTTAAAGTTCATAATTCAGCATCTAAAGATGCTGAACTTTTTATTTATAACAATTCTCAAGAGTACTAAATATATAAATAATTAGCATTTGATATATGAAGAATTTCCATCAACTTAGGTGTCTAAATTTCAAAACGGCCTAATACACAATTGTTTTCAAGCAAGATCATTTTGTGTTAACACCTTATAACAGAATAGGGGGGAAAAAGGGGAAATTTCCTTAAATTTCGAATGGATAACAACAACAAAAACATTTTCAAATAAACTCAAAATCTTTCTCTTTTTTTTTCTTTTCTTTTTTTCTTAATATTTTATTGTATTTTCAGTGGAAGTTTACACGGAAGGTTAGGTTCCCATTCATTAATATCTACACAAATTGTTTGGTGATACTGCTTACATTCTTTGCAAAGTGTGAACATTCTCATTATTTCTATTTGGGTTGCTCAGTGTGTGACTTCTTTATAAGCTGCTTAACATATGGTGTTGTTAATATACAGCAGTACTTATATATTTCATAGCTTGCTCAGTGTTAATATACTAAGATTATGTATACCGTGATTTCTAAATACCTGCCTTGAATGTATACATATATATAAATAATCAAATTTAGTTTTATGTTGGAATCTGGCAGTGTTCAGGAGAGGTAGGTACATTGGTGGGGACAGAGTCTAGACTGTTTAACATGTTTACCCAAAGTGTGCAGGAGCATATCATTTGGATATTCTCTTCCATGTTCTAGGTATTGAAGCTACAGGAAAATTAAGGAAGAAGAGCCCAAAATTCCCATCTTCTCAGCTTCTACTCTGGGTCTTCTAACTTTTAAAGCTTTAATTTTGGAACTCTTCAAAATTCCAAGAGTGGTATGAGAAGGTGTTATGACATGACCAAGCCAGGAGTAGTTTCTTTAGGAGTTGGATGTGAGTGGATTTAGGTAAGCAGCATAGAAGTTGTAGACCCAGATCCTTTAGGAAATGGTGTAAGAAGTTTGTATTGTTTGAGAGCAATGATTTTTTTTTTTCTTTTAATTGTGATTTGGGTGAAAGTTTATGGAGAAAATTCATTTTCCATACAACAGTTCATACACATTTTGTTTCATGACATTGACTCTGATCCCCAAAGTGTAACAGCTCTCTTCCCACTTCCTCCCTGTGGTTACGTAGTCCCTAAGGCACTTAACTGCAAACCAGAAGGCTGGTGGTTCAAGTGCACCAGCCAGTCCTCGGAAGGAAGATTGGGCAATCTACTTCCAAGTGCACCAGCCAGTCCTCGAAAGGAAGATTGGGCAATCTACTTCCATAGTGATACTGCCTCGGAAACCCAAGGAAGGGGTCGTTATGAGTCGGGTCCAACTACAAGGCAAAAAACAACACAACAACAACAATGAAAAGTAGTAGAAGGAGCCCTGGAAACCTGGTGGTTAATCATTTGGCTGCTAACCAAAAGGTTAGCAGTTCAAACACAAAAGCTTCTCCACTGGAGAAAAATATGGTAGTCTGCTTCTATAAAGATTACAGCGTTAGAAACACTATGGGGCTGTTCTGCTGTGTCCTATAGTGTCTCTCTAAGTCATAATAAACTCGATACACAACAATAATAACTATAATAATCAAAGTGATGTAATTTCCTCCTTTAGGTATTTGATAAGGAATACAGCATAAAGTGTATGAGGTACCTTTCAGATAGGCCCTCTGCTAGCTCCCTTGATTACTAAAGTGAAAAATGAGGATTGTTAAAATCCTCAATGAATACCTGAAAACGGAATGACATGGAAACATTGGTTTCTAGCAAATTTCTACTAATCTTCTTTTTAAGTTTAGCCAGTTTTAGTTTTATTCCTTAAATTCAGTGCCTCTGCCTAATGCATATAAAGTAAAATTACTGCCAACTCTTTAACTAAATCACATTCCTGCCAGGATGTCAAAGGGTCATATTATTTCAGTTTATGTGTGTGTAGTAGGGCTAGAGAAGAGTTAACTGCTGATTCTGACATCCAGGCCCAAGTTATTATTGCCTAAAAAGGATTATCTGTTTGTTTTCACATCCGTATTCCAAATCATTATCGATGGTTTTGAAACTTTAAAATCTGCTAGGAATTCAATGACATTTTAGGAGAAACTAAAGCAGGAGGGTTTTTTTTTTTTTCCCCCCCTTTCTGTCACTGGAATGAATACAGGGACGGACATTCACAGATGTATCAACATGCCCCTACATGGGTCTTATGAATGACAAGCCATGCTGAAAGCTTCAGTTTTATATATGCTTGTGTTTATGTGCATAGCTTAAGCGTAAGTATATGATTTTGCACCTGTGTGTGTGTGTGTGTGTGTGTGTGTGTATGGAGTATCACTATGGAAGTAGACTGTCCAACCTTCCTTCCGAGGAGTGGCTGGTGGGTTTGAACCATCAGCCTTCTGGTTAGCAGTCAAGTGCCTTAGGCACTATGCTACCAGATATTTGTTGTTAATTGCCATGAATTTGTTCCAGCTCATGGTAACCACATGTATGACAAAGTCTTACTGGTCTTGTGTCATATTCATGATCATTGGTATGTTTGACTCTACTGTTGTGTCTGTTATATACACACACATATGTATGTAAATATATTTGCATATATATATTCTATATATAAAAGTGATCAGCAAGAAATAAAAGTCATAGAAGAGAACTGACTACTACTTTGATTTTCCTGAAGGCTGAATGGCTGAGAGTAAAAAGGTTTGCTGAAGGCAAACTGGGGGAACAGCCTATACCTTTTTAAGCTTTCAACCAAAGCAATATCACCCACCAAGACCCATTGACTTCCCAAATTTAGAAAGTATGTTTTGCATACTCATAGAAGTGGGGTCATAGATCATTTTTAACCTAGGGCCTCTCAGGGATCCCTCAACAAAGCTGTTCATAACAAAATCATTGGCACTTAGAAATGAAGTTCATCGCACTACAGGCTTGTATTGTAGGTTAAGTCCATTGGCTTACAAAAGGGATTAAATCACACTGCAATGGAATGGAACTATTTTGAAGTTTAGTTAATTTGAGAAGAATAAACTATACGTCTGTTCTAAACCATTTTTATTTCTTTCCACAGTATGTCCTGGTATGAAATGTCTACTAAAACAAGACAAACGGATTCCAAGAGAAACTGGGGTAGGGAATATAATTTAATTGGACGTATATCAGAAGGAAGGTTTGGCAATCCTACTTCCGTAGTGATACTGCCTCGGAAACCCAAGGAGAGGTCGCTATGAGTCGGGGCCAACTCGACGGCAAACAACAACAACAACATTATTAGAAAACAAGTGCTACTTTCCTAAATTGAACTGTTAATTTTCCATACTGACTTATTGAAAATTTGCTGCATATTTGCATATGCAAGAAAATAGATCAAAAATTCATTTTCGTGACATTACCCTAAAGTCAAATGCAAAGCTGCTTTATAAAAGTGAATATGTAACTTTTTTTTTAATGTATGTTTACATATTTAGGTAAGGAACAAGAATAGGAGTTTTCAGAATATTGAAATCAATGCAAGCCAAAATTACAGTAGCTTAAGTTTTTATAGAAAAAAAAATAGCCAGAATATATATTTCCTTTGCAGCTTTTGATACTAAAATGTATTTAAGTAATATTTTGCTTTATATCTACCTTTCAATGTTGGAATGGAAATTTATGATTATAAAGAAATGTGTTTAACTCACAACTATATCCCTAGGACCTAGTATGGTGTCTGGTTTGTATTAGGATCTCAATAAACATGATCCCACCTCTTCCTTGGCCCCTCAGTGCACAAGTTTGCCCCTCTCTCTTTCCTCTGAATGTTTGCTATTCCCACAAAGATTAGATGGCATGCTGGAGGTGATGGAACCACACTCTACATCAACTGCCCAACCCTAACTCCTTAACTACTCTTAAGACAACCTTAATCATTTTTCTCTCCTATTTCTTACCACTATGATACAAAAGTCAGGCAAATTCTCTCAAATTCTGCCCCTCAAAGCTTTTGATTCTAGATTCTACTTCACACAATAAATTTGAGTGATCTTTTTCCAGTGTGAAATTTGCGGTAGGAAATGAATAGAGGATGAGGTTAAACTTTCCATATTATGCTTTGCTTCTCCTGCCCTATAATGCATATTTTTTCCCCTGGGGTGGTGTTTACTCCAATTAGATTTAAGATCCCAGTTTAATTTGTTCTTTTCAAACCATATTTTATATAGAGAGAGGGGATACTATTATTATTTCCTGAGAGTTGTAAGGCCTCCTCTGATTAGATAAAAAAGGAAAAGGCACTTAATATTCTTACCTAAGCACAAAAATTGCAAATAAATTCATATCTAAATCAACAAGAGCCTCAAATGGCTACAAATGGATGCCAACAATATCTCTAAAGTCCAGGAAGTTTTATCAAATAGGAAGATAGGCTAATAAATCTTATTTATTTATTTTTTTTATTAGGATTTGGGTGAAGATTTACAGAGTAAATTCACTTTTCATACAGCAGTTCACACACACTTTGTCCCATGTCATTGACGAAAACTTACAATGCAGCAGTTCCCCTCCCACTTCCTCCCCATAGCTATCTCCTCCCAGTGTCCATCCCTCCATACTCTTCTGCACCCCGAGCTATCTCCCTGTGCACAAGCAGCCCTTCCCTCTCCCATGATTGTTCTCTCCAGGGTGTGTGTCTACCTGAGGCAAATGTCTAACTCACATGCCTGTACTTTGCTTGGCTGGAAATCACAGTTGTGGGTTCACCTCCAGACCTGAAGGGCAGCTAGGGGCCA
>NW_006922113.1:725172-746429 GCF_000298275.1 Orycteropus afer afer | reverse complement strand
AAGGAAAATTGAAACACTGAGAAGTAAATAACCATTAATACTGTTTTTATTGGATGGCATTTGCCTATCCCAGCCAATGTAGACTTTTACTTTGACAGCCTTGTAGGCAAGAGCAACAAAAAAAATAAAACCCAATACCTATAAAAGATGAAGTCTAATAAAGAAACCCGAACACAGGCTGGACCCCAAAAGGCTAAAACCTCCATGGAGTGATTTGAGAAATAAGTAGCCAACATATAATCTTAAGTCTTGAATATGGATTAGGTGATTTTGGACTAATGATACCTTAAACCATATAGCAGATGCACACACACATTCTCTCTAGAGGAAGTTACCTCAAATTAACCAATATATATATATATATTTTATTTCATGCAGTGAGCTGACACTATTAAAGATACTGAACCAAAACAAATCCATTGTCATCCAGTTGATTTTGACTCAATCGTGACCCCTATTGGGTTTCTTAGGAGGTAAATCTTTACAGAAGTAGATTTCCCGGTCTTCCTTCCACAGAGTGGCTGATGGCTTTGAACCACCAGGCTTTTGGTTGGCAGTCAAATGTCTTAGACACTGCACCACCAGAGCTCTTTTTAGTAAAGATAAGTAGGCACAAAATAACCTGTGGCTTGTTGTTGTTAGATGCTGTCAAGTCATCTCTGACTCTTAGCAACTCCATGCACAGCAGAAGGAAACACTGACCAATCCTGTGCCAGCCTCATGATCCTTGCTACACCTGAGCTTATCGTTGCAACCACTGTGTCAATCAATCTCACTGAGGGCCTTCCTCTTCCTCTTTGACCCTCCACTTCACCAAGTATGATATCCTTCTCCAAGAAATGATTCCTCTGACAACATGGCCAATATAGGTGAGATGAATCCTGGCCATTCTCGCTTCCAAGGACCATTCCAGCTGCACTTCTTCCAGGACAGATTTGTTAGTCCTTTTAGCAGACTGTGGTACTATTAGCATTCTTCTCCAACACTACAGCTCAAAAGTATCAACTCTTCTTCAGTCTTCCTTATTCATTGTCTAGCTCTCCTGCACCTAAGAGGAAATTGGAAATATGGCTTTGGTTATGCGCACCTTAGTCTTCAAGGAGATAACTTTGCTCTTCATCACTTGAAAGAGGTCATTTGCAAAAGATTTCCCCAATGCAATACATTGCCTGATGTCTTGACTGCTTCTTTCATTAATGTTGATTGTAAAACCAAGTAATATGAAGTCCTTGACAACTTCAATCTTTTCTCCATTTGTCATTAAGCTGTTTATTGGACCAGTTGTGAGGTTTTTTGTTTTCTTTATATTGAGGTGTAAACCATAATGCAGATTGTAGTCTTTAATCTTTGTCTGAAGATTAAATCTGAAATAAGTGCTTCAAGACATCCTCGCTTTCAGCAAGCAAAGTTGTGTCATGTGCATATCACAGGTTGTTAATGAGTCTTCCTCCAATTATGATGCCATATTGTTCTTGTCAGATTATTTGCTCAGCATACAAGTTGAGTAACTATGGCACACATGGCAGCATGGGTGAAAATCAGCAGATAACAAAAGAGACCCTAAATAGTTTTAGATACTTTTATTATCAGAAACAACCTATAAAAATATTTTACATACTTTGTTTAAAGAAAGAACATATAAACATAATTATATCTATAGTAAATTATCAACTGGAAATATAGAAAAACCAAATGTAGCTTCAATAGTAAAAACATATAGGAATCAAAATTAAGAACTCATTGGCTGAGTTTAACAGCAAATCTCTGATGAAAATAATTAACATGCTCAGTTGCTAACTGAAAGGTTGAGAATTTGAGTTCATCAGAGGCACCTCAGAAAAAAGACCTGACAATCTACTTCTGAAAAATCAGTCATTGAAAATCCTATGGCACACATGTCTAATGTGATATATATAGGGTTGTCACAAGTCAGAGTCCAATTAAAGGCTAGTAATATTTATTTATTTTTTTTTATTGTAGACAGAGCAAAATGTAAAGATATAGATATATAAAATATTATTGGGCTTCAATGAGGCAGGATAATAAAGAAAATAAACATATGTGACATAAAGACATAAAGCATATATTTAAAATGTATAATATAAACTGAATAAGATTACCAGAAACAGAGCAGAAATAAGAATGTAGTCCTATTTGAGTTTGAGAATATTCTATTAATAATAAACTATTCTTATCACATATTCAAAATTCTAATTGATTAAAATCTTGTCAAATGAAAGGAAATCCACTCATATGTAGACACATCCTAATTAAACTGTTAAAAAAAAAGAAAGAAAGACAAAGCTCACATCCTAAAACAGCTAGAAAAATACAGCAGGTAACATTTAAAAGAGAAAAAAAAAAAATCCACAAACCAGTGGACTGATATCTTCAATGTATTAAAAGAAAATAAATATTAATCTAGAATTCTATACTCATTAAAATATTATTTTTTTTAAATGGTAAAAATAGATATTTTCAGACACATCAAACAGAGAGTTTGCCTTGGCTGAGAAATTCTTTATAAAACATTGGAAATTCTTTATAATGTACTTTAAGCTGAAGGAAAAAATAAACCCATATGGAGTGTATGTTATGCAAGAAGAAACGGAATAATTTAGGTGGTAAATATATGGATGCAATTAATAAACACTAGCATATAACACATTAAACATGATAACTTAGAGTTTTCAAAAATTAAAATACATGAAGATAATTGCAAATAGGTTGAAAGTAGAGAGTTAAGTGGATTCTAATGATATTGTATTGACTAGAAAAAAATAAAAATATTTATTAACTTTATATCCATATTATATTATGTAATAGAATATAAACTTCCAATTTATTGACTTAGTTAAACTTTTTTATGAAGCTACACCAAAAGAATATTTAAAATTAATACACAAAATATTTAAAAATACTTTAGGAAGTACTGGTATGTAGTGGTTGAGGTAATTGGCTGTTAACCAAAAGGTTGGTAGTTCAAACTCACCAGCTGTTCCATGGATGAAAGATGAGGTGATCTTTTTCTGTAAAGATTTAGTCTTGGAAACCCAATGGGGGTCCCTATGAGTTGAAATCAACTTGATGGCAATTAAGTTTGGTGTTTTTGTATTTTTGATCAGATACATATTTTTTAGTACTTTTTTCAAAACATCTTTGTAACTTATTTTATTTTAGGCAAAACTTCCATATCACTAGTTTGGTGAAATGAATTAAATTATTTGGACTTCAATACAAATCAAAATATATTTACTTAACATCTGTAGGCTCTTTAAGTGTCTCAATATATTATACTTTTTGAAAAAAGTTTTCCTATTAATATAAGCTCATTGGAAGAGTTTAGATGTTTGGATAAGAATGATGAGGATTATATAGTCCATGAAGGCAATGTTCTACATCTTACATTGGTGAATAGCAACTGGGGTCTAAAAAGCTTGTAGACAGACATCTAAGATGCAACTATTGATTTGAAGATCAAAAACACTAGGAAACAATTATTCCAAAGCACTATGGACCACAGGAGTTCCATCCTAAGACCAGAAGAACTAGATGGTGCCAGGCTACCACTGCTGAATTCTCTGAAAGGAATCGGAACAGTAGACACTGGATAAAGTAGAGGAAAGTATGGAACAAACCTCAAGATCATAAATAAGACACACTTACTGGTTTGACAAAGACTAGTGCAACTTCTAAAACTATGGCCTTCAGACACTCTTCAAGCTGGGAAATGAAGTTGACTTCTGTGACCCAACTTTCAGCCAAATAATGTTGTTGTTCTTTTTAGGTGCCATAGAGTGAGCTCTGACTCGTGGTGACCCTATGTACAACAGAAGGAAACACTGCTCAACTCTGCACCATCCTCACAATCCTTGCTATTCTTGATCCCTTCTTTGCAGTCACTGTGTCAATCATCTTGTTGAGGGTGGTCCCCTTTTTCACCGACCCTCTACTTTATCAGGCATGATATCTTTCTTCAGGGAATGGTCCCTTCTGACAACATGGCTGAGGTAAGTGAAACAAAGTCTGGCCATTATTGCTGCCAAGGAGTATTCAGCTGTACTTCTTCCAGAACAGATTTTTTTGTTGTTCTGGCAGTCCAGATTTTTTCAGAATTCCTTGCCAACACCACAACTCAAAAAGCATCAACTCTTCTTCAGTCTGCCTTATTCATTGTCCAGCTAACATATGCATATGAGGTGATTGAAAATACCATGACTTGTCTTAGGCCATCTTAGTCAAATAATAATAACGCTGATAAGGTGAACAGTAATATCAGGATGGTATTCACTCATTAGAATGGTCAAGCCTATGAGATCAAGAGGAAAAATTTTGCTCAGGAATAGGGCTAGGAAAGTGGGAGGGAGTGGGAAGGAAAGACAAAGGGAAGAACCGGCCTCAGGGTGGAAGTAGGAAGAATACTGTTACCAGGTGGGGATTGCAGTGAATATCAAAAAATAGAATGTGAATTGACAGTTTAATGGAATACTAATTTGTTTTGTAAACTTTCATACAAATCACAATAAAAAAAGAAAAAAGAAAGATGAGGCTTATGTCAATTATCTACAAAAAAAAAAAAAAAAATCTGTCCAATGCAAAAAAGCATTGCAACAGTTAGAGTAGCATGCAGTCATCTTCAAACAGAAATATATATATGCCTACTACTAAATGGGACTGCATCTTAAACCAATAACTATGATTTTGACTTTTTCCTATACATAAATTAAAGAAAAAAAATTACCCCTTCCAGTCAACTCTGACTCATGGTGACCCTATCTGTGTGCTCCACAGGGTTTTTCAATGTCTGATTATTCAGAAATAGATTACCAGGGATTTCTTTGTAGGAGTCTCTTTGTGGACTTGAACCTCCACCTTCTTGGTTAGCAGCTGAAGGTATTAACTGTTTTCATTATGCAGGGACTTATAACCAAATAGAAAGTTATTTGAAACACTGAGAAGTAGCACACATATCTTACAAAATAATCAAACCCTTGTAGCCCTGACTACAAATTTCAGTGTAATGATTGTTGGGTTTTGTTGCCATTTAGTCATTTTCCACTCATAATGACTTCATATGTGTGCAGAGTAGTATTGCTCCATTGAGTTTTCCAGGAGTTGTGGACTTTTGGAGGTAGATCACCAGGCCTGTATTTTGAGGCACCTATGGGTGAGTTTGAACCTCCAACTTCTCATTCAGCAAACTAGCACTTAATTGTTTGTGGCATGTAATGAAAAACCAAACTAAACTCCCTGTCTTGGAGTTGGATCCAACTCATAGCAACCCCTCCTTGGGTTTCTGAGGAGGTATCACTACAGAAGTAGATTGCTCAATCTTCCTTCCAAGGAGTGGCTGATGAGTATGACCCACCAGCCTTCTGGTAAGCAGTCAAATTCCTTAGACACTATACCACAATAGCTCTCAGTCAGGAATTTCAAAACTCAGAAACTTAAAACAATTATTTATTTTAATCTATCAATGGCTTATTAGACTATTCTGCTAGTCTGTTCTGGGCTCTGTCATACATCTGTGGCTAGCTGGATGACAGTTCATCTAGGAAATGGTGTAATGGTTAAAGCATGTGGCTGCTAATCAAAATATTGGCAGTTTGCACTCACCAGTCACTTCAAAGAAGAAAGATGAGACAATCTGCTTCAGTACTAAGGCCTTCTACTCTGTCATAAGCTCACTATGAGTTGGAATCACCTTGATGACAGTAGTTTTGCTTTTGGTTGGTTTTAGGCTGAGCTAGAAATGGCTCTGGTCAAAGTGCTATCACCTCTTGGGACCACTGGACTAACATGTTAATGTCCTTTAATGGCAACTAAAGGAGCTCTGGTAGCATAGTGTCTAAGGCACTTGACTGCTAACTAGAAGGCTGGCGGTTCAAACCCACCAGCCACTCCTCAGAAAGAAGTTGGGGCAATCTACTTCCGTAGTGATACTGTCTCAGAAACCCAAGGAGGGATCTCTATGAGTCAGGTCTGACTCAATGGCACATGACAACAACAACAACAACAGAAGTAAAAGGGTGTAAGCTGGTTATACAAGCATGTTTTCAACCCTCTGCTTGATTCACATCTGCTACCAACTGTGTGAGACTCTGTAGGAATTGAGATTTGAGAAATTTACACTGAGGCCTGCCAAAGTTCTTGTTTGCCATAGTTCTCCCTCACCCCTTCTTGCACATTACTGTAACTCCTAAATGTTCCTCTTTATCTCCAATTGCTAAAATCCATATTGCCCAAACAATGATAGCTTATCCAGCAGAAGAGATCTCTATTTCTAACAAAGCCCAGACTGCCCAAACAATGACTGCTAACTCCTAACAGAAATCCCTGAATTCCCAAAGAGTTCAGACTGCCAAATAATAGCTGCTAATCCATAAGAACAATCTAGTATTTTCATTTCTAAAATTAGCTATATTTTGGCTGACCCTGTTGCTAAATCTTACCTGCACTTTGATTGATCCCCTCATGTTAAAGTTCTATAAAATTTTCATTATTTTTCCCTGAATACAATGCTCTGAAAGAAACTTTGCAGGCCTGGCATATTTGAATGGAGGTTTATGCTAACAATGAATTTCTTCTACACATCACACTGGAAAAGCAAGTTACATGGCCATACTCAAATTCCAGGGCCATGAGTATAAAGTCCTGATGGTATGAACTGAGAAGTTAAATGGCAAAGGATAAAGATGTAGGCAAGTTTGAAGAACAAGGTATCTAGTTGGTTTCTGTGTTAAACCAATAGGTTTTATTTGGGGACAAGATTTTAAAGATGTATTAACAGTTAGAGATGCATCCACAGTTTTGCTTCTGCTGACTTCCTCCTTATTATATCTGCTTCCTAGTATTTCCTGACCAAACACTATATGCCTTAGAAAAAGAAAAAAAAAAAAAAAAAAAAAGTACTGTCTTTCTTTTAAATTCGTTGTAATTGTATTCTTATCTTGTATGTAGTATCAAACCTCAACACAAACCTAAGATGCATTATATAAGTACAAAACACCAATGCTTTAACTCATTTAAGTCTTAGCAGACATACTAATAAAAATAAACAGACAGAACCCTGCTTGTTGAAAAGAAAAATAAAAGGCTTAGAGAGCAGAAAACCTAGCTTAATAATCAAGAACAAGAAGTATCTGTCATTTAAAATATATATATTTTTCTTATTGTTGACAAATTAATCATCACATTTTGTTATCTGGGCCCAATGCAGGAGGAAAGAACTAAGTGAGCTCCAGAATGTAAGTGTGACATAACAGAGGCCACAAAAGTCAAATAAAGAGATGTAAACCTTCTGTTTACTTGCAGTTAAAAAAAACAAAAAGGTATTTTTTTCTTTTGAGGTGAGAGGATTTCTGCCTCATTCTCTCCTCTTTTATGCTCACCTCGGACTCTTGGATGTATCTCCAGGGACAAATTTATTCTCTAAAATAAATAAAATCTATGTGAATGGGTGGCTTTTATTTGCTATGACGCTGGAGCCTATCCCACCGGTATTTCAAATACCACACCATTGTAGTTTATGCTAATATTTTACTTGGCTCAACAATCAACACCCATGGAAATAGCAGTCAAGAAATCAGAAATCATAATGCATTGGGCCAATCTCCTGAAAATGACATCTTTAAAGTGTGATGGAGAAAATATGTCCTTTGAAGACTAATGTGCACCTCACCCAATCCACAATACTTTCAAATGCCTCATATGCAGGTGAAAGCTGGACAATGAATAGGGAAGACTAAAAGAGAATTGATGCCTTTGAATCGTGGTGTTGGTGGAGACTACTGAAAATACACATACAGCAGAAAGAAAAAACAAATCTGTCCTGGAGGAAGGGCAGCTGGAATGTTTCCTAGAAATGAGAATGGCCAGACATCTTCTAACCTACTTTGGTCATGTTGTCAGAAAGGACCAGTCCCTGGAGAGAGATATCAGGCTTACTAAAGTAGAGGGTCAATAAAAAAGAGGAAAATCTTCAAGGAGATGGATTGACAGAATGGGTGCATGATTGCATGGCAGAGACTGTGAAGATGGCACAGGACCAAGTGGTGTTCCGTTCTGTTGTGCAGAGGATCACTGTGAGTCGGAGCTGACTCAGTGACACCTAACAACATAAGATGCAGATGTTTTGTCTAATTCCTATAATCTTGAGATCATTTATTTTTTATCTTCTTAAAGCTACAATACAGCAGGACAAGGAAATATTGTCTGATACATTATTGTGCAACTGTATGAATAGCCCAGAGTTCCGATACAGTGCAGGAAGACAAGCCCCTTAGGTCAGAAGGCTCACAAAATATTACTGGGAAACAGCTGCATCATCGGAGTAAAACCAGCCTTACTGATATTGATAAGGTAAAGCTCTTGAGACCTCCGTTTGCTGATGTGACATGAATCAAATTCAGGAAAAACAGCTGCAAACATCCATTCATAATTGGAATGTGCAATGTACGAAGCATGAATCTAGGAAAATTGGAAGTTGTCAAAAATTAAATGAAACACATAAAGATTGATATCCCAGGCATTATTGAACTGAAATGGACTGGCTTTGGCCATTTTTAATCAGACAACCGTATGACCTACTATGCCGGAAATGATGATTTGAAGAGGAATGGTATGATGTTCATCATCACAAAGGATGTTTTAAGATCTGTCCTGAAGTGCAATGCTGTCAGTGATAGGATAATATTCATATGCCTACAAGGAAGACCAGTTAATACAACTATTATTCAAATCTGTGCACTAACCACAAAAGTCAAAGATGAGGAAATTGAAGATTTTTATCAACTTCTGCAGTCTGAAATTGACCGAAAATGCAATCAAGATCTGTTAATTATCACTGGCTACTGGAATGCAAAAGTTGGAAACAAAGAAGAATCATAAATAGTTGGAAAATTTGGCCTTAGTAACAGAAATAACTCTGGAGATCACATGACAGAATTTTGCAAGACCAATGACTTATTTATTGTGAATTCCTTTTTGTTTTTCAACAACACAAAAGGCAGCTATATATGTGGACTTCTCCAGAAGGAGTATACAGGAATGAGATTGACTACAACTGTGGCAAGAGGTGATGGAAAAGCTCAATATCTTCTGCCAAAACAAGGCTAGGAACTGATTGTGGAACAGACCATCAACTGCTCATATGCAAGTTCAAGTTGAAGTTGAAGACAATTAAAACAAGTCCATGAGAGCCAAAATATGACCTTGAATACATTCTTCCTAAATTTAGAGACCATCTAAAGAGGTCTAGTAGTGTAGGACCTGTTATGGTTACCTAATTCCTCTCTGACAAGAATATACCACAAATGGGATGGATTAAAAAAACAGGAGTTTATTCTGTTATAGTTCAGGAGTCTAGAATTCCAAGTTCAAAATGCCAGGCTCTAGGGGCTGTGTGAAAGCCCCTCAATCTTGGGTTTCAGCTCTGTCTCTTGCTTCTGGCCCACTGAAGCTAGAGGCATCTCTTCACTCAGGCAGCTAATAGCTGCTGAGGCTAACAGGCCAAACATTAACAAATAAAATGGCACAGTCCCAATGTTACCAAACCACATGGCAGGCCATTAACTCAGGTCCATTGTAAGTCCCAAGGTCAGCAGACCATGGCAGGATGCTCTACAATGACACAGCTACATGCAGGGTTCAAATGTGCCATAAACTAGAGACTATCCCCAAGGCTTCTTATATACAGGAAGCAGACCACATCCCAAAGGCAGAGCTACTCAGCTGCTAGTGGTAGATCTCACCATGTAGTTGATTGCCAGTCTCATCATGGGGAATAACTACCACCAGCTTCCCAGCCACTAAACCAGGCCCAGCCAAGTTGACACACAAATTTAACTACCACAGTGTCTAAGACCTTTGACTGCTAACCAGGAGGCTGGCAGTTCAATCCCACCAGCCAGTGCTCAGAAGGATGACTGGGCCCAGAAAAGAAGAAAAGACCAAAACGATGTCAGAAGAGACTCTGAAACTTGTCCTTGACCTGAGAGTAGCTAAAGCAAATGGAAGAAAAGACCAGATAAAAGAGCTGAACAGAAGATTTCAAAAAGCAAGCTGCTTCAGCAGACAAAGCCAATTACTATAATGAAATCTGCAAAGACCTGGAGTTAGAAAACCAAAAGGGAAGAACACGCTCAGCTGAAAGCAGTGAAGAAAAAAATTAGGGAAAGATTCTATGGGAAAAATATTGAATGATGCAGGAAATATCAAAAGAAGATCAAAGGAATACACAGAGTCACTCTACCAAAAAGAACTGTACTATCTTTATCTATTTCAGGAGGTGACATATGTTCAAGTACCAATGGCTCTTGAAGGAAGGAAGAAGTTGAAGTTGTACTGAAGGAATTGGCGAAGAACAAGGAGCCAGCAATTGACAGAATACCAATTGAGATGTTTCAACAAACTGATGCCCCACTGGAGGCACTCACTCAGTTATGCCAACAGATTTGGAAGACAGCTACCTGGCCAACTGACTGGAAGGGATACATATTCATACCCATTCCAAAGAAAGGTGATCCCACAGAATGTGGAAATTGTTAAACAATATCATTAATATCACACACAAGTAAGATTTAACTGAAGATAGTTCAAAAATGGTTGCAGCACTATATTGACAGAGAACTTCCAGAGGTGCAAGCAGGATTCAGAAGAGGATATGAAACCAGGGATATCATTCTTGATGTCAGATGGATTTTGGCTCAAAGTAAAGAATACCAGAAAGATATTTACTTGTGTTTTATCAACTATGCAAAAAACATTTGATTTTGTGGATCATAACAAATTGTGGATAACATTGAGAAGAATGGGAATTCCAGAACACTTAATTGTACTCATGATGAACCCATACATAGACGAGGAGTCTGTTGTTGGAACGGAATAAGGGGACACTGCAGGATTTAAAATCAAGAAGGGAGTGTTTCAGGGTTGTATCCTTTCACTATACTTATTCAATCTATATGCTGAGCAAATAATCCAAGAAGCTGGACTACATGAAGAAGAACATAGCATCAAGAAAGGGGAAGACTTATTAACAACCTGCGATATGCTGGCGACACAACTTTGCTTGCTGAAATTGAGGATGACTTAAAGCTGTTACTGATGAGCATTGAGGAATACAGTCTGCAGTATGGATTACATCTTAATATAAAGAAAACAAAAATCCTCACAACTGGACTTATAAGCAGTATCATGATAACTGGAGAAAAGTTTGAAGTTGTCAAAGAATTCACAATGCTTGGTTCTACAATTGACACCAATGGAAGCAGCAGTCAGGACATCAGACGACGTACAGAACTTGGCAAATCAGCTGCAAAGGACCTCTTTCAAGTGCTGAAGAGCAAAGATACCTCCTTGATGACTGAGATGCGCCTGACACAAGTCATGCTATTTTTAATTTCCTCATATGCATGTGAGAGCTGGACAATGAGTAAAGGAGACCGAAGAAGAATTGCTGCTTTTGAGTTGTGGTGCTGGTGAAGAATGTTGAAAGTACCACGGACTTCCAAAAGAACCAACAAATCTGTCCTGGGGAAATGCAGCTGGAATGCTCTTTGGAAGTGAGAATGGCCAGACTTTGCTCCCCTACATTGGTCATGGTATCAGAAGGAACCATTCCCTGGGGAAGGATGTCGTGCTTTGTAAGGTGGAAGGTCCACAAAAGAGGGAAAGGCCTCAACGAGATGGATTGACACAGTGACTGTGGCGATAAGTTCAAATATAGCAAGGATAATGGAGCTGGTGCAGGACTGGGCACTATTTCTTTCCTTTGTACACAGGGTCTCTGTGCGGCAAAGAGAACTTGATGGCACCTAACAACAATAAAAAAACTACAATGCACAAGAAGAAACATGTTTAGAAAGTAAATCCAAGAGGCACCTAAAAACCTCTCTACACTTACCTGTATCTGTATGTAATGCATTTGAGTGTCTAGATCTTGGTAAACTGTTATACTTTATATTTTAATATAAAGAACGTTTACAATTACTTTATTTTCAACAGAATGGTAGGTTAAATGTCCTGGAAAATGTCCCATTACCAAATATCAGCATATGGTGGTTTATGCTAATATTTTACTATTTAATTTGGTAAATTAGTATTTACCAAACACTGAGAAATATTGAGATAAAATAACAAATACTCTTTAACTCTTTAAATGAACAGATGAGCTCCAAGATTTAGGGGAAATTTCTGGGGGACTCAAACTGGGAGATAAAATGAAATTGAAACTAAGGTTATCCTGTAGGATGTCTGCCAGTCTCTACCAACACAAATCCCATTGTCTCAAAGAGCAAGAAGGTATACTTGGGTGTGAATGTGTGGGGGGAATCAATTACCATTAAAAGGGGGGGTGACATTTGACTGTTTGGTCTTGAAATTTAATGGGAAAAATGTGTCTTCCTAATCAGAATACAAATTCTTTCTTAACCGGATTATGGATTCAAATATACAGTATTAGAATGCTGAAGTGAAACGTAGGTCCAGAAAAGAACTTAGGAGGAACCACAGTTTGGTTATATTTATATTCTAACACCTTCCACAAGAATACTAATAACCCACAGCACTTAAATTCCACACACACTCCTGATTTACGTACTCTATTGCACAATAATCTCCCCATCCTTACCTCCACCGATTTAGTTCAATGTTCTGTTGGACTTCTCTTTATTCCTAATGGAAGCCTTTTACAAAAAAAAAAAATGTTCCATGAGTTTACAAGAGATGTGTGAAAACTCAATATATGTGAGCAGGGCTCTCTAATAATAGGTCTCCCTGTAGCAAGAAAAGGTAGCACTTTATTACCTCACACATTTCGGAATCTGGAGGTGATTTCTTTGAGGTCTTTGAGCTTCCTCAGAGAAGAATTACCCAAACACCTGATGCTTTTTGTAAAAGGGGAAAGGGTGGATGTTGGGGGACCCCATGACCCATGTGCAAACCTTCCCACATTATCTCCCTGTGTCAGCCCTGGCCCTCATCCCACCCTCTGTTACTAGTGCTCCACAGGCAAGAAATTCTCTAGTTAATTGCTCCAGAGAAAAATAAATGGTCTTTTGCAGGATTTGGGAAGGAGTTGCTTGGTCTTGAGAGAGACCCTTCCAACATTTCTCCATATTTTCTATCCCAAGCCTCATCTTATTTTTAGTGTTTCCTGAGACTCTCTGGGGTGCTATGTCTCATCATTAACCCTTTCAGGAAGTATTTAGATTGCAGCCTAGATTGTGCAATGCAGTTGCATTACCACTGTACTGTCTGTTTTCTATCTGTCCAAAATTGATTGATATCCCTAATTAACTGTTGTCTTTCCCTTAGTCTATTGTGTTTGTAAATTTCTTTGTTGTTTATATTTACTTTATTCATTTTAATTGTTCAAGTGAGAGAAGATAAATGTATGCAATGAATTCATGATAATAAATTATGGACTCAGAGGACTCAGACATGTCAACAATCATGAAGAAGCTGCATAGCTGACAACATTTTGTTCTGTTACACAGAAGATCACCATGAGTCTGCGCTGATTTGTCAGCAACTAACAAAATCAACATGATGACTATAAACCTAAGCTCATAAGCTTTCATTTTATTCAGGTACAATGAACATCAGCCAGTAACATGGCTGGAGATGATCAGGAACAAGAGGAGTAACATTGTACTCTAAGACTCTAACCTGCCTGGGAAACATTCTAAGTGGACAAACAAACAGGATGGATGCTAGCAATATGTACCCAAAGATTGTTCTTGCTGGTGATGGAGACAGTCCATGGGGCCTAAGGACACTCTCTTCAGCTTGCCTTTTAAAAAACACTCCACCAAGTTATATTTCTTCCTTATAAAAAAGAGCTAAAACTGGACCTAAATTTTCACCTAAGATTATAATGAATTTGGATTAATAATAGTTTCAATACAAAACTTGTAATTGTCTCAAATGGCAAATACAACTCTTAAAGTTATTAAAAAAAAAAAAAAGAAAGAAAGAAAGAAAAAGAAAAGAAACAGCTACAAGAAAATAAATTAATTTCAGAATGATGTTTTCCAGAACTCAAAACTACTGGGACATAAGATGACATAGGTATCTAGTTTCACAAATCAAATTTGTTCATTGAGTTCTAGGCAAAATTAATGTAAGATACATGTGGTACATTTTTTTTTTTTATTTCAAACACAAATTTTAAAAATCTTTAAGGCTTCTACTCAAATTAACTACTGCTGAGTCAGATCCTACCCATAATGACCCCTCTTTCTGAGGCAGTATCACTACAGAAGTAGATTGCCCAAACTTCCTTCCAAAGAGTGGCTGGTGGGTAGGAAGAGAGAAAAAAAAAAAATATATATATATATTGTTCATTAAAATAAGCAAAAGAGTAGATTGGCTTTTTTAATAGAATTCAAATGTAAAACCTAGACTCAATGGTGTTAATGTGGCAACACAAGATATAGAATTGGTTAGCAATGTGACACTAAATGAGTAAAGTAAAATTTAGAAAGAAAGGAACACTGGAAAAAATTATGCCAAAATATGAACATGTATGCCTCTGAGCAGGGGAAATCTTATTTATGTACATTTTGTTATTCTATTAATTAATTAATTTATTTTTATGCTACTTTACATTTTTTCTAGAATGGCTGTATTTTGGTTACCTAGTGCCACTCTGACAAGAATATATCTCTAATGAGGTGTCTTGAACAAACAGGAGTTTATTTTCTTACAGTTTGGAAGCTTTAAGTCTGAGTTCAAAGTGCTCTTGGACCACTGAATCTAGAGGCTGTTCTTCACTCAGACAGCTGCTGGTTGCTGAAACTGACAAGCCCAAGGTTGACAAGTAAAAAGGCACAATCCCGATGTCACCAAACCACATGACAGGCTATTAATTCAAGTTCCTTAAAAGTCCCAAAGTCAACAAAGCATGGTACACTGCTGAAAAATGACACAGCTCTATGCAGGGTTCAAGTATGCCATAACCTAGAGACCATTCCCCAAGGCTTCTCCTTAAATAGAGGAAGCAGACAACATCCCTAAGGCAGCTACTCAGCTGCTCACGGTAGAATCCACCATGGAGTTGATTACCAGTCTCATCATGGAGAATACTACATCCAGCTTCCCAGCCACTCAACCAGGCCCAGCCAACTTGACACACAAACTTAAGTACCACATGCAGTGAATTACATTAATAATTAGAAGAAAGTAAGGCTAAAAAGAAGAGAAAAAGAGATAAACATTTTTTTCCCTCATTTATATTCTCCTATGTTAAATTGGGGTTATAAAATTCCGAAGATATTTCCTGAATTCCCTCATTTTTAAGCTCTGGCTATACCTTAAAGATTTGAGTAAGCCTGTGACTACTCAATCTACCTTTAAGTGAATTTCAAAATCTTATCATAAACTTCCTATAGTCCTAAAAGTTTTGAAAATTCTTTGGAACAGTTTGGAGTCATCAGAGAAAACTTTATATAGAATACATTCTTGAGAGCAAAACTTCAGATTTCTGCAGATGCAAAGATTTATTAAAACAAAGTAATCCTCCTGGGTGTAAATTATGTAGCTGCCCAAGTTTCAGCATGTGTAGTTCTATTAGGGTGAAAATGGTGATCAAGGATTGTCTCTGTGGCATCAGTGTGGGTGAAGAGGAGGCTAGGGTGAATATCATATATTTAGTTTGCTATATGACACAGTGAAACTGTAACTGTAATAAGAGATGCAATTTTCCAAGGTAGAGGTTGCCAACTGCCAATTGAAGGACAAAATGCAGCTCATATGCATATTTTCTTTGGCATGCATAATTTTTCAAATGGTTTTGTGGCCAACATGTAAAAATTAAGAGTCTGTGCCTAAAATCTTATGGTTTTGGAAGCTTCTTTTGAAAATCCACAAGGTCCAGACGTGTTGGGCAGCAGCTTGCTAGAGATGAGTTTCTTCTGCTCTCCTTTACTTTAAGTTTGGTCACCAAGCCTGCAAACACTACCCCACTCAATAAAGTTAACTGACTGGCCCTGGTTCACAGTAGAATTGGGGCCCTGGTTCACAGTAGAATTGGGAACCCTGTTTTAAAGGATGACATTGATTTTAATGGATAACTAGAATTGTTCTGTCAAACTTAGTGGCTTTTGGAGGTTACCTGCTGTGGTGTTAATGTGAAGAATTGTTGCTGGCTTTTGAGCCAGATGTCCTGTATTGTGTATCAGTTAGGATGGTTTTCGTGTGCCACTGGAATGACTTAAAACCCGCTGCCATTGACTCAATTCCAGGTCATAGTTACCATTTAGGACAGAGAAGAACTGCCCATTATGGTTTCTAAGGCTGTAAAACTTTATGGAAGCAGACTACCTCATCATTCTCCTGTGGAACAGCTAGTGGCTTTGAACCACTGCCCTTTTGGTTAGCAGCTGAATATTTTAACCATTACATTACCAGAGCACCTTTCAAATGACTTAAACAGAGTTAAATAAAATTTCCATCAAAGCAAGGAATCTTGAGGTGGACTGACACCAACGATGGTCAATTCAGAAATTTAATGACGCCATTAAAAAATAAAAAAAACTCACAGCAGTCCAATTGGATCTGACTCATAGCACCCCCTCCCTGGGTTTCCAAGGCAATATCTCTACAGAAGTAGATTGCTGAATCTTCCTTTCCAGGAGTGGCTGGTGGATTTGAACAGCCAGTCTTCTGGTTAGCAGTCAAATGCCTAAGGCATTACACCACCAGAGCTCCCAATGATGCCACCTAGAAACTGTCTATTTCTGCTCTATAATACTCAGATATGGTCTTGGACTCATACTCGCTCCCCACAAGGATACAACAGACACTACAATATATAGCAGAGAAAAGTATAAGTCTTCTTTTTTGGCCTCTTTGAACAAATAAGATAATGCTCTAGAATCCCTCCCAAGCTGATATCCCATTATATCACATTAAGGAGAATTCGGCCACATATCCAGCATTAAACCAAACATAAGAGGAGCCCTCCAGATGCAAATGGTTGAGGGCTAAGCAGCTAACCGAATGTTTGGTGATTTGAACCCATCCAGTGGCTCAGCAGAAGAAAGACTTGGCAATTTGCTTCAGTAAAGATTACAGCCAAGAAAACCCTACAGGGTAGTTCTACTCAGTCACATGCCATAGCTCTGAGTTAGGAGAGCTCAGTTGTACCTAAATACAATAAACTAAATAAAGGCAAAGGAAGTGGGCTACCTATGACAGGTTTAGAAAATTAAAATTATCCCTAAATTAGAAATAGGATTACCTTCCCTTGTTGTTGTTTGGTGCCATTGGGTCAGTTCCAACTTATAGAGATTCGCAGCATAACAAAAAGAAACACTACCCAGTTTGGCGCCATCTTCATAATCCTTGCTACGCTTTAGCCCATAATGGCAGTCACTATGTCAATCGTTTCATTGAGGGTCTTCCCCTTTTTCTCTGACCCTCTCCTTTACCAAGCATGCTATCCTTCTCCAGGGAATTGTCCTTCCTGACAACATGACCAAAGTAAGGGGGATGAAGTCTGACCATTCTCATTTCTAAGGAATATTCTGGCTGCACGTATTCCTAGACAGATTTATTCCTTTTTCTGGCAGTCCATGGTATTTTCAGTATTCTTTGCCAACACCAAAATTCAAAGACATCAACTCTTCTTCAGTGTTTATTATTCATTGCCCAGGTTTCACATGCATATGAGGTGATTCAAAATACTTAGGTTAGGTGCACTTTAGTTTTGAAAGCCACATCTTTGTTCCTTAAGACTTTAAGCAGTCTTTTGAAGCAGATTTTCCCATTGTGATACAACATCTGATTTCTTGACTGTTAATTCCATGGGCATTGATTTTGGATCCAAGTAAACTGAAATATTTTTCCATTTATTCTGATGCTTCTTCCTGGTTCAGCTGTGAGGATTTTTCTTTTCTTTATTTCTATTCTTTATTCCCTACTAAAGGCAACAGTCTTAGAAATTCATCAGTAAGTGCTTCAAGTCCTCTTCACTTTCAGTAAGCAAGGTTGTGTCATCAGCATATCACAAGCTATTAATGAGTCTTCCTCTAGTCATGATACCACATTCTATTTCATGTAGTCCAGCTTCTCAGATTATTTGCTTATAATACAGATTGAATAAGTATGATGAAATGATGCAACGTTGTGACACACCATTCCTGATTTTAAGGAATGCTGTATATTCTTGTTCTGTTAGAACAACAGACTCTTGTTTTATATCCAGGTTCTTCATGAGCACAATTAAGTGTTCTGGAATTTCTATTCTTTGCAATAGTATCGATAATTTGTTATGAACTACAGAGTCAAATGCCTATGCATGGTCAATACAACATGGGTAAACAACTTTCTAGTTTTTCTTTGCTTTCAACCAAAATCCATCTGACATTAGCAATGATATCCCTCATTCCATGTAGTCTTCTGAATCCAGATTGAATTTCTGGCATTTGGCTGTCAATATACTGCTGTAACTAGTTTTGAATTATCTTTAGTAACATTTTACTTGTGTGTGATATTAATGATATTATTTGATAATTTCCACATTCTGTTGGATCAGCTTGTTTTAAATGGGTAAAAATACGGATCTATTCTGGTCGGTTAGCCAGGGAGCTGTCTTCCAGTTTTCTTGGCATAAGTGAGCAAGCACCTCCAGTGCTGCATCTGTTTGTTGAAATATCTCAGTGGGTATTCTGTCAAATCCTGTAGTGTTATTTTTCTCTAATTCTTTCAGTGTAGCTTGGACTTCTTCCTTCAATACCACTGGTTCTTTATTATATGCTGCCTCCTGAAATGGTCAACCAATTCTTTCTGGTACCATGACTCTGGGTATTCCATCTTCTCTTGATGTTTCCTATACTGTTCAATATTTTGCCCATGGAAGACTTCAATATTGCAGTTCAAGGCTCGAAATTTTTCTTCAGTTATTTCAGCTTGAGAAATTCTTAGTGTGTTCTTCCTTCAACTTTCTAACTCCAGGTCTTAGCACATTTCTTTATAATATTTGACCTTGTCTTTTGGAGCTGCCCTTTGAATTTTTCTGTTCAATTCTTTTATTTCAGCATTTCTTCCATTCACTTTAGCTACTCTGTGCTCAAGAGCAACTTTGCTTACTTTTACAGGGAATTTGATTTTATTTGTGATCATGTAGTGTGACAATTTATTCATCATTATATTGAAGACTTATTTGAAATTGGAATAATCCTGAGAACTCATATCATTTATTTCTTTTCTGAGAACTCAATATAGATGTCATTGAGTGTGAAAACAGAAAGCCAAATAGCACTTCACAGCCCCATTCTGCATAGCTATGTAGAGGTTTAGGACATATGTAAAGAAGACTCCACTATTTATGTTGGTGATTGTATTGGTCACTTGATATGTAAAATCATCTACATTAATAAAAAAAACCATAAATATGGAAGAGAAATTCCTTAAATATTAATTTATCTAGAAATTGTATCATTTACTATGGAGAACTATGAAATGATTTTCCAGAAATTCATAATATAAAAACATCTTAGCCTTAACATGTTTGCAAAGTAATATAAAATGTATCAAGGTAAATGACAAAATGACAAAGTTCTTTCCTCCAGAGTTGCAAAACTCATGTTAATAATGGGAACACTGGACATGTATGAATAATTTTTAGTGTTGCTACTTACTGTGAAGTTTATATAAGAGAAATAGGTGTGATTCTGTCTTCTGGAGACTTGACCTTAGAGGATAACACACTATTGATAGCTCATAAAGCAGAATGTTTCTGCTGACAGCCATAGACCTCTGGAGTGCCTTTGTAGAAGGTTGCTGTTATCATCCAGAAGACAGATTTGACTATAATTAGTCTTATTTTCTAGCTGCATGTCAGGAAGACCAGCTAGATCCCTGCATGGGAATTTTCTCACAGCTCTACAGACTCCAGGTGGAAGGTCTACTTGGAAGAAACAAAGAAGTGTGCAGTCTCTGCTTCTGTGAAATACACACACACACACATAAATAGTCACTTTTATTAGCTTACACTCTTTAAAAGGTAATGGGCACTGTTGTATCATGTTATATGGTATTCTGTGCTATTAAACATATTAGATTGTAATGTAAAACAGCTTCAGTCCTTTGTATCATGTACACAATTTAGTTTTCTGAGAAAGCAGGTAAAACAAACAGCTTCTTTCTGCTGACAAGAAGAAAGAAAATTTCCCAGAAAAGAAATTTCTGACCAATCCTGTTCATCCTGAAAATACCAATTAAAAAAAAAAAAAATTGGGATGTGATATTCTATGTAGAAGACATAGAATTAAAAGAGAGAGAGAGAAGAAAGTGCTAAAGTCTTTAGAATAATTTGAGACTAATGGAAGGATAATGCAACCAAAGCAAGAAATAAGAGGCATTGATTCATGAGATTTAACTGTGAGAGCTAGGGAGAACAGGAAAATTTATTCAAATCTCCTTATAGAAACTTATTTTGCCATGAATTTGAGGGTCATGCTTGAATTGGAGATCATGCTCTGTGTTTCAATGTACTGTCTTTCAAATACATTAAGTAGGAGGTTCTGGTAAGATGTGGAATAAGCAGACAAACTACACAGATCCTCTTCAACAAAGAAAAGGGGAAACAATTAACACAGGTACAGAAGATAATCCAGAGGCTTGAATTTTGCAAAGGATACAGAAGTGGGCTAAGCTCCAACTAGTAGAAGATCCTGCATGAAAACACCAAAAAAAGGAGACGCACGGTCTGTCAGCAATCCTGATTGCACTGACAGCTTGGATATTCCCAAGTCGTGTTAGTACCTAAGAACTTACCAAAAAATAGGCTCTGCTAGCCAGGGACTGCACAGAGGATTTCACTTGTAGCTGATGAATAAAAGGGGAAGCAGCAAAGAGGGAGACAGGGTTAGCTGTGGATTTTAACTATCTGAAGTGTGCAAGCATTGTGAATGTTTATGAGTAGTTCAACCATTTTGGATATTTAAAGCTACAGAATTCTCTCAGATACCAGGGACCTAAGAATAGGTTCCAGTTGCCAGGAACCACAAAGACATTCTGGACATGAATGACTGGAAAGGTTGGATATTCCCCTTGTTACTTTTGCATCCCATACCCTCTTGGTGAAGGAAGATGTGGCTATCCCTTGCTCCCACCCACCTTCTGGGCATGTAGAAATTCCATCCTAGTACGTGTGCTCTGGTAGCATACTGGCTAAAGCACTTGACTGCTAACCAGAAGGCTGGCGGTTCAAACCCACCAGCCACTCCTCGGAAGGAAGGTTGGGCAAT
>NW_006922113.1:723031-723717 GCF_000298275.1 Orycteropus afer afer | reverse complement strand
ATCACAATTCCAGAACAGAAAGAGAAAAATAAAACCACCAAAAAAATTGTTCAAGATTGTTGGAAGAGAACTTTCCTGATAGGATAAAAGATGAGAATATATCCATTCCAGAAAGTCCAACGAACCCCAAACAGGATAGACCCCAAAAGAAAATCACCAAGACATAACATCATCAAACTCATCAAAACCAAAGACAAAGAAGGAATCCTGAACGCAGCACAGGAAAAATGAAAAGTTACCTACAAGAAGACAATGGGATGGTATTTATAAAACCCTGAAAGAGAAAAATTTCCAACCAAGAATTATATACATGGCAAAATTTTCCATAATATATGATGGTGAAATTAGGAGATTTCCAGATAAGCAGCAATTAAGGGAGTTTTTTAAAACCAGACCAATCTTATAAGAGATACTAAAGGGATTCCTTTGAACAGAGAACCAAAAATAGTAAACAACAACCGACCATTAATACACAAGATGACATAACCCAGAAATCAATACAACTATGGAAGTATCCAAAATAAAATAAGCTTACAAGATTGTAAACAGGGAACCAGAGACATCAATTGTCAAATGAGGACAGTTACAAGCCAACAAGAGAAAAAAAATTGTGTAGGTACAGAACTTCTAAATGGTGAGGAGTCAAGAGAGTTGCAAGATAGAATGGACTTTTCTAAACTCAGGGA
>NW_006922113.1:714320-720454 GCF_000298275.1 Orycteropus afer afer | reverse complement strand
AAATACCATCTGACCCAGATATTCCATTATTAGGTGTATATCTTTAAAAGTGAGAGGTAACAATAGCAGATATATGCACACCTATGTTCATCGCAGCACTATTTACAATGGCAAACAGATAGAAATAACCTAGATGCTATTCAGCACAAGAATGTGTAACCAAAGTATGGTACATACACACAATGGAATACTATGCAACCCTAAAGAGTAGTATGTTGTGTTATTGTTATGTGCCATCAAGTTGGCCCTGACCCATAGCAAACCCTCCTTGGGTTTCCGAGGCAGTAGCAATATGGAAGTAGATAGTCCATCCTTCCTTCTGAGGAGTGGCTGGTGGTTTTGAACCACCAACCTTCTGGTTAGCAGTCAAGTGCCTTAGGCCCTATGCTACTAGAGCTCCTAAAAGTAGTATAGGATTGGCAAAACACTGCATAACATGGATGAACTTGGAGGACATTATGCTGAGTGAAATAAGTGAATCACAGAAGGACAAGTATTCTATTAGTTCATTATGGTAAAAACTCAAGGAAAGGTTTATATAGGGAAGGAAACTTTCTTTGTTGGTTAGCTGGGGTGGGACCAGAGGGGAGAGGAGGAAACACTGCTAGGTAGGTAGAGATAAGTAAGGATTTGTGTGAATAGAAGGGCAATATACCAAATGTGAGTAATCAATGTGGTGGCATTGAGGAAGAGTAAGACATAGAGGGGTGTGTGCAAGGTACAGATAGCAAAGATAAACCCTTTTGCATACACAGTACTGCATTGTCAGTGATGGCAAACATTGATATATGGGCAAATAGATGTGTAGACAGGCTGAACTATTAAGTATATCTAGGCAGGGGGAAGTGTGTCAAAGACTATGTATTGGGTTGGCAGACAATGTTTCTACAAGTGTATTTGCATGCTCTGTAAGAATTTCCAGGTATATAGTAGAGCTGACTAGGGACAAGGCTGTAGTCACTTCTTGGCCACAGCCAGCTACCCAGAGGGAGTGAGTAGTTGGACCTGTATGTCAGCTCGGGACCATAGCCTCAGGGGACATCAAGCTCAATTGGCATAACATACTATACCAAAACATTGTACCACATCCTACTTCGGTGAGTAGAGACTGGTATCTTAAAAGCTTGCAAGCAGCCATCTTGATGCAACAATGGGTCTCTCCTCTTCCAGAGCAAAGAAGAATGAAGAAAACCAAAGATGCATGGAATCAACTAGTCCAAGTGACTGGTACACCATGCGATATTCAACTTATACAACTATAAGACCAGAAGAACTTGATGGTGCCCGGCTACCACTGTCAACCACTCTGAGGAAGATCTCCTTAGGAGATCCTGGGTAGAGGGGGAGAACAATGTGAAACAAAACTCAAATTCATTAAAAAAAAATTAAAAAAAAAACCAGGTTTGCTGATCTGATAGAACCTGATGGAACCACTGAGTCAATGGCCCCTAGTTGCCCTTGAGGTCAGGAATTGAGCGGACTCCTGTGGCTTCCAGCCAAAAAAATGACATGCATATGAGATGAACATTTAGAGTAGATAGATATACTCCTTGGAGAGATAAGTCCTGGGGGATAGAAGAGCTATATATGCACAGGAAGACAGTTCGGAAGGCAGGAGTACATGGGAAGGAAGGACACAGGGAAGAGATAACTACGGGGAGGAAGTGGGAGTAGAGCTGTCGCGTTGTGGGAAATTGTAGTCAATGTTATGAGATTGTGAGCTCATGTGTATGTGAGCTGCTGCATGGAAAGTGAATTTGCTCTGTACTTTCACCCAAATCACAATAATAATTAAAAAAAGAATAGAATAAGTAGAACTCATCTAAATATTGCATTTTAATTGCCCTACTGGGCCCACTTTAGTGAGTAATGTGAATGATTTGTACATTAACTTTCAGAGAATCCTTTATAACTAAAAGTTTCTAAATTGCCCAGGGTTGGTTCAAATGAATTTGTATACTTTTAAGTTGTTTAACTATGCCCAAAGTAGTCTAGTTGTATATAATTGTTTTATGGAACATATTTCTCCACAGACTGCTCAGAAGAAACTTTGATAGAGTATTTGTTTAAACAATTATAAATTATTTCTTTTAATAAATGTGAGTTTTATTATAAATAATATAATATTTATAATATAATTTATAATTGTGAGTTTATTGTAAATATGTTTAGTCTGTTAAAGTCAGTGAATTGTGATCAGCAACATAGAATAGTACTGGGTCTTTAAGAGCCATTTCCTGTGTGTGAACTAAATAGTGTATGTGCTTTCATATGTACTCAAATGCATGGAGGTAATGGAGGAGGGCTTCTAATATGTTTAATATTTTGTCACCTTACATTAGGCATTTAAAGACCATGTGGTTAAATCTTCATTCATCATAATATTATTTAGATTGCTCTTTTCCCTTGTATTTCTTATTTTTATTTTTCCAAGTGACATCTCTATAGAAATAATACAGGAGAGTGTATTATTATGTGTGAATTTTTAATCACAAAATTCATTATGCAAATTAGTAAGGTTTTTTTTTTTTTTTTTTCCTATAACAGAACTCTGGCCTTTAACTTAATTCTTTCATGCTTCTTGGAGGGGCAATCTAACCATTCATGATCAAGGTAACTTGTCCATATTTTGTTTAAAACACTATCTCTTCAGTGGTAAGTCACATGATGCCATCTAATTTTACATAAAGCAAGGTTTCCCCAGATTTTATAAGAACTTCAGAAATATTTTTTAAAAAGGAAAGGGAAGGGAGAATGATGTGGTTATTATTTATTTATTTATTTTAGTCTATCTTAGAGATTATGGATGTCATTGCTTGTGCTGATGGATCTTGGCTGGGGGATGACAGCAAGATATTTAACTGAGTTTTATGGACAGTTATGGGAGCAATTCACTGTGTGGATCAAAACAAATTATGGAAGGTGTTTTGATGAGTGAGAATTCCAGAGCACTTGGTTGTGCTCATGTGGAACCTGCACATAGACCAACAGGCAGTTATTCCAATTGAGCAAGTGGATACAGGATGGATTGAAATGGGTATGTGTATGCATCAGGGTTATATACTTTCACCATGTTGTTTGGTCTATATCCTGAGGTGATGAACTGAGAGGCTGAAATATATGGGGAGGAGCACAGCATTGGCATTAGAGGAAGATTAGTTGGCAACCTCTGATATACAGATGGCAACTTCTTGTTGGCTGACAGTGAAAAGGACTTGAAGCACTTACTGGTGAGAATCAGAGACTACAGCTTTCAGTATGGATTGCACCTTAATGAAGAAAACAAAAATCCTCAACTGAACCAATAAGCAACATCATGATAAACAGAGAAAATGTTTCAATGAAAGATTTCATTTTATTTCTATCTACAATCAATACTCAGTCAAGAAATCAAATGGTGTATTACATTGAGTGAATCTGCTGCAAAAATTTCTTTAAAAAGCTAAAAAAAAAACAAAGATATCACCTTGCAGACCAAATTGTGCCTGATGCATTCCATGGTGTTGTTTTATGCATGCAAGGCTGGACAATGAGCAAGGAAGACCAAAGAAGAATTGATACATTTGAATTATGGTTTTGGTGAAAAATTTTGAGTGTCCACAGGCTCTGATGGTGTAGTGCTTAAAGGTATTTGGTTGCTAACCAAAAGGTTGACGGTTTGAACTCACCAGCTGCTCCATGGAAGAAAGATGAGGCAGTCTGCTTCTGTAAAACTTAACACCCTTAGAAACCCAATGGGGAAGTTCTACTCTGTCCTACAGGGCTGTTATGAGTCAAAATCAACTTGATGATATGAGATAGACTGCCAGAAAAGCAAACAGCTCAGTCTTGAAAGAAGTATTGTGTGATGCTCCTTACCTCCCTCACATACTTTGGGCATGTGATCAGAAAAGACCTTGAAGAAGGGCATCATGGTTAGTAAAGTAGAAGGTTAGTGAAAAAGAAAATATTCCTAGGTGAGATGGATTGACACAGTGCCTGCAACAAGGCCCTCAAATATAGCAATAATTGTGAAGATGGAGCAGGAATGGGCAGTGATTTGTTCTGTTTTACATAGGGTCATTATGAGTTGGAACTGACTCAATGACACCTAACAACATAACAACAATGTACAAATGTAGAATCAAGTGATAAGTTTTCTATCATATTGGATATGGAGATAAAGACCTAGCAAAAATAAATAAAGAAAGAAGGTAGGAATTTCTGAATGGGATACCCTTTGATGATAACAACTGGTAAAACAACTGGTAAAACTTTTTTAAAAATATCAATCATTTAAACTCTCTAAAAATTGTCCAAAACATAAACAGCAATGGCAAAAACTTCAGATTCATTTCAGAAAATCTAATAAATCTCAGTAAGAATAGGGAAATTTTGTGATAATTGAGCCATGACCGATTTTCCTATCAACACCACTCAAATTGGCCACTGCTTATGACAGGGCATAGTGTTCTTTTTTTTTTGCTTAGTTTAGTTGTGAATCTTTGTCTTGAACTCTAAAGCAATTTTAAAGTTCTTTAAAAACTTTTCAGAAAGAATAATTGTTATATTCAGAAGAAAGAATAAAGATAAATTAGAATCAAATACTTAACTAAAACCAGAGAAAGAGGGAAATGAAAATAAAATAAAAAGAAACAAAGAGTAAATATATTAAATAGAAAACAGATAAGAACATGATAAGTATTAATCCAACTAAGTCAGTAATTCCAGTGCTATATCAAACAGTGTTCATTGCTATTTACAAAATTTTCACTGGCCGATTTTTTGAGACGGGGATAGTCCCTTCATTCTTCCAAGAAATTTTGTCCAATATAGTGCTGTAAGATGAGCCATTCAGGTCATAAGTCACTAAAAATATGACTGAGGAAAAGCTGCCTGCTCAAAGTAGACTTGACCTTAATGATCGAGATGAAGTAAAGCTTTGGGACTTCCATTTGCTGATGTGGCATGACTCCAAAAAGAAAGAAAAAGCTGAAAACATCCATTAATACTTGAAACATGGAATGTATAATGTATGAATCTAAGAAAATTGGAAAATAGGAAAAAGAAGAAATGGAGCACATAATGATTGATAGTCTAGGCATTAAACTTAAAAAAAAAAAAAAAACCTCTCACTCCCATTGAGTCAATCTCGACTCATAGTGACCTCCTCCTTGGATTTCTGAAGCAGTACTCTAAGGAAGTAGATTGCCCAATCTCTCTTGCAAGGAGTGGCTGATAGGTTTGAACCACCAGCCTTCTGGTTAGCAGTCAAATGCCTTAGGCACTATGCCACCAGAGTTCCTAGGCATTAGTGAGCTGAAATGGATTGATTTGGGCCATTTTGAATCATACAACCATATGATCTACTATGCTGAGAATAACAAATTGAAGAAGAATTATGTGGCATTTATCATCACAAAGAATATTTTAATCTGTCCAGAAGTATAATTCTGTCAGTGATGGGATAATATCCATACACCTACAAGGAAAACCAGTTAATACTACTATTATTCAAATTTACACACCAACCACCAAAGCCAAAGATGGGGAAACTGAAGATGTTTACCTACTTCTGCAGTCTGAAACTGACCAAACATGCAAACAAATGTGTTGATTATCACTGGTGATTGGAATGTAAAAGTTGGAAGCAAAGAAGAAACATAGTTGTTGGAAAATATGGTCTTGGTGATAGAAATGATGCTGGAGGTCACATGATAGAATTTTGCAAGACCAAAAACTTCATTGCAAATACCTTTTTTTCAACAACATAAATGGCAGTTATACACATGGACTTCTCCAGATTGACTACATAAAAATCAGATCGACTACATCTGTGGAGAGAGGTGATGGAGAAACTCAATATCTACAGCCAAACCAATGCCAAACTGCCAGCTGCTCAAAGGCAAGTTCAAGTTGAAGCTGAGGACCATTAAAACAAGTCTATGAGAGTTAAAATATGATCTTTATTATACTCTGCCTGAACTGAGAGACCATCTAAAAATAGATTTGACACATCGAACACCAGTGACTGAAAACCAGAGGAATTGTGGGATGATATCAAGAACATCATACATGAAAAAAGCAAGAGAACATTAAAATGACAGGAAACGGAGAAAAGACCAAAACGGATGTCAGAAGAGACTCTGAAATTT
>NW_006922113.1:703664-714021 GCF_000298275.1 Orycteropus afer afer | reverse complement strand
AGATGGAAGGAATACACAGAGTCACTGTATCAAAAAGAATTGTTCAATGTTCATGCATTTAAGGAAGTGCCATACAGTCAAGAACCACTGGTATTAAAGGAAGAAGTCGAAGCTGCAATGAAGGAATTGGTGAAAAACAAGACTCCAGGAATTGATGGGATACCCATTTGTTTCAAGAAATGGATGCTGCACTAGAGGTGCTTATGCCTCTACACCAAGACATTTGGAAGGCAGCTACCTCACCAACTGACTGGAAGAGATCCATATTTGTACCCATTCCAACAGAATGTGGAAATTATGAACACTATCATCAATCTCACAAGCAAGTGAAATGATGCAGAAGATAATTCAAAAACTATTTCAGCAGTATATTAACTGGGAACTTCCAGAAACACTGACCGACTACATCTTGTGTGAATAATAAATAAAAAACAGGCAAAATTAAGGTAAAGGTATGGAGAAAGATATATTCTATTAAATATGAATCCAAAGAAAGCTGAAATAGGTATATTAATTTCAGATGAAGCAAACTTCAGACAAATCCATGTGACATAATCGATGATATCTCTTGTTTCATATCTTCTGATCCTGTCTGAAATTCTGGCAGTTCCTTGTCAATGTTCTGCTACAACTGCTTTTAAATTATCTTTTGCAAACTTTTATTTGGATGTGTTGTTAATGCTATTATTCAATAATTTCCACATTCTGTTAAATCATCATTCTTTAGAATGGGCAGAAATACGTATCTCTTTCAGCCAGTTGGCCATGTAGCTGTCTACCAAATTTCTTGGCATAGACCTGTGAGTGTTTCCAGCATTGCATCTGCTTATTGAAACATCTCAGTTGGTATTCTCTTAATTCCTGGAGCCTTGTTTTTCACCAGTGCCTTCAGTTGAGCTTTGACTTCTTCCTTCAATACCAGTACTTTTTGATTATATGCAATGTTTGAACATCAACCAATTATTTGTAGTACAATGACTCTGTGTATCCCTTCTGTATTCTTCTGATGCTTCCTGTATTAGTCAATATTTTGCCTGTAGAATGCTTTGATATTGCAACTTGAGCCTTGATTTGTTTTCTTCTGTTTTTTCAGCTTGAGAAATCCTGAGAGTGTTTACTTTATCGCATCTTCTTTCACTTTCACTATTCTATGTTCCAGAACAGCTTTTGAGTCCCTTCCGACATCCATTTTGGTCTTTTCTTTCTTTTTTGTCTTCTTAATGGCCTTTTCCTTTTTTCATGTATGATGTCCATGATGTTATCCCACAATTCTGCTCTTCTGTCATTTATGTGCAATGCATCAAATCTATTCTTGAGATGGTCTCTAAATTCAGATGAGACATATTCAAGGTCATGCTTTGGTTTTTGTGGCCTTGTTTGAATTTTCTTTACTTTCAACTTGAACATGAATATGAGCAAGATCTTCAGTCAGAATCTAGCTTCATTCTGACTGATGATGTTGAGCTTCTCTATTGTTTCTTTCCATGTATGTAATTGATTTGAATTCTGTGTATTCCATCTCATGAGCTCCATGCCAATCTATGTTGTTTATCTTGTTTATGTGTGTTTATTTATATTGAAAGACACATACTACAGAAATTTACCCATGGAACAACAGATAATTTTATTAGACTTAGATCTATAAATAAATTTAATTTAAATTAATAAATTTCCCAAAAAGAAAATTGCAGACTCAGATGATTTTTGCTTATGAGCTCTACCAATCATTTTAGAAAGAAGTGATATCAAATCTCAACAATCTCTTCTAGGAAATAGAAGATGGAGAAAGCTTCCTAATATAATTGTAGTTTTTAGCTGCCTTTGAGAGAATTCTAACTCATGGAAATCCTGTGTGTGCATAGAATAACTACCCCCTCAGGTAAAAGGTTATTACTTTTTGGAAGCAGGTCACCACATCTGTCTTCTGATGCTTCTTTGAGTGGTTTCAAACCATCAAACAGCCATTTACACCAACCTAATATATTCCATTAGGTCAGCATTACCCTAACACAGAAAACAGGTAAAGCCTTACAAGAAAGCAAAATCATAGGCTAACAATTCTTATGAACATGGATGCAAAAATCCTCAACAAAATATTAGCAAATCTATTACTATAAAGAACAAGGGGGGAAAAAAGTATATCTTACTTTACCAAGTAAGATTTATTCCAGAAATTCAAGGATGATTTATAACTGGATATCAAATGATTGCAATGAAAATCAATTGAAGTAATAAATTCCATCAATAGAAAATAAGACAAAAACTACATGATTTTCTTAATTGTTTCATAAAAATCCAAAACTGATTAATTAAAAGAGGAAAGAAGAAGAAGAAAGAAAAAAAAAAAGAAATTTTCAACAACTACGAATAGAAGGGAAATTTCTTGGTCTGCTAAAGGGTATATACTAAAACCCCACATTTAACACTATACCTAATTACAAAAGCTTGAAAGCTTGACTGCTTTCTTTCTTGGATGTGAACCAAGAAAACGATGTCTGCTCTTACTACTTTTGTTCAACATTGCGCTGGAGATTCTGGCCAGCACAGTTAGACAAAAAAGAAAATACAAGACATCTAGATTTAAAAGGAAAAATTAAAACTATCCCTATTTTGATGTGATGTGTTTTGTATTTAGAAAATCATAAGGAATCCAATACAAAGTATTAGCGCTACTAATTTGTTTTGCAAGGTTCCGGGATGCATATCAATAAACAAAAATCATTTGTATTCCCATACTTTAGCAATGGAAAATAAGAAAAGAAAGGTTACATTTATAATAACATTAAAAATATAATAGACTTACATATAAATTTAACAAACAGATCTGAGATTTGTGCACTGAAATCTAAAAAAAAAAAAAAAAAAAAACATAAAATAAACTCAAAGTAGAAAGTTGATAGAAACAGATGAGCTGAAACTATAATACTCTTAGATGAAAACACAGATGTAAATCTTGATAACCTTGAGTTAGGTAATATTCCTTATATGTTACCCTAAAGTCTTGGTAAACAAAAGAAAAATAGATACGTTCAAAATCAGAATAAAAAGAAAAGACAGAATATGAGAGAATTTGCAAATAGTATAACTGGAAAAGAAGTTTTATCTAGAATATATAAATAAGTCATAATTCAGTAAAAAAGAGATAACGTAAATTTGACAATTAGGAAAGAATTTGAATAAAAATTCAAAATAAAAGTTACAGAAAGGTCAATAAGCACACAAAACAGTCCTTGGCATCCCTACTCATTTGGGAAATGCAGGTCTAAACTACAATAATATACCACTTCATTTTCACTAAGAACATTATAATTAAAAAGTCAATCACAAGTGTTGATGAGGACATGGAGATATTAGAACCCTCATAAATGGCAGATAGGATGTAAAAATGTGCAGTGCTTTGGTAAACAGTCCAGCAGTTTTTCAAAATGTTAAACATAGAGTTACCAAATGGCCCAGGAATTCCACTCCATGGTATATATACCCAAGATAAATATTCACACAAAAATTTATAAGTAAAGGTTCATAGCAGCGTTATTCATAGTAACCAAACAGTAGGACAGTTCAAATGTCCATGAAGTAATGAGTACACGAATAAAATGTAGTATGTTCATACAATACAATGTTATTCAGCAGAAATAAGGAATGAAATATTGACATGTTACAACATGAATAAACTTGAAAACATTAGGCTAAGAGAAAAAAGTCAGACAATAAAGACCACATATTTCATGATTCATTTGTTTTTAATGAAATGTCCAAATTAGACAAAACTATAGATACAGAGGGAGCTCTCGTAGCGTAGTGTCTAAGGTGGTTGACTGCTAACCAGAAGGCTGGTGGTTCAGACCCACTAGCCACTCCTCAGAAGGAAGGTTAGGCAATCTACTTCTGTAGTGATACCACCTCAGAAACCCAAGAGAGGTCACTATGAGTCGGATCCGACTCAATGGCACATAACAGCAACATAGATACAGAAAGTGGTTTCGTGTTTATAGGTCTGTGATACAGGTGCAGATGTGTTGGAGGAAATAGAATGACTTTTAAGGAATTTGAGGTTTCTTTTGGGGCGGAAGAAAATATTCTAAAATTAGATAGTGGAAATAGTTGCAAAATTCAATTAGTTTACTAAAAAGCAGTGAATTGTATGCTTCATATAGAAGAATTGTATGGTATGTGAATTATAACTCAGCAAAGCTGTTACAAATATGAGTAGCTAAACTTTACAGAAAGTTTTCACATACCTTATTCTGAACAATAAATAGTTTTATGAGGTAGTTACTAATATCATCTTCAGTTTATAAGCCAGGAGGAAAATGAAATTTACAGCACTGAAACTTGCTCAGTGTCACATAGAATTTAAGTGTTCAGGCTAGAATCCATACACAGAAATTTTAGCTCCAAAGTTCTTGTTTTAACCACATATCTCTACCATATTATGTTGCTCATGATTTACATTCCTATTAAATTCCTATTACTTTTACTGAAATCACATAATTAAGATTTCTGGGGATGGTGCTTTCTTTCAGTCAAAGCTAGAGCTCTGGTGACACAGTGCCTAAGGCATTTGACTGCTAACTAAAAAGTTGGTGGTTCAAACCGACCTGCTGCTTTGTGGACGGAAGATGGGGCAATCTAATTCTGTAAAGATTTACCATCTTAGAAACTCGGAATGGGTAGCTATGAGTTAGAATCAAGTCAATGACAGTGAGTTTGGTTTTAGTTTTATTATATTCCTATTACTCTAACTGAAGTCATATAATTATAGAAAGATTTTTAGGGAAGGTTCTTTCTTCTCATCAAAACTAAATGGGATAAGCACTAATGTAAGTGCACTGACTTTGGCTTGAAAGGGCCTTCCTCTTCTTTCTTTGGTTTAAACCCCACAGACTTTTCAAAATAAGGCATAATGTAGTCTTTGAGATTCTTTCCTCACATCTAAATCAATGTGGTTGTTCCATCTCTTGTTCCACAGTGTTAATCATATGTCTGTACTATACTGCTTTTCCTGGTACATTATAAGTATTTGTTTTCATATCTTCTTTTTAAAAATTAAATGAAATTTTCAAGAGCATGGACAACTGATGTATGTGTTTGCAGCCCCCAATATGGTGCTTGGAAAAGAGCAGGCACTCTATAAACATTGAATGAATGGAGAAAGAGATACGGGCTTTGTTGTTCTTGGATGCCACTGAGTCAGTTCTGATCACAGTGATCCTATGTACAACAGGGAAAAAAAAAACCAAAAAACTGTCTGGTCTTGTACCTTCCTCACAATCATCAGAGCTGTTTGAGTCCACTTTTGCAGCCACAATGAGGGTCTTCTTGTTTTTAACTGACCTTTCACTTCCTGACGCCTCCTCATAACAAGTCCAAAGTATATGAGACATGTTCTCCCCATCCTCTCTTCTAAAGAACATTCTGGCTGTACAAGAAGTACAGATTTGTTCATTCTTCTGACAGTCCTTGGCATATTAATTATTCTTTACTAACAGTATAATTCAAATACATCAATTCTTCTTTGGTTTTCCTTATTCATTGCCCAACTTTTGCATGCATATCAGGCTATAGAAGAAATATAATAGGTGATCTTTTCCTTACTCTTGCAGAACAGGGTTTAATAAGGGAAACAAGATTTGTACAACATCTAATGGCAAATAACTCATGCAAGAGAACATCCCAATGAGGCTAATAACCAGTAAAACTAAGAGGAGGAGCATTGAAAACTGCACACTGCACATTTTTTAGGGCCTTTAATATATACTTACATCATAGATTCTGGTTTTGGACAACTTGGTGGCTCTTTGAATAATTAAATATCACTCTTTCCCATGATTACTGTTCAGTCAGGTGTTGACACTTCATATTAAATAGTAAAGCCAACCTCAAGTATGTCATTATAAGTTTGATCTGGAGTCAAAAATCTAAAGGGTTTTGATTTGCCAGATCTATTTTAAAAGTATGTTACTCATTCTTGCATAAGTTGAGCATGCCAGGGTTTGATCCCATTGGCATAGATTTTGGAAATGGATATTCCAGATGGTGCCTAATTCAGAATTTTGAACAAAAGCCTGCTGGCCTGGAAATGTCATTATTTCTGCAGAAAATGATTTACCTATGTGACTTCTCAATCAGGAAATTATTGAAAAAATAAATCTAAAAGGGAAAATATTGTTCCTGCCAGTATGAACAAAACATTTTCTTCTTTTATAATGTGTAACTGAAAAAAAAATCTGCGAAACGTAAATCCTTATTTCCAAAACTAATGAGAAAGTATAACTTAGTGACTCAGTTATAGTCAAAAACATTTTTTCCCTCTTTAAGATTGAAGCCATAAACCTATTCATTAACTAGCAAGCCATTTGCAAATCAATCAGTGGATACCATATGCCAATTGGCAAGCAACATGTTAGATCTTTGTGTACCTCACATTATCAGAGTTGCCAAAAATATGTTGAATCTATCAAAGTGTGGAGTGCACTCTAGAGATATAGTTTGCATGTTGGTCATATTGAGGCTAAACTTCTCCAAAAAGAAGTTTTGATTCAATGTAGAAGAAAGCATATGTGGGTATGAACCATCGTGCTCAATGTATTAATATCTGCTGACACACAAAAAATATTTTTTCTATGTATTTCAAAGTGCTCTTCCTCTTTTTTAATTGTTATTGTGATTTGGGTGAAAGTTTACAGAGCAAATTAATTTTCCATACAGTAGCTCACATATACTTTGTCTCATGACATTAACTTCAATTTCTCACAATGCAACAACCCTCTTATCACTTCCTCCCCATAGCTACCTCTCCCCTGTATCCTTCTCTTCCATGTACTTCTGCCCCCTGAGTTGTCTCCATGTGTGTACATAGCTCTTCTATTCTCCCATGATTGATCTTTCCAAGGAGTATATCTACATGTAAATGTTCAGCTGATATGTCTGTCTTTTGTTTGGCTGGAAGTAACAGGAGTGGGTTCAATTCCAGACCTGAGAGGTAGCTAGGGGTCTTAATCTCAGGGGTGTCTCCAGGCTCTATCAGATCAGTAAACCTGGTCTTTCTTTTTTTTTTTTTTTTAATTTTGAGTTTTGTTCCATGATGTTCTCTCACTTTAGTCAGGATCTCCTACATAGATCCTCCTCAGAGTGGTTGATAGTGGTAGCTGGGCACCATCTAGTTCTTCTGGTTTCATAGTCATAGAACCTCATATAGAAGATTGTATGGTGTACCAGTGTCTTGGACTAATTTGTTTCCGTGTGTCTTTGGTTATCTTCATTCTTCTTCACTCTATATGAGGAGAGACCTATTGTTGCATGTAGATGGCTGCTTGGATGCTTTTCAGATTGCATTTTCTACTCGCCAAAATAGGATGTGGAACTATGTTTTTGTGTAGCATATTATGCCAATTGAGTTGATGTCCCCTGTGATCATGATCCTATGTCCACTTACCCCTCTGGATAGCTGACTGTGGCCCAAAAGTGACTACAACCTTGCTCCTTGTCAGCTCTACTATATACCTGTACATTTTTACAGAAAATACAAATACACTTGTAGAAATATTATCTATCAACCCTATACATGGTCATGGGCACACTCCCCCCTGCCTAGACATACCTAATAGTTCAGCCTGTCCACCCATCTATCCATCTGTAGATCAATATTTGCCTTGACTGACAATGCAGTACTCTATGTGCATAAGGGTTCATACTTTGTTGTCTGTACCTCCCACGCACCTCTCTATGTCTTCCTCTTCCTCAATGCCAGAGTGTTGATCACTCACACTTAGTACATTGCCCTTCCCTTCACCCATATCCATACTTGTCTCTACCTATCTAGCAGTGCCCTGCCCCCCAGCTCCTCTCCCACTGCTGGTAACCAACAAAGAAATTTTCCTTCCATATAAATCCAAAGTAGTCTTCTGTATTTTGAGAGTGCATACTAAAGCTGACTCTTAGAGAAACCTCAAAGTTACAGCAGGACTACTGAGGTAAAGTATTTTCCTTTCCACATAAGATCTCCTTGGTTATGGTTATGTAGACAGTGTTGTGTCAAAGATTTGTGATCCTTTTAAGCTTCTATAGTTGCATACATAAGGAATTTTGTTTAGAGGTAGGAAGATATCCCAGAGCAATTCTTTAAAAAGGACTGTCTGATGGAAATCTTCCTATTCAGATGAGCCTATTGAGTGTACATGCATGAACCTTGTGAGTGGGTGTTTTAATGTTTTTCATCATGTAATTTTTTTCTGATGATCCTTTGAAAAATGCTAAAATCATGACAAAAGATATGAAAATTTGTGCTGAAAAATACATGCAAATATCCCCTGCTAGGGGATTCAACATCATTTTAAATTAGTTAAATGTAGGTTATATTTAAAAGTTTGATTTTTATATTGGGATGCTGTCATTGTATCCTGAAGTAAGTATTCTGAAGACTCTTGCATAGAAAGACATTGTTTTTGTTGTTGTTATGTGCCGTCGAGTCGGCCCCGACTCATAGCGACCCCTCCTTGGGTTTCCGAGGCAGTATCACTACGGAAGTAGGATTGCCCAACCTTCCTTCCGAGGAGTGGCTGGTGGGTTTGAACCACCAGCTGTTTGGTTAGCAGGCAAGTGTACACTTTTGTTTTTGTGTGGGATCCAATACCCTGACCACATCATTCATCACATGCTCAGTTTCTAAGAAATGAATATGAAATGAAAATGTGGAATTACTATAAAACATTCTGCTCACACTATTAATATGTCCTTTCAACCAATGAGATTTATATGTTTATTCAATACATATTTATTTATTGCCTACTACAGATCAGGCACTCAGAAAAGAATTGGTGAAAGAAAGAGTGTGCAATATTTTCTTTGCCCCCAATGCAAATATTCATTCTACTTACATATTTTTCTTTTCTTTTAATCTTCAAGTGTTATAAAACATCATATCTTATTATGGCCTATAAATATCTCTTGATGTGGTTCCTGCCAACTTTTTCGATTTCATTTCATGCCAATTTCATTCCCAATTTCTGCACTTCATTTATGTGAACTTTCTCATCCTGAAATATACAAGAGATTATTTACCCTTCAAAGCCTTTACACTTCTGATTGTAAACATACTTCTCCTGGTCCCCTCAGGGATAGACTATTATTGCCATTTAGATATCACTCAAATTCCTCTCTTCAGATGTCCTTCTCGAGTCATTTTATGAAATATGGTGCCTCCCAATAAATATCACATTGATTTGTTTTATTTTCTTCATTGTATTATCACTACTGGAATTTTCTTATTTATTTATCTTTTCTTGACTCTATGAGTCTGAGAGTCTCCTACCACATGCCCAAGATTCATGAGGGCATGAATATTAGCAATCTTACTATCCCCAGTGCCTAGATCACTGCACACACACAAACACACACACACAAAGTGCTTGATAAACACTTGACAAATGGACACATAAAGAAGTATGATAAAAACAATGAAAAAGGGAAGAGTTAGTTTTACACATAAAAGCTTATTAGAGGTGGATTATGGAAAGCTGATTAAGTGGCAGGAGGACAGTGTGGAATCAACTAGTGAAACCAAGTATGAACATTCTGAGTCATTCAGGTCTTTCTAATCAGTTAATGTTTGAGGCATGGAAAAATTGAGTGGTAGTGAGAGATGATGATAGGGTGGTAGTGAGGTTGTAAATCATAAAAAGTGTGTGTCCTGTGTAGAAATCAGGGCTTCATTCTCTGGGTATGGTGACCCATAGAATGTTAGTATGTTCCTAGACTACTCTGAATCTTAAAGAACCTCCAAGATCTTCTGTCACATGCTCATATATTCAAAATCAAAGATCCTTGAAGGATCAGGCAAATTGCTCCATCATCATAACTTAAGGAAGGAATGTTATGAAGATATGTAATCTTGTAAATCTATAACCATGAAGTTCTCACAAAAATGATGAGCAGAAATTTTGACATTTTGGGATGCTGTTCGTTTCAGGACAGTGATGTTTAGATTCTACGCTTGTCATGATACGATATTAGAAACTCAGCAAGGCAAGAGAAATGATCTTACTGAAACTACAACCCACGATTTTCATCATCTGTGATATATGCTCACTTTATCTTACTTTACTCATTAAAATGAGGGAAAACAAATGTTTGGGATAACATTTGATTACATATTTTATTATTATTATTGTTTATTGTGATTTTGGTGAAGATTTACAGAGCAAATTCACTTTCCATACAGCAGTTCACATATACTTTGTCTCATGTCATTGACCACATTTTACCACAATGCAACAGCTCCCCTCCCTCTTCATCCCCATAAGTACCTCTTCCCAGTGTCCATCCCTCCATACTCTCCTGCGGCCTGACCTGTCTC
>NW_006922113.1:700795-701262 GCF_000298275.1 Orycteropus afer afer | reverse complement strand
TCTTTGCTGGTGTAGAGGAACCCACCTGATTTTTGGATGTTGATCTTATATCCTGCCATGATGCAAAATCTCTCAGTTAGTTCCAGTAGGTTTTTGACTGAGTCTCTTGTTTTCTAGGTATAGGATCATATCATCAGCAAATAGGCATAGTTTGCCTTCTTCCTTACCAATTTGGAAGCCTTTGAATTCCCTTTCTTGCCTTATGGCCCTGGCTAGGACTTCCAGTACAATGTTGAATAGAAGTGGTGATAGAGGTCATCCTTGCCTAGTTCTTGTTCTCAAGAGGAATGGTTTCAGTCTCTCTCCATTGAGAGTAATGTTGGCTGTTGGTTTTGCATAAATGCCCTTTATTATTTTGAGGAATGTCCCTTCTATTCCTATTTTGCTGAGAGGTTTGATCAGAAATGGGTTTTGGATTTTATCAAAGCCTTTTCTGCATCAATTGATATGATCATGTGTTTCTTCTC
>NW_006922113.1:690213-691965 GCF_000298275.1 Orycteropus afer afer | reverse complement strand
GACTGTGATGGACTTCCTGTGGACCCAGAAGGTAGGTGGGAGTGGGGATAGCCACACTTCCATTCACTAAGCAGGTGAAAGGTGTAGTAACAAGAAGAATGTCGTACCTTTTCAGTCTTGCAGGCCCTGAGTGTCCTTGGGGTTGCTGGAAAGCAGAATGTGTTCTTAAGTCCCAGAAATCTGCAAGAGTGCTGTCTCTTTAAATATCCAAAATAATCAAGCCGCTTTTTAAACCTACAGAATGGCGGCAGCCTCTGGACTGGCAAAAGTCCAGAGATCAGCCCACCTTTCTCTTCACCTTCCCTGTTTGTTCCCCAGCCACCATGCACAGTCCTCCAGGCAGTCCCTGGCCAGAGGGATTTTTAGGTTAATTCTTAAGTCCTACCACCACAGGAATCTGCGAGAGTGCTGTCTCTTTAAATATCTAAAATAACCAAACCACTTTTTAAACCTACAGAATGGCGGCATCCTCTGGACCGGCAAAAGTCCATAGCTCAGCCTACCTTTCTCTTCACCTTCTCTGTTTGTTCCCCAGCCACTGTGCACAGTCCGTGCAGTTCCTGGTTAGCAGGGTGATTTTTAGGTTAATTTTTAAGTCCTACAACCACTCGGGAATGTCCAAGCCGTCTGTGCCGTCAGGGTCGCTCAGGTCGCTGCCATACCTTAGCTCCGTAGGTCTCCTTTTTTGGTATTTTCATGCAAATTCTTCTGCTAGTTGGGGTTTAGTCCACTTCTGTATCCTTCCCTTCAAGGCTCAGGGGTCCAAAATTATCATCTGTTTCTGTGTTAATTGGTTTCCCTTTTCTTTGTTGAAGAGGATCTGTGCAGTTCTTCTGACTAGTCCGCCATTTTGCGGGAACTCCTACATATTATTTTTAGCATTAAAATCTGAAAAGTATAATTTGGCAAAGAAACACTTTACCAGATCTTGTTTTTATGGGATATAGAATGTTCCTTAAAACCAAAATAAGTTTTTCTCACTTCCCTTCAAATACATTGAAGTAAATGGATATTTTGTCTGTTGTCACCTTTGGTTAGAAATATATATTCCTGCTGGTTTCTAGTGTCAAAGAAAATGTCCACTTCTTTTAAGAATAGTAAGTAAGTCTGAACAACATATTCAAACTTTATTCTCTTTTGAACTCCTGTCCTTATTCCCAAAGTTGAGAGAATATAGACATACTGATACATTGTGCAAAACAGTAGCATTGAAATTGAGAGCCATTGTGATATGGTTCATTGTCATCCTCCAACCCAGGGGTAATAGAAGGAGCTCCTAATGGCACCACCACTCAATAGATAATGATTATGCTCCACATATGAATTTCCGTACTAGAGATAGGTTGTGTTAATGAAGCCAAGCTTAAATGAAGAAATGCCTTAAACCTCGCCTGGGGATAATTTTTCAAACATTCATAACTAAGTTGTTTATTCTTCTAAACTGGCCATGAGAAGCTTCTTTTGTGTGAAGTAAATCCATGGAAAGTTTCAATTTTTACAGTCACTTTCTAAGTTACACATATGAAAAAATAATCAAAGAGCAAGGACAGCATTTTCCTTTCATCCCTGTGTAACTTAAAAACTTCAATGCAAGTTTGGCTCACACACCATGAAAACTTTCATCCTTTGCTGGCGCCCATTAGATCAAAAGGATAATGTTACAGAGAGATGTGAATGAATGGAAACAGGCTGTCAAATGTAAGTTTGCTCCTTTTTTAGTCATATATATATATATATTTTTTTTTTTTTCTT
>NW_006922113.1:675487-689403 GCF_000298275.1 Orycteropus afer afer | reverse complement strand
TTGAATGTACAAGTCAAAAAGATTTCTCCCACAGCATATTTTGGTGTCATAAAACGTTGCTTAAAGTAATAACGGGTTTTGTTTGGCTACTCTATTGTTTTTATTTTCCAATAAGGGACACAATTTCACCAAAGAGTAGAGTACAACAGTAATTGTCAGGCAGAGCAATAGAGAGTTTGAATCGGCTGAATTGTCTTACCTTAATATTTTCTTTTCATTCCTTAAAAAGAAATATCCACTCTAACATGCTAATTTGTTTCCAAGGAACCCTAGTGGTACAAAAGCTCAGGTCTAGTGCTAGCCAATCCACCCAGCAGCTCCACGGGAGATAGACCCATGCAGCAATTTTATTCTGTGACATGAGGCTGAGATGAGTCAAAATCTATTTGATGCATCTAAAAACAACATCAACAGAATTAAATAAAACACTGTGGTACCTGAATTAAAACAAAGCAATAGCTCTGAAAATAAGCCAGAGTGATTAAAAATAACTGCTTCTTTAAAAACAAGGATGAGTATTTCATTTATTATAAAGCATTTGAACTATGCACAGTTTACAAAATCTAAGAATATATTTGGGAGCTCTGGTAGCATAGTGCTTAAGGCACTTGACTGCTAACCAGAAGGCAGGTGGTTCAAACTCACCAGCCACTCCTCGGAAGGAAGGTTGGGCAATCTACTTCTGTAGTGATACTGCCTTGGAAACCCAAGGAGTGGTCACTATGAGTTGGGGCCAACTCTACGGCACATAACAACAACAATAACAAGGGTTTATTCTATACAGAACAGTATATAGTTGTATATACATACAAATCATTACTTTAATGATATAGTAATTGTCTTTAATGCAATGGTATTGAAATTATTTCTACTTATTTTTAATACCACTTTAATTGACCTAGAACTTATGAGGAGTTAGATGTTTCAAATAAACCATTTAAAAAGAATTGACTACACCCTCATATTCTAAAATAATACTTATTTTTATGTATTTAATACAAATTTTTATAAAATGTTAATGTTCATAATAGTTGCTTATTAAAACCCAGAACCTCTTGACTATACTGGCAACTGGATTACATTTCTCAGCCTGGCTTGGAATTAAGGATGATTATTGCACTGAATTCTAGCCAGGGGAATTTGAATAAAAGTAATTGATGCCACATCCAATCCTAACTCATATAAAACTCTCACTATGCTATTTCATTCTAACTGGGATGAAGATGACTCTGGCAATTTTGAAATCCAAGTGCTGAAGATAGCAGAGACTGTGCCAACCTTACACAGATTATATGGAGAGTGTCACCCTACCTACCTATCTACCTGCCTAATATTTTTCATGAACATTAAGTGGACTTTTATTGTGTTTCTATCAGTACACATTTTGAAAATTATTTGTTATTGCAGTTAGGTTATACTAAGTAATACACAAGTCCTTTAAAAAATGTCACATAATTTATCTTGGTGAACTCAGGGTTTTTATTACATACTTTTCCAAAATGATTACTTCATACTTGTCCACACACACACACACACACACACACACAAATTCTCAAAGCTCTTATTTGTCCTTTTTCTATGCCCTCATTCTTATCTTATGTTCCTTGAGGAAAAAGAGACAGAAAGAATGTCCCTTTTCTTCACTCCTCATTAACCTGCTTCCTTCTTCACACTTTTTCCCCCATTCCTATTTAAATAAATAAATAAATAAATAAACAAACAAACAAACTTGTAAAAAAAAAAAAAAAGTAAGTTGGGTAGATAACTAAAGATTTAATAAAATCTTTACCTTCCAGCCTGAAAATTTGAACTTTATTAAATCCCTAACTCTGTTTCCTTGATAAGTTGATAAAAATGGTATATTCATTTAATTATCAAGCAACTTTGCTTATGAATAAAAAAAAATGATGCTTGATAAACTACATCTAGATTGGATATATCTTTGTGGTTTCTGGAGTATGATGGCTTTTTTAACTAGTATATTTTTGTGGTAACTCTAGAAGTTACATCTATAGAGTTCTTATAAGAGATCGTGCCTTCAATAGAGTATGAGTCTTTTAAGTGAGAGTGACTTCTGCTCGTGATTGATGTGAACTCATTTCCTTGCTCTTAAGCTGTGATGTTGAGTGAAGGTCACTCTGGATGGTTGTGTGAACTGCTGCACAGCCCACTGCACGGACTCTTTTTAAAAAGTGTGTGATGTTACTCTCCTGGCAAGCTGTGGTTCCTGTCTATGTTATTCTAACAGTCCAAATGTGGCCTATGGTAGTATTATACATCTGAATGTTTAGATGAATCCAAGAAGGTGCCCTGATGGGCTTGGCATAAGTCTCTATGCCCACTCTCAGTTCCATTAATTATGCAAACAGCCCTCTTCCACTTTAGCAGAAATCTGGAGATTTTGATCTCTAAAGGGTATAAGTAGAGAACATCTACCATAGGAAATTTTAGGCAGAATTATGGGCAGGGTTACCGTATTGTAAAAATAATTTAAGTGAATAATTCCATACCAATTCCTAAGGCTCTCAAAGCTTCTTCTACCAATTGGCCTCCAGGTTTCTAGCAGAAGATTGATATATTCTCTGATGAACTGGACTTGAAAAGATGTACATAAAGCTGGATATCTGATCTTGTTTCAGAGAAAAAATTGAGCCAGAACATTTAATAGTAAAACCTAATCAGTGGTGCCATGAATTTCCAAACAGCTTTTGAGTGCTCACTCTTAAATATGAGGAGAAAATTATGGATTACCTAATATCCAAGAAAAGTTTTTAATACTAGAAAAAGACCAAAGTAAACAAATGAATAAATAATATCTTTTAAAAATATTTATATAAAATTTATAAGTTTTATAATTATATTACATACATGCATACTGATACACATACCTACAAAAAAGAGAGTGTAAAGAAAACAAATTATGCAAAGAAAATAAATCTTTACAAAATCTCATAAATATCTTCACATAGATGAGAGAAGATATTACACCCAGGAAACAGTAACAAGTAGCTATTATAAAAGAATGTTAGCAAACCAAAAACAAGTTCTTGGAAATTGAAAAAGAAATGAATAAATATGATAGCAAATATAAAAACTCACATAATTCTATAAAGAGTGCCAAGAAAATATTCAAGGACATAGAGAAAAATAAATCATAGTTGGAAAATATATGAGAAAGAAAGTAACAAATTTCAATAAGTAGTATACAAAGTTAACATCTGAGAACAAGGAGTTCCAGAAATCATGAAAGAGAAAACTAGGGGAAAAAATCTTCTATGAAATAACCCAAAGATATTTCCAAAAACTGAAGAGCTTTGTCAGACTAAAAGTTACTCCTCATTGAGTACCTACACAAATTGTTAAAATAGATCACACCAAGTTATACAACTGTAAAATTTCATGGAACTAGGAATGGACAACATCTTACAATGGACCTTACAATCTTCCACAATGGGGCAAATTGTAGAGTCCACGATAGCAAGAATCAGAATATCAAAATTGCTTGAGACTTTTTAACAGCAACTCCAGAAACTAGAAGATTACAGTATCTTAAAAATTCTGAAGAGAAAATAATTCTAATAGAGGATTCTTTACACAGCCAAAGTAAAGCCATGTAACAAAAACTCACATGTCCACATGTATATTTTCTCAAGAAGTTATTGGAAGATGCTTTTCCTTAATGAGGGAGTAAATCAAAAAGGAGTAATACACAGAACACAAGAAACAAGGAACAGAATATAGAAAAAAGGCAAAAGTTTCCTCAGGTGATTGTATAATATGACATAGTTCTACTAATAAAAATGAATATGTGTGGTGTAACAAAATGCTTTCATGTGGCCTTTGTAGCCATGGTTTTATAACTCTCACAAAATGATTGTTGGGATTATGCAAATAAGTTGTGTGGAATCTTTGACAGGATTGGGAAGTCTACTAATGCAAATAAAATGCACAAAACAGTTGTAGGGAACTGGTCAATTTTGCTACCCTATTAAGCATAAAAACCCACTCAGACGTTGAGGGAAGATCTTCCCAATATCAAGAAGTAGAACCAAGGGCAGAGTGTATCCTTTTGACCCAGGGTTCCTGCAATAAGAACATATTACACTCAGGAGACAGACTTGTAGCACTGGAATGCTGTAACATGAGAAAGCTGTAACACAAGAGAGCTTTTACACTGGAGACAACACAAGAAGGCAAAAGCAGTGGCAAGTATGGCAGAGTTAAGGTGGCAGCAGGACCAGGAAAGTGGCATGAGATGGCACAGTGTGTTTCTCACACCACCAGCAAGATGGTTATAGTGGGCTTCTCACTGAGTGACAAAGAGCTGACTGTCTTCAAGAAAGAGGCTTACAGGTAGAACAGGGTGCCTCTGACCACTTACCACCAGAGTGAAATAATTGTAATATTTGCCTAAGTGGGGCATATGCCAGGTCTGAGAATTACACAGTGGCAAAGTCCAATTCTGAGTGTAGTCTGGCAATAGAGGCCTGCCTGAAGGCATGGCCTAGAAGAAACTGTCCTAATTGAAGAACTGCATCCTGAGTTGTTCCTGTTATTTGCAAGTTGATTCTGATCCTGAATTGCAACCTGTTACTTCCCTAATAAACTGCATAATTTTGAGTATGATATGTGAGTTCTGTGTGCCCATTACAACAAATTATTATTATCAGATGTGAGGTCTGATGACACTTCGTTCCATGGGAGGGATGGCTGGTGTTAGATAGGTAACAAGGTTGGAAAGTGGTAGTATTTCTACCCCATAGAAATCAGCCTTATGCTAATGCTGATGTTGATTCTCCTCTCTTTCTCTGAAGTTAGAGTATCTCTGATGTTAATACATTAAAATATGAATATGTGGTAATAATAATATAAATATTGCATATTGATCTAAAGTAAATTGTGATATTAGGATCATGCAAGTATGAAAAGGAGCATGTGTGTAGTGGGGATGAAGATGGGATGAAAAGAACCTAACCCACCATCCACAGTGAGCAATCAATATACAATGTTTCAAACTGAAAGAAAACAATAGGCTTTGTTAGTATGTCAGGTTGTTGTTGTTGTTGTTGTTGTTTGCCGTCAAGTCGGCCCCGACTCATAGCGACCCCTCCTTGGGTTTACGAGGCAGTATCACTACGGAAGTAGGATTGCCCAACCTTCCTTCCGAGGAGTCAGGTAGAGCCAAGTAATAGAAGTATGAAATAAAGGATGAGAGAAGGACTGTTTTATTTTAAACAAATCTTGTTTAGCTATTTGACTCTACTTTTTATGTCATTTGCATGTAAAAATAACAAAAAAGAAGAAGAAGAACTAGAAAAAGATTGTGTTCTTGTTGTTATGTGCTGTGGCATCAGACCCAACTAACAGCGACCCCTCCTTAGTTTTCTGAGGCGATATCACTATGGAAGTAAATTGCCCATCTTTCTTCCAAGGAGTGGCTGGTGGGTTTGAACCACCAGCCTTCTGGATAGCAGTAAAGTGCCTTAGGCACTATGTTACCAGAGCTTTCAAATGTAATATTGAGCTATAGAATATAAATAAAATATTTCTATATAAAAATTGGCTGAAAAACTTTATATTGAGAAATACTTATGTTCAATTGCATTTTTAAATTGAAAACCAAGAGATATTCTATTGGGAAATATTAACAGTGAGACATTCTGAGGAATATATCTATAATTTGCTTAGTTACTCACTATTGATTCACACCTCTCTGCCTTTAAATTTTTTTTTCGATTCTATAGTTTTATTAAACTTCTACTTAATTTATCATTATCAATTACTTCCATTTAGTTTATTTCTCAGCTTAGAATATGTAGTGTATCACTTTACTAATATTTCTACTTTCTTTATTGCATTATCCTTTAACCCCAACATCCTTGCAAAAACAACATTCAGGAAAACTCAATGGTCAGGAGACATTGAGCTTCTGTATAGGACGATGGAAGAACTTGGAAATAAATGAGTATGTTTGAACACCATGATGAACATCAATTAATGTCACTGAACTGTACATGTGAAGTGTGTCAAAATGGCAAATGTCTTATTACATACATACATCTATATCTATATCTATATCTATATCTATCTATCTATATATATAATCACATTGACAATAAATAAATAAATTCAAGGTAGCTCATCCATGCCTGTACTACAGCTACTCAGTGTAACAGTTGCTGATGCTGCCACAGATACAAATATTAACAATGTAGTGGCAGCTATTATGGAATGCTTACTATTTTTTTCATAAATTGCTGTTGTTGTTGTTCTGTGCCATTGAGCAGTAGCAATAGAATTTTTGAGTGTCTACTATATAAAGAATATTGGATAAGTAAAGGTTATTAAAATAGGCATGGTCCTTGCCTTTGTGAGGCTTTGAATCCATGAGCACAAGCAGACAATGAACAATTAATTAATTAATTATTTGATTAAACTGTAACAAATGTTACAAAGGCAAACTGCATGCATAGTGCTACAAGAGCAATCAAGTGAGGAAAATCATCTAGTTGAGGGCCTCATTCCCTGAAGTAGTGATATGTGGGATTAGGGAACAGATGTCATTTTGTGTGGAATTATGATTTGGAATGAAGACAGATTTCAAATGGAAGAAATCAGACTGAATTTTGGCCCAATGGCAAAACTGAGAGGATTCCAGGAGAGCTACAGTTCATCACCTCTAGTCTTCACACATGTTGTTCCTGTATTTGAATAACCCATTTCCTACCTTTTCTTCTAACTCATATGCCCACTCTGATGAATTTTGATTTATCCTCCAGATTTCTGGTGAGCAGCTTCTGTTTGAGGAAATGTTTATCAACCACTCAATCTTGGCTTGCTGTTCCTATCTTTTGCTATCAAAGACTTCTCTTCTAATGCTATTGACCATAGTTACACTTATCTTTTTCCTTGTCTGTGTTATTGTCTGGTCCCCAAAGCCAAAGAGAACAGGGTCGTATCCATCTTTCACAATTGTGTCCTCAGTATCTGTTTGCTCTGAATTGGCTATTTGAAAATTATTTGTTGAATGAATTATTTATTAATATAAGAACAAATATGTAGTAGACATGGCCCCAGGGCTTGGGTGCAAGATCTGATGACACTTAGCTTATCATTTTAGAGCTCTCCTCTTTTTTCTTTTCTTTTTTATTTTTTTAAACTAACCAGTATTCTGTTTAATATAAGTATATTTACAGGATAAGAGACTTCTGAATTACTTAAAGTTCTGTACAGATTAAAAAAAAAATGTGCTCTCAGTTGCTATGGACAACTAAAAATCACAATTACTGTTTTGTAATTATGTTGTCAAAATATCTCCATATTTAAGGATTCCAGACCCTAGCAGAGTAATGGATACACTTCATACCTGCATGTGCACTGTACTCTTTGTAAGAGGAATTAAATTTTCAACATTGAAACACTTGGCTAAGTTTCTTAGATGGAAATATCTCAATTACATAAAATTATAATTTGTTTTTCTTGAAAATATTTTAAATTGGAATACTAAGAAAACCTCTGGTAACAAATGGTAACAAACTCAATCTCACATGTGCTAACATTCTATTCAACATAGTTTACATACAAAAATAAATACTGAGTCACTGATGGAAAAAATCTTCATACCATTACATGGCAATATTTCATAAGACCATGTATAAAAAAAAATCAAGAATTTGGCATGTAAATGCAAGAAAATATCACTACTAAATTCATTAAGGAGAAAAAGAGTTTTATTACACATATAAATAAATAGCATGATTTTGACAAACTAAATTCTCATTTTAAAGGGCCCTCAGCATAACAAAAGGAATGAAGAGAGAATAACATTGTAATTGCAAAATCAAATGAAATGATTAAAAAATGCAACAAGATTTATAAAAGGAAACATGATGCTCATGATTTTTATTCAAAAGACAGACATCAGGTTTAGGAACATACAGACACATAGGTATAATGTCGTTTTTGCTGTTAGGTGCCACCAAGTTTGGTCCTTTCTGATATGACCGAAGTATAAGAGACAAAGTTGGGCAATTGTCTTTTTGAAAGACCATCTGTCTGTACTTCTTACAAGGTAGATTTGTTCTTTCTCCTAGTACTCCCTGTCATTGTTGTTACTAAATGTTTTCAAGTCAGATCTGACTCATAGCAACCCTATGTACAACAGAATGAAACACTGCCCAATTGTGCACTATCTTCAAACCCCTTGCTATGCATGAGTCCTTCATCGCAGCCACTGTGTCAAACTGTGTCATTTCATCGAGTGTCTTGTGTTCCTCTTTTTCACTGAGCCTCTACTTTACCCAGCATGATATCCTTCTCCAGGGATTAGTCCCTTCTGACAACATGATCAAAGTAGGGGAGATGAAATCTAGCCATTCGCTCTTCTAAGGACAGATTTATTCATTCTGTCCTTGGTATTTCATTCTTCTTCACCAATACCACAATTTAAAGGTGTCAATACTTCTTTGGTCTTCCTTATTCATTGTCCAACTTTCACATGCATATGAGGTAATTAAAAATATCAGAGCTTGAATTAGGTGAAGCTTACTCTTCAAAGTGATATTTTTGCTCTTAAACACTTTAGAGAAAGATTGAACAATCTGCTTCCATAGAGATACTGCCTCGGAAACCCCAGGACGGGTTGCTATGAGTTGGAATCAACTCGATAGTAGGGAGTTTGGTTTGGTATTTTTTCAGCTAATTTATCTAATGCAACACATTATTTGATGTCTTAACTGCTGCTTCCATAGTATTTAATGTGGATCCAAGTAAAATGAAATCCTTGACAAATTCAATTTATTATCCATTTATCATGATATTGCTTATTGGCCCACTTCTGAGAATTTTTGTCTTTAAGTATAAAGTAGAAGGCTGTAGTCTGATTTTCCTGAGAAAATGATTCAAGTCTTTTTTCACTTTCAGCAAGCAAGTTTGTGTCATCTGCCTACAGAAGGGTTCTAATAACTCCTTCTTCAGTCCTGATGCTGTGTTCTTCTTTATATGGGTCAGCTTCTCTGATTACTTGCTCAGAGTACTCAGATTGAATATCAAATAAAAAATCAAACTTATTGCCATCAAGTCAGTTCTGATTCATAGTGACCTCCATTGGGTTTCCAAAGTTGTAAATCTTTACAGAAGAAGACTACCTCATCTTACTTCTGTGGAGTTGTTGGTGGGTTTGAACTACTGACCTTCTAGTTAGCAGTCAAATGCTTTAAACACTACACTACCAGAACTACTTACAGATTGAGTAAGTGTAATGAAAGGACACAACCCTGATGCACACATTTCTTGACTTTAAGCCCTGCACTTTCTTTTTTGTGTTTGAATGACTGCCTTTTGGTCTATGTACAGGTTCCTCATGAAAAAAAAAAAATAAGTCCTCTGGAGTTCCCATTCTTCACAATATCATCCATACTTTTTTTTTATGATCCACACAGTGGTTTCTCTTTGTGTAATCAATAAAACACAGTTAAATATTTCTCATGTATTCTTGGCTTTCAGACAAGATCTGTCTCACATCAGTAATGTATCACTCATCACATGTCCTCTTCTGAACCTGGCTTGAATTTCTGACAGTTCCCTTTCAATTTACTGATGTAACCATTTTTTAATTATCTTCAGCAAAATTTTACTTCATGTAATATTAGTGATATTGTTCAATAATTTCTGCATTCTATTGGAATACCACCCTTTTTTTTTTTTCAAATGGGCACAAATATGGATCTCTTCCAGTCAGTTGGCCAAGTAGCTGTCTTACAAATTTCTTGGCATAAATAAGTGAATGCCTCCACCACACCATCCACTTTTTGAAACATCTCAGTGGATATTCCATCAGTTCCTGGAGCCTTGTTTTTTGTCAATATCTGCAGTGAAGCTTGGACCTCTTCCTTCAATGCCATCACTGTCATAATTAAACCCTACACTTTCCATTTTTCTGTTTGAATGACTGCCTCTTGGTCTATGTACAGGCTCCTCATGAGCAAAATTAAGTTCTCTGGAGTTCCCAAGTACAATTTTTTATTATATGCTACCTCCTGAAATAGTTGAACTTCAACAAATTATTTTTGGTACAGTGATTCTGTGTATTCCTTCCATTTTCTTTTGATGCTTTCTGAATCATTACATATTTTTCTCATATAATCCTTTAATACTACACCAGAGTTTTGATTTTTTTTTTTTCTTCAGTTCTTTCAGCTTGAGAAAAGCCAATATTGTTCTTCCCTTTTGGTTTTCTAACCCCAGATCTTTGCACATTTCATTATAATACTTTACTTTGTATTTTCAAGTTGCTTTTTGAAATCCTCTCTTCATCTCTTTTACTTCATCAACTATTCCAGTCACTATAGATACTTTCATTAGGGAAAGTTCTAGAGTCTTTTCTGACATCTATTTTGATCTTTTCTTCCTTTCCTGTATTTTAAATTATCTTCTGCTTTCTTCATGTGTGATGTCCTTGATGGCATTCCACAACTCTTCTTGTCTTCAGTCAATAATGTTCAGTGTATTACATGTATTCTTCAGATGGTCTCTAAATTCAAGTAGGATACATTTGAGTTCATATTTTGGCTCTTGTCTACTTGCTTTAATGTTCCTGAGCTCTTCAAATTGAACTTGTATATGAGCATTTGATGGTCTGTTCCATAGTCAGCCCCTGGCTTTGTTGTGACTGATGATGTTGAGCTTCTCCATCTTTGCTTTTCACAGGTGTAGTTGATTTCATTCCTATATATTCCACCTGGCAAGGTACACATGTATATTGACCATTTAGATTGTTGAAAAAGGTATTTGTAGTGAACAAATTGTTGGTCTTACAAAATTCTATCATGGCATCTCTGATCTCATTTCTTACTATATTTATATATATTTAATGTGTATATATACATATGTATATATATGTATAAATACATACACACACATATATATAAACATATGTATGTGTGTATATACATTAACATATATATATACTAGAATATATCTATATATATACACAATGTACAATATGTATACTATATCATATATATATATACTGTTTCATATATATTATATCATATATATACTATATAATATATATACTATATCATATATATATACAAGAGGAGCTCTGGTGGTGTAGCCTAAGACATTTGACTGCTAACCAGAAGGCTTGCAGTTCAAACCCACCAGGCACTCCTGGGAAGGAAGATTGGGCAATCTACTTCTGCAATGATACCACCTTGGAAACCCAAGGAGGGATCGCTATGAGTCAGATACCACTCGACAGCAGTGAGTGGTTTATTTTTATATACATACAATGTGTGTGTGTGTGTGTATCTCCAAACATAGATATACTAATATATGCATGTTGTTGTTATGTGCCTTCAAGTCCGACCTGACTCATAGCGACCTCTCCTTGGGTTTCCAAGGCAGTATCACTATGGAAGTAGATCACTCAACCTTCCTTCCGAGGAGTGACTGGTGGGTTTGAACCGCCAGCATTCTGGTTAGCAGTCATGTGCCTTAGGCACTACACTACCAGAGCTCCTAATATATTTTTTGGAGGAGTAGAGTAGTAGGTTGAGGAAAAAAGTCACATTGTTTCACATTCCCATTCATCAAGATGTGAAGTCTATTTCTCTATTTTTTTTTAAATTTTTACTTGGTTCTGTGACTTTATTGATCAATATGACATTAGTAAGTGTGATAAAAGCAGAGTTTCTAAATATACTATAACTTTGGTTGTATTCTTTCTTGGTGGTAGGAAATCTGAGACTACCAAGGAAAGAAGCCCAAACTAGCTTGCTGAAAGAGCTTTCAGAATTACATAACCTCCAATCCATCCCATCTGAGAACCCAGACCACAATAATTGCCCAGAAAAAGGACAGAATTTTAATGGTGAATAAATGTACATTGATTTATCTGGTAGGTTTTGGGACAATTTTATATTCAGCAACAGCTAAGAAAGAATTTATATATAGGGGTAGAGAGATTCTGACCATACACCTAAAACATATGGCATTGGCTTTGGGATGAAGAAGCAGTCAGAGGATGGAAAACTATGAAAAATTTGTTGGCGAAAGCTAAAAGAGCTTTGAAAACTAAGGTGCACCTAACTGAAGTCTTAGTATTTTCATTCTTCTCCTATGCATGCTTAAGTTGGACAATGAATAAGAAAGACAAAAAAAAAGTTGGTGCTTTTGAATGATGGTATTGGGGAAGAATGCAGAAAATACCATGGGCTGCCAGAAGAATTAATAAATTTGTTCTGGAAGAAGTGCAACTGGAATGCTCCTTGGAAGTGAGAACGGCCAGATTCCATCTCACCCAGTCTGGTCATGTTGTCAAAAGGTACCATTCCCAGAGGGATATCATGCTTGGTAAAGTAGAGGGTCAGATGGATAGACAGTGGCTGCAGTGCTGGGCTCAAGTACAGCACGATTGTGAGAATGACACAGGACTGGGCACTGTTTCATCTGTTGTCCATAGGGTCACGATGAGCAGGAGCAGACTTGATGGCATCTAACAACAACAACAACTGATTATTAAGTAAATTAAGAGAGAAAGTATGTGTGATTATGTCTAAGGCAATGGCTGGTTTATGGTAGATAAGAAACCAATCTGTTTTCTTGCTTTGGTTCTTGCTTTGGGTGTCAAAGTGAAAATGACAATTAAAACACTTTAGTGAATAAAATTGACTGTCTGTAGGTCCTGAGGCACTGTTCTATAGGTCTGAGGGAAGGACATAATATGAGGATACTCAAGGAAGTATTTTCAAATGATCTACAAATGCTTTCTTAGTTGTTGATAGCTGCTTAGGAGGTCTCTCTTCCCCTCTTTTGGGATATAAGGTCTCTAGTTGATTACTTTTCCAGGTATTCAAGATACTGCTCTGCTGGTCTGAAAATAATTGTATTGCTTATTCGTTTTATTCTTTTCCCCCCATCTTCCACAATGTGACCTTCTTTTCAATGTGTTAGCGATGAACTTAAAGAAGGGTTTACACTGCCAGCTGCAGGTTCAGATAAACAGATTTGTATTAATCCACTGAGTAATTGGGAACATTTCATCTAATAAGGCATTTTGCTTAGATCTTGCCAACTGACCTGGGTGAATAAAAGATTTGCTGTATCATCTGCTTTAGAGAGTAAATTTGATTGTGAACATACTTTCATGGTGTCATACTATATCACTGAAGAGAATTTGGGAAGTTAGGGGCTGACCTAGGAACATAACAATTTCATCTGAATTAATGCCCCACTGAGATCTTCAAACATCATTCCTCAGAGGGAAGTTTCAAGTATACTAGAGCATTTGTGTTTTATATTACACTCTTCTAATTCATATAATTTCATGTGAGGAATAAAGTAGAATCATCTATTGATTTTATAGTTTGAACAGACCTGAAATGTAGTAAAAGAAAACTGTCAGTCAGCCATTCTAACAGATAATATGGAGTGACATATTAAGGAAATTAAAGTCAGAGTAAAGTAAATTTAAAAATTAATAAAAAATATAGTTTTATTCAAAATGACCCTTATCCTAAAAGTCATCCAAAGAAAAGCAAGAGAATGTTAATACTAGGATTATGAAGGAATACAGGTCGCTGGGTTGAATATAAGGGGTGATTTACTATTGGGTATAATCAATTTGTTTTGTATGAACTTCCAGTATATATGTCCCACTGCATATATGCATTTTGAGTCTATAATTCAATTATATTTACCATAAGTCTTGTTTAGAGTAAATTTACTGCTTTATAGCTCACAGAAGAAATATAAATCCATGTTTATTGATGAAACAGGGCTATAAGTGCTCAAGAAGTCATTAATAAACAGATATCAGCAGGAGTGGCTTATAGGAGCATAAACTGGTTATACAAAATGTGTTATTCACCAAAAGAAAGATATGATCAAAAACTTCCATTTCTAGAGGTAAA
>NW_006922113.1:674394-675117 GCF_000298275.1 Orycteropus afer afer | reverse complement strand
AGGATTAAGAGTCCTGTGTTCTGTTCCTGCTCTAAAACTGACTTCCATTCTAGTGTGTTTAGGGGTCTCCCACACACACTGAAATTTATTTAATAATAAATATTTTTTCCTTGTGGACTTCTCAGTTTCCTTATACTGTTGCTTCTCAAACATGCTAGTGTTATAATTTATTCACATAAAACCTATGTTAGCATTAATTTAATATTGTTAACATTTATACTTTTAAGATTTATTCTCATTTTCACTTGCCATACTAAATGCCATCAAGTCAATTCCGACTCCTAGTAACCTTCATTGGATTTCCAAGGCTGTAAATCTTCATGGAAGTATATTGCCTCACCTTCCTTCCGTGGAGTGGCTGGTGGGTTTGAACCATCAATCTTCTGGTTAGTAGTCAAGTGCCTTAGGTACTATGTCACCAGAGATATTACAACATGATATATAAGTTATGTGATTTTAATGATAAGTATAAAAATTTATAGTAGTATTGAGATAAAGAGATTAATTTGTCTACTGTCTAGAATCATGTTACATATAACTTATGGAAAATATTGTCCTCTGTTTCCATCTTTAACAAATATTTGTTGAATTGTTAATGAGTACAAAATGCTATGCTAGAAGCTATGTAGGAAGACACACAAACATTAATAAAAATATGATCTAAGTCTCTGGTAGCATAGTGGCTAAAGCACTTGATTGCTAACCAGAAGGCTGGCGGTTCAA
>NW_006922113.1:658491-674139 GCF_000298275.1 Orycteropus afer afer | reverse complement strand
GCTAACCAGATAGCTGGCGGTTCAAACCCACCAGCCACTCCTCGGAAGGAAGGTTGGGCAATCCTACTTCTGTAGTTATACTGCCTCGGAAACCCAAGGAGGGGTCGCTATGAGTCGGGTTTGACTCGACGGCACATAACAACAACAACAGAGACATATACAAAAATAGTGTGAAGAAGAAAACATAGAGGAATGAGGGACATGCTGAGTTGAAACTGAACTGGACAGTAAACTACCGCAAGGTTGTAAATTTGAGGCATTTCAGTCCATGAACATTTCACACTCTGTAAAAAGATGGAGAAAATAAAACTATGGAGTGAATGATAATCACAATGATTTCCCCAAGAATAAATGTGAAAAAGAAGTGTACTTTTTCACTTTACATACATTTTAAACTCAGTTTTAACCTCACCTAAATCTATAAGTTGTCCTAACTATGCTTATTATGCTATAGATGCATGATGAATGAGTCTCAGTGTGTCTTAGCATGTAAGACCGTCTACAGAGAATTACAATCAGGAAAAAAAGAGAACTGAAAATCCAAAAGCCAATAAACATTTCCAAGTTCCAGGGGTCCATTTGGAAAACTGCCTCCCTGGAAAGTAAATCATATTTCTGCAACAATCAATGTTTTTAATTAAAATCAAACATTCTACATTCATCAAGTTTGCAAAATTTTGATCCGTTGCATGTTAATTGATGGAGTTGAAACATCAATCAGATAATTATTTTACATCTAAAGACTCTTGTACTCTGACTCAGCTAGGTTCCAGACTCTATTTTATAACCATTAGAGAAAGTGGAAGTGACATGATGTATTTTTATTTCAAGAGCATATGCTTTCTGTTTTTTGTTCACAACCATTGTGGACACAACAAGATCCATTCAGCTCTCATGCAGCCAGCATATAGTTCATTACATTATTGTTTCAGATAATTCAAGTGATGCAGAAGTCCTGTTTACCCTGCAGTGCACATCACTTTTTGGAATATGTGAGTGGGAGCAGATGCAGAAATACTATGTCCTCTGCCTCTTCTCTATCAGCAATTCTTGTATGAATTAAACTAGCACCTGTACTTTTATGGAGACATGTAAAAAACCAAGATATTTAAGACTTTGAGCATGACCAGACACTCTGAGTTTGATTAAAGTAAAGAAAGTAGAAATAAGCTTCAATAGGTATGGTGGAGCTGAGGGAGAATATCTTTTGGGAATCCTATAGCCTTCTATAAAAGACTGTTGGTAGAGAGGAAGAGAGAGAGAGAGCAAGCTTCCAGAAGCCTGCATCCAGCTGTCTGCAGCAGCAGCTGGCTCTTTGAAATTGCTCCTGCCATGGATGTCTCACAAGCACATCAGGAACAGAATAGCCACACTCCTCAAGTGCTTCTGGGTACAATTGGAAAGTATTGTTTTATTCTACCAACCAGACAAGTCACTTATTTTCCTAAGAGCCCTGCTGAATTTAGAGATCACTGGAGGAAAGTTCTAAATTTGAAAGGATATTATTAGACAAAGCTCTCATCTTCTGCTGGTTCAAAAGTCAGAGAATCTATTGACCTTCAGGGTGCTAAATATGTCTCAATAATTTGCTTAGTTTATTGTCGGATGGAGTCTGCTAGGGACATGAAATTCCTAGAGAAGGCTCTGAGTAGTTTATGTTTTGGGCACTGTCTAGTTATTGCTGATTTTCCAACATGCTGATTATATGAGTGTTTTTAATTATACAGATGTGTCCAAAGGCTTTGGCAGTAGCCACATATTCTGTATGAATATGAATGCTCATAAATACACACACACAACAATGCTGCTGCTCTCTTGTCATCTCTTCACTATGCCTACAAAAGATGTTTTTATGTATTTTTTGTACAGCCCAATTACACATACAACCTTACTGGAACGGTTGCATACATCCTAATCTTTATGTGTTCTAGCAATCACACCTTGTTCCTTCTTTTCCCCCAAAAAAAAGAAATGTCCTTTAAATAGTCTTTTTTGTTTCCTTTGCCATTTCAGTTTTTATATATAGGAGTCATTTTTCCTTTCTCTTTGTTTTGAAGATATCAGAACCTTCGGCATGGATTGCTTTGTAGAGTATAGAATTCATAAGAAGGCAGGTATTTTTTGAATCTCATACAAGTCCTAAAGGAACTTATTAAGAGTTGTGTGAGTTGCAAGGTTGCTCCAGTGCATGGGTTATGAGATAGTCCCTATTATGCTGTATCAGGGTTTCACTGAGATGGCTAAGACCAGTGTGGTAGCTGTCTTGGTGAGCATGACAGGTCTTTCAGCCAGAATCTCGGCCATGTATTTCTCATTATGTTGTGGAAGTCAGGATTCCAGCAGGGTCAGGTGTCCTTCTCATGCTTTCATAACACCTTTGTTCTAACTTAATCATACTTGACTATATATGTATAATGACTCATCAACCTCTCTCCCTGAATTAGAAGACTCTTTAGGGCAGTGCAGTGTTTTGCAGGAGCTCTGGTAGCATAGTGGCTAAAGCACTTGACTGCTAACCAGAAGGCTGGTGGTTCAAACCCACCAGCCACTCCTTGGAAGGAAGGTTGGGCAATCCTACTTCCGTAGTGATACTGCCTCGGAAACCCAAGGAGGGGTCGCTATGAGTCGGGGCCGACTCGAAGGCAAACATCAACAACAACAACAGTGTTTTGCACCCCTGTTACCAACAGTAGCTACCACAGAACCTGGTATATAAATGCATATTCTTAAGAATTATTGGCTACTCTCTTTCTCATTTGTTTCCATCACTCCCCCTTTCAACGTCTTCCCTTTGACTTTTCTCCTTGTGATAGTTAAAGTCATGTGTCAGCTTGGCTGGGCTGTGGTTTTGAGTGGCTAAGCAGCTGGAAGTAGCTATTCCTCATGATGAGATTGTAATCATCTTTATGGTGGAATCTGCTATGAGCAAGTAGGGAGCTGTCTTTGGAGTGTGGCCTGCTTCTAGTATACAAGGAGAAGCTTTGGGAAAGGTCTCTAGCTTTTTGGCACAACTGGATCTTACATTTGACTGAGTCTTCATCTCAGTGGCCTGCCATGTTTTCTGGAGATCTTAGGGTTGTGCCTGGTCTTGATCCAGTGGTCTGCTGTGTTGCCTGTTAATACTGGGATTGTGCCATTCTACTTGCCAACCTTGGGTTTGTCAGCCTCAACACTCAGTATCTGCATGAGTTATGATAAGCCTCTAGCTCCAGTGGGGGTAGAATAAGAAGCAGAGCTGAGGCCTAAGCTCAAGGGACCTTCAACCAGCCCCTAGAACTTGTGCTCTAAATTTGGACTTCCAACCTCTTAAACTGTAAAGAATAAATTCTTCTTTGTTAAAGCCATCAACTTGTGGTATTTTTGTTATAACAGCACTGGAGAACCAATGCACTCCTCTTTCTTTTCTTTCCAGATTGAAAAATAATTATTTAAATATTATATTTGAGTTTCTAACTTCTGTTTTGTATTGTTGGTAAGATCTTTAGCATTTTTCATCACTAATTAATACACTTAAGAGACTTTGTCCATTTGAACACAGAAGAACCTGGAATTCTTGTCTACCATTATTTTAACCTTGCTTTTGCATCTTGAAAAAGTAATGTTTGATTGCAGAAATAAAGACCTAGCGTCCTTTAATATCATGAAAGCAGGTATTGGCAAAGTTATGAGAAGCTGAAACTCTTATAGGGTTCTGATGGATGTATAATCCTCTGCATTTTGGAAAGCAATTCAGCAGTATTCCTACGGTTTGAAACGTATGTATGTGCAAATGTACTCACCACTTTCTATCTTATAGATAAATGAGCACATCAACAAGAAAATTGGCAAAAGGATGTTTATTGCTAAGTTTTTTATAAAGGTTAAAATTGGGAAAGTACCAAATAGAAAGTGATTAAATACACTACAGTATGCTGTTGTTGACAGTGGTGGTTATCCCCATTTCAACTCATGGTGACTTGTGTGCAGAGCAGAGCTTCTCTATAAAGTTTTCAAGACTGTAACCTTTGGAAGAAGATTGCTCAGCCTGTTATCTGACATGCATGTGGGTGGGTTTGAATTGCCAGCCTTTCAGCAAGTAGTCAAGCCCATGACCGTTTGTACCACCCAGAGACCCCTAAACTATTGTTAGTTGTACTCAATGATTAGGAAGAATAGATCTGTGTGCACTCACTTGCGATGGTATCAAAACTATATTGTTGAGGAAAAAAGAAAGTTAGAAAATATGTGATACATCCATATCTGAGAAAGGAAGTGCATTGAAGTTAGTGATAAAAGAAACTTTAGTTTTAACTATAATGATCGATTTTACAAGGAGAATGGGTTTGTGTATTATTGTTATTTTTACTTGCTGTAGAGTTGTCTCCAACTCATAGTGACCCTATGTACAACAGATTGAAACTCTGGCCAGTCTTATGCTGTCCTCATAATCTTTCTTATCCTTAAGCCCATTTGTGTATTAGATGTGTAATGAATATAATTTCAAAGTCGTTCTGTAGGGAGATTTTCACAAAGAAGCTTAAATCATAGGGTACATAATTCCATGTCCAGAATCAGATTAACTGCTGTCTGTGTTACTCACAGCGTTGGCCATAAGTATAAAAAAAGCAGTTTGCAGGAACTGGTGACGAATATTCTAACGTCCCTCTCAGCAATGAGTGCTATTCGTTATTCCTTCAGGTATCCTGGGACATTCAGCTGCTCTCTAGCCCATCAGTTCACATGTGCTTTGTGATGTTCTCCTTTGTCTCACTCCACACACAGAAATCTCTACATCAAAATTACCTCACCAGTGTCTTCTTTCTTTAGTTTTTTGGCACAAGACTAGGTAGCCATTAATTTAAAAGAAAGTTAAATTAAAAAATCATATTACCCTACCCAAATAGCACATTAATTTTAAAGAAAGTTAATTTTGAAAAATCACAATAACCTACCCAAATAGTAAGATCCTTGGGTGGTATAAATATTTTGTGCTTAACTGCTAACCTAAAAATTGGGGGTTTCAATCTACCCAGTGGTACTGTGGAAGAAAAGTTCTGATGATTTGTTTTTATTAAGATTACAGCCAAGAAAACCCTACAAAAAAATAAATAAACTCATTGTTGTTGAGCCAGATCCAACTCATAAAGACCCCTCCTTGGGTTTCTGAGGTGGTATCCCTATGGAAGTAGATTGCCCAACCTTCCTTACGAGGAGTGGCTGATGGGTTTGATTTGCTAGCAGTCAAATGCCTTAGGCACTACGCCACCAGAGCTTCCAAGAAAACACTATAGAAATATTCTATTCTGTAACATTTAGGGGTCACCACAAGTTAGAATTGTCTTGATGGCGACTAATAGCAATTTGAATAACATTTATAAATTTAACTGCCCCTTTAATGGCAAATGGTGAGAAATAAGGGAATACCAGGGACGTCAGCATATGTACAGCAGTTGCCTAGTTTATAGCATGATTTTAGGAATGGAAAGAAGGTAATGGGTTCCCAAAAACCTCTCCAACCTAATAACTGATATTTAAAATTTAGCAGTTTGACATTCATACACTTAAAAAATCAGTAGTGGAATTTCTGGAAAGGAAATCACTTATTCCACAGAACACCCAAGATATTAATGAATGGAAATGAAGTATGGAAAAAAAAAACAGATCTATTTTATCATCATTTTCTAACTAAAATTTACCATATACTTCAATTATTAATGATACAGCATGCACAGTAATATGTGCCTGTGACTTCATTAATATTAATCACGTGTATTTTCATACTATATTATATAGTATTGCAAATATAGAGGGGTCGTTTATTCTCATAACTACTTAGGAATTGCAGTAATTACTGGGTTTTCTACTAGACATTTATTTTGTACCTTAATAAAATAACAAATATTATAATAAATTTTAAAAAATATTTTGACAACTGTATTTCAATGTAAGTGGTTTTTAAATTCTACTTTTAAATATTTTGTTTCTAAATTCACCATTCTGGGAAAGAATTCCATAGAAATCACTAGATTGCTCAAGTGGTCCATTACAAAAAAGGTTAAGTTTAGGAATCATAGCTATTATTCATTTGTACCATGGCATGAAGAAAGGATCTAGACTAGAACAGTTTTCACTTCATGCATGAGAGCTACTTCATGCAGGAGGTGGCAGAGGAAATTCATGGTTGCAGAACAAGGTACTAACAAGGGATCATCAAAAGACATGGTCCCATAGTTCAGAGTTTTTATTTTTTTTCACAGAAAAGGGGCTCCAGAATATCACAAAGAAAGAGCTATTAGATGCAGACTGCAAGGTCAGTCTTTCCTCTCTAGCTTCCTTGTTTATCCATCCCTGTCTCCTCTCTGATACCTATCTTAATCACTCAATTATTCACAATACTTATAGAGAAGCAGAAGAAAACAAAAGAGACAAAGATTAAGGCAGAAGATAGAAGCTTTGCAGAGATGCTGGCAAGGAAATTATAATAAAATACCAAAATACATATATTTTCCTTCTGTCTCTGGGCCCCAGACAATTGAGGATAATTTTCTGAAACATTAGCCCCCACTAGCATCTTCCATATATTCATGGACTTTCATTTGTACTTTCAGGCTAGTAAGACCTGGAGAAACTTGGATTTCTTTAGTAAAGAAAGTCCATAACTACTCAGGTCCCCATCTAATTATATAAATCTTCCATTCCCTTCTCAAACACATCAGGTTATGTTTTCTCAACCTGATTTTTCTGCCATGTCCGTATATAAAATCCTGTTGGATCCAGTTACCACATGGCACAATGGTAGCATGAAGGCATTCTTTTCAGTTAAGAGCAAAGTATTTTTGTGAAGATTCAATGAGGTAGCACAAGAAAAAACATTGAATATTACTTGACATATAACAAGCTTTCAGCAAATGCTAGATATTTTTACCATCGCTTTTAAACGTACCCTGTCTTTCTCATCTTCTCTTGTTCTCTAAGACCACAGTACTGCAACCATTGTTGAGACCTCCACAGAAACATTGATATCTAAGATTAAGGTTTTGCTTCCCAGATCTTGGGAGGTGAAAGCCATTGATCAACTGAAGGCACACTAGTTTCTTCAAGTGTGTGGATTTTACTCTCTATGCCACTCACACTTATCTTCTAGGCACACATGCAGTACAACTTTGAATCCTCTTAAAATATTCAGTAACTACAATTGAAAGTACTTCTCTGTGTTTCAGGTTTTTCCACTGTAAAATGGGGATACTAGTATCTGCATTCTATTATTTTTATAAGAGAAAATGTGGATTACCTAGTGTCTGAACTATTTTCATCCATTCTCCACAAGTAGTAAGTAAGTAGGTTGTATCTGACTTCAGAGAGCATTAATATTTCACATCAAAATCAGCAGCTCCCCAAAGCAAAACAATTTCTTGATATTCTAGGTATTCATTTCCCTACTCATGTGAAAACAGAGAAATGCAGTCATAGTATTCATTAGACTGAAAATACACATTCCCTGTCTCTCTCCCAATGACTAATTTTTCTTTTCCTCATTCACTTTCTATTTATCTCTCATTTATGAACTTGCTCTTTCTTTCTTTGGGAGCCTAAGGCAATGCTATTAAATCTGACTACTTTCTATTTTCTTTAAAAATAGAAAATAAAAATGATGAAGATACACTTTGCTTTAACGTACAACAGAGCTACTGTGAATACATTTTTCTATTAGTTATTATTCAATTTTGGGAATCAGTTCTCTATAAAAACTATCTTAATGTATAAAGTATATTTTCTAAATTTTGTCTTAATAAACATTTTCCATTTTACCTTGAAGGGTTGAAATCAATTTGATTCTACAAACTAAAATGAATGTCTCCTATATTAAAGAGACTGTTTATTTGAAGTAATATTTGCAGAGGACATTATTTACAAAGTGTTTTCACGTACATCAGTAAAATGTTAACAACAAATTGTTTCAGGGAAGATCATTACTATTATTCCTACTTTACAGAGAATGAAAGTTAATCTCCAAAAGATTATGTTCAAGATCTATCACATAACTTATAGTGGCTGAGATGGTTCTCAAACTCAGGAGTTTTGATTCTATAGTCTGTGTTTAAAAAAAAAAAAAAAAAATTGCAGAGGCACATTTTAACCATTAATAAATGGAGCATACATTAGGAGATATAAGTAACTTTGACACTGGACATAAACTAACAAGTTATAACCGAGGTTCAGACAAATTGCTGTAAAATAGAAAAGACCAACATCTTTCAAATGGCTTCAAAAGGTCAGATGGAAAATGGAATTTTATTTTGGATTTGAAGGATTATTTGGAACTTTTAATTTTAGGTTTATCTGAGTCTTTCAGAGATGAAGAATTTTTTTTTTTTTCTTTTAACTATGGTGGTAGTAAAGATCCCTGCCCCCCCAAAAAAATCGATCTCTTGTTAAAGGTATTGAAAAGTAGTATTAACTTTAATAGGTAGTCACAGCAAGTCATAGACAGAGAGAGACCTGCTGATACTTAAAGGATGTGTCAGGTCAGCATGTTTAGTCTTTTCACCTTTTCTCCTTAGCTCATGTCCAAAAACATAAAATTGATTATATTTTATAATACACCCTTGGGCAGAATATTTATTTTATGCATATGCATCTATAGAATGATATTAATGGCATCAAGAAGGAAGTTGTCTGAGAGAGTAGCAATCTGGACAAGGACATCATGACTCTTTACATAATTTGGTGATACTTTAGCACATACCCAGAGTGCTTCTTTATTCACATAAAAACACTTGACATTATTTTTGGCGCTTCTTCTAGTCACCTTCTCATTCAATCCAATGCCCTTATATTTTAGAATTAGTCAACTTTGTGTTATCTGCACTTTAGGTTTACTTTATTTAGTAGATATTTGTAAATCACAGAAAATTAAGTGATTGGGGGCAGCTCAACTAGAACTTGATGTCATCTCATAGGATTTTTCTTACAGTTGTGTACAATTGAACTCAAGAATCAGTTGCAATGATATAATCATCTTATTGATACTGTAAAATTCATGAGAAAGAGATGTTTCTTAAAGACATTATTAATAGTAGCGATAGAAAGGAAAGGCATACATGTGAAAGATAGTGAGGATATACAAGTTACTTTCTTATATTTTTTACAAGATTTAGCCCTAAATGTTTAATATAGACCTTGTGTAAGAAGGACTAACATTGTGAGCCTTCCTGATGGGACAATTGCTCCCAACAATGGAGATTATGATGAGATATGGAAGAATAACATGTGTAAGGAAAAAATGAATAATTTATTTTGGGCAGGCAAAATCTGACATGTCAGTCATGTGCAGAAGGCTAGTAAGGCCTTGCAAAAGACAGATGATAGGGATGAGTATTGATTAGGAACTTTAGCAGAAAGAATAAATTAGATACATATTCTACAAAAATGTGTCTTGGAGCCAAGTGAAGAACTGGATTAATGCTACAGAGGGTAATGCCTGAGAGAGATCCAGGGTTTGTTAGTAGGAGATCATTGATAACTTGTAAATGAGAAAAGTAACAGAAGAGTGGTGAGGTTTGAAGCTGCTGTTTTGAGCATGGAACAGGTAATGTGGGCTAAAGAATGAATAGAGCGGACTCATCTAACACTTCTTTAAATCTGAAAAGTTAAACTGATCTCATGTGTGGTCTCATGTATGTGGTTCTTCTATAATGCACTTCCTCAATATTATCTTAATAACTTAATAATTGCATTTCATGCTGATCTAACACCTAGTATATCACCTTGCATAAGTATATATTCAGTATAGGAATGATTGCTTTTTATGGCTCATACTGGATTTGGATTGAAAGATAAACTTAACCAATAACAAACTGAGATTAATTGTGAAGATGATGGAATAAATATTCTAACTGCTTAGATGCATGAGGCTATTTTAGTGAAATAACAGCCCATCCACGTGGTAGTAAGTCTGTTTTCCAGTCATCTACTTTGCATTTTCATAAACTTGTTTCATCATTTATATCTGTTTTCTGTTAAGTGAAAAGAGGGTGGTCACAAAATGGAAACCGTCACCATATCCAAAAGCTTTGTGAACAATATGCATGTTCTGAGACCATTCAAAAACTTGGTAAAGAAATTTAATTGAATGATTTTTTTAATGAGCCTCAAAATTCATGAATATTGATCTTTTGACAAAAGTTACTTTTTTTCTATTACAGTTGCAGATGGTATGTCAAATGTGATAACAGTTTCAAAAATTGTCCCTTTGATCTCTTTACAGGGCTAGAATCCTGGATTGATTTTATCAGAAGCAAGTATTTAAATATGGTAGTGTTGAGTCATAAACTTTGTCCTTTCATTTCCGACTTCCCATATGGGAAACATATACCTTTTCTTGCAATTTGTTAAAGTTATGACCAAGTGCATAGCACATTAAATGTTCACAGCCACATAGTAAATTCATTTAGGATATGGAAAATTAAGCCAAGACTTTCACAATATTTCTATAGCTAAAGTTGCACAAGACAAATTCCACACAAAACCAAGAATCCTCATATCCATAGTATAACATATTAAGTTTCCTTTAGACATGCCTATATGAATAGTAACAGAGCTCTGGGTGCCAGGCAGAGTGCATGCTTTCACAGTTTGCATTTCATTCTTCAGAACCTTTTATTTATAATACATAAAAGGCCCTTGTCTCTGTATATGAATGTTGGCACAAATGATTGATGCTTGTGCATAGGACTGCAATGTGCCACACTTGAGATAGTGTCACTAAGTGACATCATGAGGAAGGCCATCTTTATTTTGCATCAGGAAGGCATATGAGCTTCATCTCAGATTTATAAACAATAACTGAGTCTTCTTTCTTTAAATTATCAAGAGTTCTAAAGAATGAGAGTAAAAATATTTTGCACAAGGAGTATGTCAGTTTATTGTACTGTAGGGGCTTGCATGTTGCAGTGAGCCTGGAAGCTATGCCACTGGTATTTCAAACATCAGCAGGGTCACCCATGTTGGACAGGTTTCAGCAGAGCTTCCAGACTAAGACAGACTGGAAAGAAGGACAGGAACATCAAATTTTGAAAAAAAAAAAAAAAATTGCCAATGAAAACCTTACTAATAGCAGTGAAACACTGTCTGATTTATTGCTGTGAGGTAAGTTGGAAGGTGCTGAATATATGACTGGGAAAGAGCTGCCACTTCAAAGTAGAGTGCACCTTAATGACATGGATAGAGTAGAGCATCCAAGACCTGCATTTGCTGGTGCAGCATAACTCAAAATGGGAGTAAATAGCTGCAAAATTCATTATTAATAGAACATGGATTGTCTGAAGTATGAATCCAGGAAAAATAATAGATGTCAAGAATGAAATAGAATATGTAAACATTAATATCCTAAGTATCAGTGGGTGGAAATGGACTGATACTGGCCATTTTGAACCAGACAAACATATGGTCTGCTGTGCCAGGAATGACAAATTTAAGAGAAATGAAGTTTTTTTGTTTGTTTGTCTGACATCATATTCATCATCAAAAAGAACATTTCAAGACCTGTCCTGAAGTACAATACTGTCAGTGATAGAATAGTATCCATATGCCTACAAAGAAGACCAATTAATACTACTATTACTCAAGCTTAGGCACCAGTCACTAAAGCCAAAAATGAAGAATTTGAAGATTTCTACCAACTTTTGCAGTCTGAAATTGACCAAACATTCAATCAAAATGCATTGATAATTATTGGTGATTGGAATATCAAAGTTAAAGCAAAGAAGAATCATATGTAGTTGCAAAACATAGCCATGAAGATAGAAGTGATGCCAGAGATTGTATGATGGAATTTTGCATGGCTGATAATTTATTCATTGCAAATACCTTTTTTCAGCAATATATACTAAAACTATAGAATGGACCTTGCCAAGTGAAATACACAGAAAATTGGGAAACTTAATATTATCAGTCAAAACAGGGCCAGGAGGTGACAGTGGAGTAGTTCATCAATTGTTCATATGCAAGTTCAAGTTGAAGCTGAAGAAAATTAAAGCAAGTCTACAAAAGCCAAAATATGATATTAATTATATACACCTGAATTTAAAGTATATCTGAAGTACATAGTTGGTGCATTGAACACAATAAAAGACCAGATGAGTTGTGGGATGACATCAAAAACATCATACACAAAGAAAACAAAAAGTGATTTAAAAGACAGGGAGGGACAAAAAAAACAAAACAGATGTCAGAAGACACTCTGAAACTTGCTCTTGAATGGTAGCTAAAGCAAATGGAAGAAACAATGAAATAAAAGAGCTGAACAAAAGATTTCAATGAGCAATTCAAGAAGACAGATATTATAATGAAATGTACAAAGACCTGGAGTGAGAAAAGCAAAAGCAAAGAACACACTTGGCATTTCTCAAGCTGAAAGATCTGAAGAAAAGATTCAAGCCTCTAATTGCAATATCAAAGGATTCTTTGGGCAAAATATTGAATAATTCAAGAAGAATTAAAAGAAGATGGAAGGACTACACAGTAAAACTGTACCAAAAATAGTTGGTTGACATTCCGCCACTTCAGGAGGTATCATATGAAAAAGAATCAATGATATTGAAGGAAAATTTCCAAGCTTCACTGAAGAAATTGTCAAAAAACAAGGCACCGGTAATTTACAGAATCCCCATAGAGATGCTTCAACAAATGTATGCAGTTCTGGAGGGGCTTACTCATTAATGCCAAGAAATTTGAAAGATATCTACCTGGCCAACAGATTGGAAGAGATCCACACTTGTGCCCATTCCAAAGAAAGGTGATCCAATAGAATGTGGAAATTATTGAGCAATATCATTAATATCACACGCCAGTAATATTTTACTGAAGATAGTTAAAAAATGGTTGCAGCAGTATATTGACAGGGAAATTCCAGAAATTCACATTGGATTCAGAAAGTGTGGATTGAGCGATATCATTGCTGATATCACACTGATCTTGCCTGAAAGCAAAGAATACCAGAAAGAAGTTTACCTTCATTTTAATTACTATGCAAAAGCATTCAATTTTGTGGATCACAACAAACTATGGATAATATTACAAAGAAAGGGAATTCCAGAATCCTTAATTGTGATTATGAGGAAACTGTACACAGACCAAGAGGCAATCTTTCAACCAGGACAAGGGGATACTGCATGGTTTTATATCAGAAATGTATCCATTCATCATATGTATTCAGTCTGTATTTGAGCAAATAATCTGAGAATCTGGACTACATTAAAAGGAATGGGGAATCAGGGTTGAGGGAAGTATCATTAACAGCCTGTGATATGCAGATGACACAAGCTGGCTTGCTGAAAGTGAAGATGACTTGAAACACTTATTGATGAAGATCAAAGGCTACAGTCTTCAGTGAGGATTATAACTCAGTATAAAGAAAAATAAATCCTCAAAACTAGACCCAATAAGCAACATCAAAATAAATGGAGAAATGATTGAAGTTGTCAAAGATTTCATTTTACTTAGGTCTGCAATCAACATCTGTAGAAGTAGCAGTTAAGAATCAGACATTGCGTTGCACTGGGCAAATCTATGGCAAGGGACATTTTTAAAGGATTTAAGAGCAAAGATGCCACTTTGAAGCCTAAGGTGAACCCAACCCAAGCCTTGGTATTTTCAATCACCTCACATGCACATGAAACCGGGACAATGAATAAGGAAGAACAAAGGTGAACTGATGCTTTTTAATTGTGGTGTTGTCAAAGAATGCTGAAAATACCATGGACTGCCAGAAGAAGGAAAAAAAATCTATCCTGGAAGAAGTACAGCCGGAAAGCTCCTTGGAAGTGAGAATGGCCAGACTTCGTCTCATTTACTTTGGTCATGTTGTCATAAGGGACCATTCCCTGGGCAAGAATATCATGCTTGGTAAATTGGAGGGTCAGAGAAAAAGTGGAAGACCCTCAACGAGATGGATTGACACAGTGGCTACAACGATGGGCTCAGGTATAGCAAGGATTGTGAGGCTGGCGCAGGACCCAGCAGTGTTTCGTTCTGTTGCACACAGGGTTGTTGTGAGTCAGAGCTGACTAGATGGCACCTAACAACAACAACAATTTGGAGTCCCTCGGTGATGCCAATGATAAATGTGCTCAGCTGCTAACCAAAAAGTTGGATTTCAAGTCCATCCAGGTGCACTTTGAAAGAAAGATCTGGCAATCTACTTAAAATAAATAAATAAATTAGACATTGAAAATCTTATAGAGCACTGTTCTACTCTCACAAACAGAGGGTTGCAATGAGTTGACACGTACTTGATCACAACTGGTTTGGTTTGGTTTTATGCCTATCCAAATAATTTAATCTTTACTTCAAAATCACTTTTTGATTGCTTTGTTTTCTGGTTTTGAACACTTTTTCTTTTTTAGAGAATGTCTCCCATGTGTAGAGGCCTGGAACTTAATGTCAAAGGGCAGGTGTGTTTTCTGTTGTTACCACATGCTATTCAACATATGGGCATATCCATATTTCATCTTGGACATCTATAGTATATGATATGCTCATGCCTTATTGTAACCTTTGGCTCACTTCCAGCATTGCTGCTTTCTGTATTTCAGAAAAAAATCTCTGTGGTTTGGCTTATTATGTTCCAGAAGTATTCATTTGGACTCTTTCCCTCAGGAAGCCTGGAGTCCTGGGGTGGTGATGTCTAAGACAAATACTCAGAGTTTCCTGTAATGATTCCTGATTCCAGGCTTCATTATTGCTGTCACTTACCCCTCACGGAGAGCAATGTCTGCCAGGCCATTATTTTCATGCTGGAGCTGTTCTCTGCAAATCTATTTGGGAGGCTTCACATTCCAGCTTTCTATATGGCATCCAGATGAATGGATTTGAATTTCATGGTTGGGAAAATTTATTCATGAAACCTGGGTTTTGCCTTGATGTTGCACATTGATCTCTAAGTCTTCACTGACATCATGGACAGATACAGTAGCCTAGAAACTATTTCTTAATTATATATGCGCTTTTGGGAGAAGTGAGGTGAGAAGAAAGATGGAACCAAGCTTGTCTGTTTGAAAGAGCCCAGAAATCTATAACTTCTTGGTAGATACAGTTAGGGGATTTCATTATTTCACAGAGTAGTGGACCAAAGTAAGCACAGTAACACTACAGTGCAGATATCTTACAAGACTTAGCTAATAGTGCTAACTGCCTTTTAATATCAATGTTACTTTATGGTCTCAGATTATCTCTCTGGTAGCCTAGAGGACAGTGATGATAATTGTTGTTGTTGTTTTGTGCCATCGAGTGGGACCCGACTCATAGTGACCCTTTCTTGGGTTTCCAAGGCAGTATCACTAAGAAGTAGATTGCCCCATCTCCCTTCTGAGGAGTGGCTGGTGGGTTTGAAACCCCAGCCTTCTGATTAGCAGTCAAGTGCCTTAGGCACTATGCTACCAGAGCTCCTTGATGGTAATACTTAAATTAATTGAAACTTTATGATGATTAGATATTTTTTCAAAAATAGTTTATGTGTGCTTTCCATTTTAATCTTCCAGAAAAACATACAGGGTAAGTGCTATTATTATCCATATTTTACATTTCAAACTACAGGCCCAGAAGACCAGGAAGAAACAGAGCCGACTAGTAAAGTATGGAAACTTCTAGTATTGTTGTTGTTAGGTGCCA
>NW_006922113.1:656739-658011 GCF_000298275.1 Orycteropus afer afer | reverse complement strand
GCTCTAGGGAGTGGGTGAAAGCCTCTCAGCCTTGGCTTCAGCTCTGCCTCCAGCTCCTGGCCCACTGAAGCTAGAGGCTTTTCTTCACTCAGACAGCTGCTGGTTGCTGAGGCTGCCAAGGCCAAGGTTGACAAGTAACAAGGTACAGTCCCGGTATTACCAAATCACATGGTGGTCCATTAATTCAAGTCCATTCTAAGTCCCAAGCTTGGCAGAACATGGCAGGCTGCTGAACAATGACATAGCTATATGCAGGCTTCAAGATGCCATAAGCTAGAGACCACTCTCAAAGCTTCAGTTTATATACAGGAAGCAGACAACATCCCAAAGGCAGCTGTTCAGCTGCTTGTGCTAGATACCACCATGGAGTTGATTGCCAGTCTCATCATGAGTAATAACTACCATGAGCTGCCCATCCACTCAACCAGGCCCAGCTGAGTTGATACACAAAGATAACCACCACACATGCATATGAAGCAATTGAAAATGTCACGACTTGGGTTAGGTGCACTTTACTCTTCAAAGAGACACCTTTGCTCTTCAGCATTTTAAAGAGGTCTTTTGCAGCAAATTTGTCCAGTGCAATCAGTCATCTGATTTCTTGACTGTCGCTTCAATTGATATTGATTGTTGAAAGATGTAATATGAAATATTTGACAACTTTAAACTTCTCTCCATTTATTGTGATGCTACTTATTGGTCTAGTTGTGAAGATTTTTGTTTTCTTTATGTTGATTCTAGTATTATCACAAGTAAATATTGTGACATTGAGATTTTGAACTCATACTTTCATATACTATCATTCATCTTTATTAAATTCTTTTATATTTAACATAGTTTTTAAAAAAGAAGAACATAACCCACAGTTCAAGTGATTTACTTTTGTGTCCCTCTATATTTTATTTTGGGAGCTCTGGTGCCTTATTACCTAAGGCACTTGACTGCTAACCAGAAGGCTGGTGGTTCAAAGCCACCAGCCACTCCTCAGAAGGAAGATTGGGCAGTCTACTCCTGTAGTGATACAGCCTCAGAAACCCAAGGAAGGGTTGCTATGAGTCAGATCTGACTCAACGGCAGTGAGTAGAGTGAATACATTTTATTTTATCTCCCATGGTATAATATTTAATAACCAATGTGTTTAATGGTATTATGATGCAGTGAGTAATACATTCTTTCATGAAGGTAAGCAGGCCACCTTGTTTCTTCATGGACTTGGAGAACTTGGCAAATTTTCTTTTTCATATAATGTATTGAGAGACTTATCAAATTTAC
>NW_006922113.1:639965-651729 GCF_000298275.1 Orycteropus afer afer | reverse complement strand
AAAAAAAAAAAAAAAAAAACCCAAACACAAATCCTCTTCCTAAGATAAAGTGTTATAACAAGTCTCATGTTAATGTAACTACGCTATCAATAAACTATTCACAGTATCACAACCTACCAGTTATATTTTAGAGCTGAAAGATCTTTTTTCCTTAACTATAAAATAAAGCAAAATATCTAAATGTGTATGTTTGGGTGGACAGTTTTATGCAGGAGTCACATTAAATGAGACTGATATATAATCTAAAAATTGACACAGAGTCTCAACCATGCCATGCCACAAATGCTCAACCACATGCTAGTGTGAAAAGAGTTCTTCCATCCTACTTATCCAGATTCTGCTACATAACAAATGGAGATGGGTGTGTTTCTCTAAAAAGAGGAATGCAGAAACATATGGCCAAGGGTGGACATGGCAAGTTAGCAATAGCAAAGGTATATTCTTATCAGTCAAAATATCAAAAGGAAAATACATTGAGGAAATAGAAAAACAGAAAAAATTGTTAGATGTTGTTTTAGCAGCCATTGAGTTATCTCTGACTGATAGGGACCTGAGTATAAGAGCACCACATTACTCACTCCTGTGCCATCTTTTTAATTGTTGTTATGATTAAGTGCCAACCTGAGGAGGCTCATTTTCAAGTATTGTATTAAATAATATTCTTTTGTGTCCATAGAGTTTCCATTGGCTGATTTTCAGAAGTAGATCATCAGGCTTTTCTCCCAATCTGTTTTCTTCTGTAAACTCTGATGAAACCTGTCCACTGTATTTGAAAAACTAGTGGCATAGTTCCAACATGCAAGTAATCATTGTACAAGTTACCACAGTATTGCAAAGTAACTGATTGTTGATAGTTGTTTTGAGTTTGAACTTTCTATCTGTCAATATTGCCTTTATAAGAAATGCTGGGCAGTGAAAGAGGAAGAAAAGAGTTCACATTGACCACATCTACATGATGATGTCATTGGGCCCTCCTGAATATGGAATGCCTCTGTTGTTTTAGTCAAAAATTGCTACCTCTCTAATTTCATTCATCTATGCCAAGACTTTAGGAAGACAGCTACCTGGCCAATCAACTTGAAGAGATCCTTATGTATGCCCATTCCAAAGAAAAGGGATCCAACAGAATATAGAAATTATCAAAATATATCAATATATCACATGCAAATAAAATTTTGCTGAAAATAATTCAAAAATGGTTGCAGTAGTGCATCAAAAGTGTACTGCCAGAAATTCAAGCCTGATTCATAAAAGGATGTGGAACTGATGGTATACTTGCTGATATCAGAAGGATCTTGGCTAAAAGCAAAGAATATCAGAAAGATGTTTACCTGTATTTTATTTATTGTGATAGTTAAGGTTGTGTGTCAACTTGGTTGGACCATGATACTGAGTGGTTTAAGCTGTTCTGGTGTGGTTGTTCTCATGATGAGATTGGATGTAAAGTAGTCACCTCCATGGTGAGCTATGTCTCAAGGATCCAATCAGTTGGAAGGGAGTTTCCTCAAGGGTGTGGCCTACTTCTAAGATATATATATATATATATATACACACATACATATACATACATATACATATATATAGGCATTTTAGAAAAATTCTAGGACTTTCTGTTGGACTTGGATCCTGCCATATTGCTTGCCAATCTTAGAATTATTGCCTCTGTAGCCTGTTAACCAACAACCACTATGTTACCTGCTGATCTTGGATTTGTCATCCTTTGAAGTCAGCAGCCTGCTGTACTGTCTATCAATATTAGGTTCATCAGCCCCTGTAGCTGTATAACTCAGGAAAAGCCCCCATCTTTACATTTGACCACTAGCTTACCAGCCTCTACAACTGTGTGAGCCATTTCCCTGAGATAAATTTCTCTACCTATCTCTTTATATGTAAGCTTTTATAGTTTTTCTTCTGTGGAAAACCTAACCTAAGACATTGTACAAAGGCATTTGACTGTGTGGATCATAAGAAATTACAGAAAATATTGAGAAGAATGGGAATTCCAGAAGACTTAGTTGTCCTTACCAGAAGCCTATATATGGACCAAGAGGCAGTTGTTCAAAGAGAACAAGGGGGTATTGCATAGATTAAAATTAGAAATATGTGCTGTATCAGGGCTATAACCTTTCACCATACTTAATCAATATGTATTCTGAGCCAATAATCTGAGAAGCTGGATTACATTAAAAAGAATGTCACATCAGGATTGGAGGAAGACTCATTAACGACCTGTGATATACAGATGACACAACCTTGCTAGGTGAAAGCAAAGAAGACTTGAATCACTTACTGATGAAGATCTAATAATACAGCCTTCAGTATGGATTACATCTCAATTAAAAAAAAAAAAAAATCTTCACAACTAGACCAATAAGCAACATCATGATAAATGGAGAAAAGATTGTAGTGGTCAGGGATTTCATTTTACTTGGATTCACAACCAACACCCATGGAAGCTCAGTCAAGAAATCAAATGGCATGTTACACTGGGCAAATCTGTTGCAAAAGACCTCTTCTAATTGTTAAAGAGCAAAGATGTCACTTTGAAGACTAAAGTGTGTCTGATTCAAGCCATTGTCTTTTCAGTAGTCTCATATACATGTGAAAGCTGGACAAGGAATAAGGATGACCATGGAAGAGTTGATGCATTTGAATTTTGGTATTGGTGGAGAATATTGAACATATCATGGACTGTCAGAAGAACAAACAAATCTGTCTTGGAAGAAGTACAGTCAGAATGTTCCTTAATAGCCAGAATGGGCAGACTTCATCTCTCATACTTTGGTCATGCTTTCAGGAGGGACCAGTCTCTGGAAAAAGATATCATGCTTGATAAAGTAGAGGGTCAGAAAAAAAAAAAAAAAAAAAAAGGAGGGGAAGATGTTCAATGAGATGGATTGAACAGTGGATGCAACAATGGGCTCAAGCATGACAACCTTGTGAAGTTGGCACAGAACTGGGCAATGTTTCATTCTGTTGTAGGTAGGCTTGCTATGAGTCAAAAACAACTCGATGGCCCCTAACAACACACTGTCTCATTTTTCCCTCATCCTATACTTCCTCCCATACACACACTTCAGTCAGTAGCTCTGAACAAAAGTTATATCTCCTTCATTTTCCAAATTATGTGTCTCAATTACATCTTTCTCTTTCGTGTATCTTTAATTTACTCTGTCTCACGTATATCTTCACTCAGGCCACATTAGAATTTTACCTGTGTTTATGATGAGATAAAAACTGTCTATAGAACACATTAACTTCAAGTTTCTATCTCATAAACTTCCTAAGTACTGAGTACTTAATACGTTTCCTAAGTCATGCACTAATATAATTTTCTAAGTTTCTTGCTAAATATTTGGTACCTACTGTCCTAAACCAGTGTGGCAGGGGAAAAAAAATTCTATTTTTTTCTGTGCATGTTTCATGCTGTTTTTATCCATTATAGGTTTTGATGTTGTTGTTTTCTTGCATTAGGACCCTTGCTGTTTTCAGGAAAAGTGAAGTATTCACATCTGCACTAGCTTTGAGTTCCCTTTAGCACAATCTTTATTGGCTAATATCGGTAGGGGTTTTCTTTCCATCAGTTTACACCACAATCTGCAGAGAAGGGGTAGGTTCTGCCTAATCTCTTTCTCTCGCACTCCACTCTGTGTGCTTTCTATGTCATAACATGATCAGTGCTCCATTTTTTGTTTATTTAAAACTCTTGAGGTTGAATACATTTTCAACAGTGTTATTGTTGTTAGGTGCCATGGAGTTGGCTCAAACTCATAGTGACCCCCTGTAGAACAGAACAAAAAACTGCACAGTCCTAACTAAAGTACCTGAGATGAAGTCTGACCATCCTCACTTCCAAGGAGCATTCCGGCTGCACTTCTCCCAGGACAGATTTATTAGTTCTTTTTGGCAGTCCATGATACTTCCAGTATTCTTTGCCAACACCACAACACAAAAGCATCAACTCTCCTTTGGTCTTCCTTATTCATTGTCCAGCTTTCACATGCATATGAGGCTACTGAAAACACCTTGGGCTGGGTTAGGCACACAATAGTCTTCAGAGAGACAGCTTTGCTCTTCTGCATTTTAAAGAGATCTTTTACAGCAGAGGGAGCTCTGGTAGCATAGTGCCTAAGGCACTTGACTGCTAATGAGAAGGCTGAAGTTCAAACCCACTAGCCACTCCTTGGAAGGAAGATTGGGCAATCTATTCCCACAGTGATAATGCCTCGCAAACTCAAGGAGGAGTCACTAGGAGTCAGGTCCAACTCCACGGCCCATAACGACAATTTACAGCAGATTTGTCCAGTGCAATACGTCATCTGATTTTTTGACTGCTGCTTCTATTGGTATTGATTGTGGAACCAAATAATATGAAATCTTTGACAATTTTAATCTTTTCTTCATTTATCTTGATGCTGCTTATAGGTCCAGTTATGAGGATTTTCATTTTCTTTATGTTGAATTGTAATCCATATTATAGACTGTAGTATTGAATCTTCATCAGTAATTTCTTCAAGTCATCTTCACTTTCCACATGCAAGGTTGTGTCATCTGCATATCCAGATTGTTAATTAGTCTTCCTCCAATCCTAATACCACATTCTTCTCTATATATTCATTTCTTGGATTATTTGCTCAGTATACAGGTGGAATAAGTGTGGTGAAAGGATACAACCCTGGCACACACCCTTCCTTATTTAAACCATACAGGACAATAGGAAAATTAATAATGCCATTGTAGCACTCTTTTTTTCTTTAGCTCCATTAGACATTTTTTGCTCTCTATTCAATCCTCCTTCCCTGACACAATCAATTTTTGGAGGAGTTTGAGAGAAAGCATGATGATATTTGAGGGTGTAAGAGCAAAAGTTTAGTTCAATGATTATATTCCCCATGATATATAGATTTCATTCAGAACCACTTCTACAGTCTGTCTCATAAAAAGACAGTTTCAGCCCTTATGTAGGTTACTTTCTGTTAAGATCCCCTCTGGAAAAGATTTGAGTTTATTCAAATTCTTAGAGTAACAGCTACCATAGGAATACACATATGAAAATATGAAAAAGGTGCTTTAGCTCAATCAGTCATTAAACTAAAAACAGCAACAACAACAATAAAACTCACTAGAATCGAGTCTATTCTGACTCACAGCAACCCTCACTGGGTTCCCAAGTTTGTAAACCTTTACACAAGCAGACTGTTTCATCTTTCTTCTGCAGCACAGCTGGTGGGTTCAAACCATCAACCTTTCTATTAGCAGCCAAAAACCTTAACCACCACAATTAGCCATTAGGGAAACACAAATTAATCACAGTATGTGTTTTGGTTACCTACTGCCACTCTGACAGGAATATACCACAAATGGGATTGCTTAAGAAACAAGAGTTTATTCTCTTACAGTTTTGGAGGCTACAAGTCCCAGTTCAAAGTGTCAGGTTCTAGGGGCTGGGTGAAAGCCCCTCAACGTTCGGCTTCAGCTCTGCCTCCTGCTCCTGGCCCCCTGAAGCTGGACACTTTCTTCACTCAGGCATTTTCTGGCTACTGAGGCTGACAAACCCAAGCTTGACAAGTAAAAAAGCACAGTCCCAATATTACAAAACAACACAGCAGACTACTAACCCAAGTCCAAAAAAAGTCCCAAGATAGGCAGTGTATGGTAGGCTGCTGAAAATGACTTGGATACATGCAGGGTTCTAGTAACCTTCATCAAAGCTGCTTCTTATATACGAGAAGTAGACCACATCTCAAAAGCAGCTATTCAGCTCTTCCAGTAGATTCCACCATGGCATTGATTGCCAATCTCACCATGGGGAATATCGACATCCAGCTGCCCAGCCACTCAATCAGGCCCAGCCAAGTTGACATACGGCCTGAATGACCATAGATCATACCTCTATACACTCACCAGAATGGTTGAAATGAGCAAGACCAATAATACCAAGTGTTGGCAAGTATATTGGAAGAGCTGGACCTCACATATAATGCTGTTGAGAGTGTAAATTGGGAAAATCACCTTGGAAAGCTATTTGGAAACATCAATCAAGCTGAATATATGTTACATTTGACCTAATGATCACAGGTCTAGGTGTGTAACAAAGAGGAAAACATGTTCCATCATGTTATGGTGACATTATTTACAATAGCCTCTAAAGAGAAATAAACCAAATAATTTGTGGTATAGTCATACAACAAAATACTATATACCAATTAGAGTGGACAAACTACTGTGTCAAGCAACACTATAGAAAATACCATGCAGAGATAAAAAAGCTAAAAAGAAAAAAAAAATCTATGTGTTAGAATTCAAGAGATTAGTTATTTTGAAGGGATATTGTCTAGAAGACATATGACAAAATTTAAGGATTGTTAATAATGTTCTGAGCCTGGTGACACAATGGTTACATGCTTGACTGCTATCCTAAAGGTCAAAAATTGTAACTCATCAGCTGCTTATCAGGACTGAAATGTGGCAGTCTGCTTCTGTAATGATTACAGCCTTGGAGATATTATTCTACTCTGTCTTATAGGGTTGCTATGGGTCAGAATCAACTCGATGGTCATGGGTTTGGGTTTTTTTTTTTCCCCCATAATAACATTCTAGTTCTGTTTATACATACTGGTTATATGGGTTGGTTCACTCTGTGTATAATAATACTAACAAGCAGTATAATCATGATTCATGTGCTTGTCATTGGTAGGTTATATTTCAATAAAAAATTCACCGAAAAACAAACAAAAGAATAGCATTTAGATGTTTATTAATGGTATCCACTAACTGTAAACATCCTGTTAATATGACTGTTATTCAAATTTATGCACCAACTACCAAAACCAAAGATGAGGAAAGTGAAGATTTTTATCAGCTTGTACAGTCTGAAATTGACCAAACATGAAATCAGGATGTGTTCATTATCACTGGTAACTAGAATGCAAAAATTGGAAACAAAGAAAATGACTGGTGGTTGCAAAATTTGGCCTTGGTGACAGAAATGGTGCTGGAAATTGCATGATAGAATTTTGCAAGACCAACAATATATTCATCGCAAATACCCTTTTTTAACAACACAAGTGATGGCTATACACGTGGACTTCACCAGATGGAGTATACAGGAATCAGATTGACTGTATCTGTGGTAAGAGGTAATGGAAAAGCAACTGCTCATATGCAAGTTCAACTTGAGATCATTTAAATAATAAATTTTATTCACTGAACACCAATGACCAAAAATCAGTAAAATTATGGAATGACATCAAGAGCATCACATATAAAGAAAGAAAGAGGTCTCTAAAAAGATGAGAAAGAAGAAAATACCAAAATGGATGTCAGAAGAGACTCTGAAATTTGCCCCTGAGTGGAGAGTAGCTAAAGCAAAAGGAAGAAATGAAAGATAAAAGAGCTGAAGAGAAGACTTCAAAGAGCAGCTCAAGCAGAAAAAGCCAATCACTATAATGAAATGTGCAAAGACTTGGAGTTAGAGAATGAAAAGGAAAGACACACTTGGAACACCTCAAGCTGAAAGAACTGAGGAAAAAAAATTAAGCCTCGAGTTGCAATATTGAAAGATTCCATGGACAAAATATTGAATGATGCAGAAAACGTCAAAAGAAGATGGAAGGAATACACAGAGTCACTCTATCAAAAAGAAGTGGTAGATCTTCATCCCTTTCCAGAGGTGCCACATGATCAAGATCCAATGGTACTGAAGGAAGAATTTGAAGCTGCACTGAAGGAATTGGCAAAGAACAAGGCTCCAGGAATTGACGGAATACTCGTTGAGATGTTTCAACAAGCAGATGCCCCACTGAAAGCACTCACTCAGTTATGCCAAGAGATTTGGAAGAGAGCTAACTGGCCAAGTGACTGGAATAAATTCATATTTGTACCCATTCCAAAGAAAGGTAATCCCACAGAATGTGGAAATTATTGAATAATATAATTAATATTGCACCCAAGTAAGATCTTACTGAAAATAATTCAAAATGGTTTCAGAAGTATATTGACAGAGAGCTTCTATAGGGGCAAGCTGGATTCAGAAGAGGACATGGAATAAGGGATATCATAGCTGCTGTCAGATGGATCCTGGCTCAAAGCAAAGAATACCAGAAAGATGTTTACTGGTGTTTTATTGACTATGTAAAGACATTTGATTTTGTAGATCATAATAAATTGTGGATGACATTGAGAGGAATGGGAATTCTTGATTCTGCTCATGAGGAACCTGTACATTGACCAGGAGGCTGTTGTTTGAACAGAACAAGGAGACACTCCATGGTTTAAAATCAGGAGGGGAATGTGTCAGGGTTGTATCCTTTCCCCATACTTATTCAATCTTTATGCTGAGCAAATAGCCCGAGAAGCTGGACTATATGAAGAAGAACGTGGCATCAAGATTGGAGGAACAATCATTAACAATCTGTGATACACTGATGACACAACTTTGCCTGCTGAAAGTGGGATGACTTGAGGCACTTACTGATGAAGACTGAAGACTACACTCTGCAGTATGGATTACATCTTCATATAAAGAAAACAAATGTCCTCACAACTGAACCTATAAGCAACATCATGATAAATGGAGAAAAGATTGAAGTTGTCATAGACTTCACATTGTTTGCTTCTACAATCAATACCAATGGAAGCAGCAGTCAGCACATTAGACTTCTACAACACTGGGCAAGTTGGCTACAAGGGACCTATTTCAAGTGCTAATGAGCAAGGATGTCTCCTTGAGGACTAAGCTGTGCCTGATGCAAGCCATGATATTTTCAATCACATAGTATGCATCTGAGAGCTGGACAATGAATAAGGAAGACCAAAGAAGAATTGATGCTTTGAGTAATGGTCCTAGCAAAGAATGCTGAATGTACCATGAACTGCTAAAAGAACTAAGAGATCTGTCCTGGAGGAAGGGCAGCCCGAACGTTCCTTGGAAGGGAGAATGGCCAGACTTTGTCTCACCTACTTTGGTCATGTTGTGAGAAGGGACCATTCATTAGGGAAGGATGTCATGCTTGGTAAGGTGGAGGGTCGAAAAGAAGGGAAGGCCCTCAACAAGATGGATTGACACAGTGGCTGCGAAGAGTAGCTCAAGTATAGCAAGGTTCATGGAGCTGGCACGGGACCCGGCAGAATTTTGTTCTGCTGTGCATAATACGGCCCCTATGAGTCGGACACGACTCCATGGCACCTAACAACAAAAACAAACTGTAAAAAGAAGCTGTTAATGACTCTTTTTCTTTCAATAATAGCTTGCATAATGAAACTGAGGCTTTATTCCTTTATTTATTCCAAAGGAAGCTAAGAAACAATACCTGTAGGCTTTAAATATTTTTTAAAATATTCATGATTAAAAGAACAGTCATGCAGATACCAAAACTATTATTTAGCTCTTCATCACTGTGGGAAAAAAAAATGATCTCCACTGGTATATTTTTCCTTTTCTGCAGAAAAAAAAAAAAAATAATTGAAGCATAAGGAAAATATTTCTTGACTCTGGAGTCTTAGAAAGTCACTAGGAGTAGAAAAGCAGATTAACCTCTGAGCTTCACTGGTATAACCAACATTTTTGGAAATTAAAATGAGCTAGAAAGCAGGAATTAACCCCAAATTCAACACATTTTCCTGCCCACATTGATCTTGTCATTACTCAAATTATCTCACTTTTAATTCTTTAATACACGTATGCAATGGGAGTATAGTTCCCCACTGCCTTCAAACCATGACATTACTGTCTGATTTATCGAGGTTTAAGAAGAAAGCCATTTAGTGGTGAATGAATTAGCCAAACTAAATCTTTCAGCTTCACCCTATTCTGACACAGGGATGTAGATGTGTATCTGACAGAAATGAAATCTGTTAAAGAAGTCAAAATGAGGGTTATTTAAAAATGGATTGTAAAACAATTATAAAACATGTAGAAAGCATTGTAGTCTAACCAAATGGCATTAAAAAAAAAAAAAAAAAGCTGAAGACAGATTTGCTATTTCTATCAATAAATAGTTGATTGATTGCAAATGATACTTGCCTTTTATTAATGAGATCTGACAATTCCATTAGTGCAATATAAAACAACTTCACTTTAATTCTTTTGATGAGCTTACCATTCTTTTTTTTTTTTTTTTTTTCCAGAGCTGGGGCATGCGAAACTCAAGCAAGAGTCTTTGGAATGTTAAATGAAAGTACATATATAAGGAGGAGGGAAATTGATTATATTTCTCTCCTCCCAAATTAAATAATAAAGAAAAATGTGCTTCTGATCTATCAGGAGTTATGCTGTCAATTCTCAAGTAATGCATCAGTAAATTTTTATTCTGTTTGAATAGCTACATTTCAGTCAATCAGCTTATTGAACATTAGTCCACTCTTTCTGATTCCCTGTTGCCAGCTGCTTAAACTATTCAAACAAATCTGAGACCAGAGTCCATCAAACTAAACACAATGTTATATCTAGTTTTAAAAGCAGAGCAATGTCTCTAAATTTAAAATCTTCTAAGTAATTTGCCTTTAATAGATTGACTCTGTACAATCCAATAATTCTCTCTGTCTGTGAGCAAATCACCACACAGTAATGAAGATTGGCCAATCTACTTCTGTAGATTCAGAAACCCAAATAAGTGTTGCTATTAATCAGATCTGAGTTGACAGCAATGAGATTTTTTTGTTGATTTTTTTTTTTTTTGTTTTTATACTTGGATACAAAAGTATTCTGAGAAGCTGAAGAAGTAATACAAGGTCATTTGTTCCCTTATGACTGAATCTGTAAGGGTCCAAATAGGCATTCCATTAATATACTTGAAGAAATAAATATGAGAAAAACACATGTGTAAATGAGACTACCAAATACAGAGTTGGAAGAATAGCAAATTTAGTTATAGAATTAAAAAAAAAGAGAGAGATATTAATTGCATGCATGTAGGGAAAATTCCAAGTGATTCCTATGAACATCAGTAATCTCATTTGAACTAATTCTGCATCTTTATCATTTTAACAGAAGTAACAAATTCAATTTATTGAAAATTAAATTTTGGGAAACTCCATTACTTACTCATTTGCAAACTCATAAAACAAACAAACAAATAAATCATCTGCTAAGAACTTGGAATATTAGTCCATTCTTTTTGATTCCCTGTTGCCAGCTGCTTAAACTATTCAAACAAATCTGATACCAGAGTCCATCAAATTAAACACAATGTTATATCTAGTTTAAAAATCAGAGCAATGTCTCTAAATTTAAAATCTTCTAAGTAATTTGCCTTTAATAGATTGACTCTGTACTCATTGTGGAAAGTACCTTTGTAGAAAAAAAAAAAAAGAAAGTCAAATGTGACTTAATCCAACTTTTAAGAAATACTAGTGGAGAAAAATACCTAATGTTGCTTTTGGTTGAAGATTGCACTTCCTTGTTATCAATAATATGAATGATTTCAGAGAAGTTTTTAAAAATTCACAGAAGTGCATACAACGCAGGAATCTCAAGTAAATGGAATAATCAGAGAACTCTTCATGGAGAAATAGCTATGCACCAGACACTGTCAACTTAAAGGTCTAGAAAGACAGGAGGGACACATAAAGACCAAAGGGAGTGGTAGGGACTTAGGAAAAATGGAAAGTATATGCACTTTTCAAAGGGGATAATGTCTCCTCAGTTCTACCCAATTATTACAATGAAGAAATAAGAGTTCTTATATAGCAAAGACGTAGGATTGCTTCAGAAGCCACAAATGTGGATTTTATGTGAGATCACCATCCTTTTAAATTTTGAAAA
>NW_006922113.1:637712-639818 GCF_000298275.1 Orycteropus afer afer | reverse complement strand
TATATATCTAAACATATGTAAATTCCACAGAAGTAGAAAATTTAGTAGATGTAAAAAAAACTTTGGAGAGGAGTCCAAGATTTATTCTAAGATTTCATGTATTTTTGCCAGTGAGGGCAGTCTGGACTATGAATGGATTTAAATAGATATTAGATGAAGTAATTTTTGACATGTTAAGGTTTTGGTGTTGGTAAAGCACCAAAGTCCAAGTTTTGGAGACTATTCAAAAACAAAAAAACAAAAAAAAAGATGATTAGATAAAAGTTTTCTAGAAAATTAAATATAGAAGAGTAGAAAAGAAGAAGAAATTTTGGATGATTAAGAAACATCTCCTAGAAAGTAGAAAAAGAGAAGGAAGTAACAAAAGAGCTAGTATGTGGTGAATGTAATTATTTTATTTTTCTAACAATTTGTTTGTACTTGTGTTGTTTGTCACAAGTTATCTGATTCTTATGCAACACATAAGCTCTTACTTCAAATTCTGCAGTATATAAACTGCCTAGTACTAAAAGTTGAAACTTGTTGATTTATTACTCTATCAGTTTTTACATTGTGGTGAGCACTTATTTGATTAATCTGGAAATTCTGTGTTTTAGAAAATTTTCTTGAATATGTTATTTCTTACTTTATTATTCTTCTTCTTGCTAGGAGATATTTAAAAATTTGTCTTCCAAAATCTATTATATGTTTTCCTGAATGTATATATTTAATTTTCAAGAAATCTTTTACCTGAATCCCATATATATATGTTGTTGTTTTTGTTATGTGCCGTCGAGTCAGACCCAACTCATAGCGACCCTTCCTTGGGTTTCCGAGGCAGTATCATTACAGAAGTAGATTGCCCCATCTTCCTTCCGAGGAGTGGCTGGTGGGTTTGAACCGCCTGCCTTCTGGTTAGCAGTCAAATGCCTTTAGGCACTATGCTACCAGAGCTCCATACACACACACACACACACACACACACACATATATATACACACATATATATATAGTTCTTGTTATATGCTGTCAAGTCAGACCCAACTCATAGCGACCCCTCCTTGGGTTGCCAAGGCAGTATCACTACGGAAGTAGATTGCCCAACATTCCTTCCAAGGAGTGGCTGGTGGGTTTGAACTGCCAGCCTTCTGGTTAGCAGTCAAATGCCTTAGGCACTATGTCACCAGAGCTCCTATACATTTTTTGTGTGTATACACACACACACACACACACACACACACACATATATATATACACACATATATACATACACACACACGCACGCATATATATATATAGGAGCTCTGATGGCATAGTGCCTAAGGCATTTGACTGCTAACCAGGAAGATGGGACAATCTATTTCGATACTGCCTTGGAAACCCAAGGAAGGGGTCACTGTGAGTTGGAACTGACTCAGCAGCAGTTCGTTTGTTTATATATATATGTGTGTGTGTGTGTGTGTGTGTGTGTGTGTATCTGTCAGTTTGTCCTACAATGGTGACGTGTTGATGTGAGTTTTGAGGCTGAGCCACTGGTGTTTCGAACGCAGCGGGATGCACATGATGCACAGGTATCAGCCCAGATTACAGACTGAGAAAGACTAGGAAGAAAGAGGAGGCAATCCACTTCTCAAAGAATTTGCCAGGGAAAACATTGTGAATCACAAAGAAACACTGTTTAATACATTACTGCCCAGATTTATGAATAGTCCGGTTAGGTTAGAAGTCTCTCAAAATGGGACTGGAAAAGAGCTGCTTAATCTGAGTAAACTCAGCCTTACTCCTATGGATAAGGTAACGCTTTCAAGACCTCCATTTGCTGATGTAGCACCACTCAAATTGAGGAGAAACAGCTGTGTCATCCATTAATCATCGGAACATGGAATGTATGAAGTATGAATCTAGGAAAATTGGAAGTTGTCAAAAATGAAAAGGAATGCATAAACATTGATATCCTCAGAATTAGTGAGCTGAAATGGACTGGTTTTGGCCACTTTCAATCAGACAACCATGTGATCTACTATGCTGGAAATGACAATTTGAAGAGGAATGGCGTGGCATTCATCATCACAAAGGATGTTTCAAAATCTGTCCTGAAGTACAATGCTGTCAGTGATAGGATAATAT
>NW_006922113.1:625161-633877 GCF_000298275.1 Orycteropus afer afer | reverse complement strand
TGTATTCAGTTTCTTGTTTTTTTTTTTTTAGTTTGATACTGATTTTCTTTCTTTCTTTATATCTGTCCATCTAATTTTTATGTTGCATGTTAGAGGCTTTCTTTAAATGTGTGGCAGTACATTATTGTTCTTTAATATTTAAAAAGAAGCATTGCAGGGATATTTGCATGTCCTTTGTATATGCAACAGCTGCAGCAGCACACTGCAGTAGAGTCGGATCTGACTCGCAGAGACCCCTCCTTGGGTTTCTGAGGTGGTATCATTATGGAAATAGATTGTTCAACCTTCCTTCCAAGGAGTGGCTGGTGGGTTTGAAATGCCAGCCTTCTGGTTAGCAGTCAAATGTCTTAGGTACTATACCACCAGGTTCCTTCTTTGAGTATAGTTAGGTTCTTATTATAGAATATAACGTCTGGGCTAATTCATCTGGAAACTCTAGTTAATAGTATCTGTAGATTTGTCTCTTGCCCTGGTAAGCTTCCCTGAAAGGATTCTTCTTCCAGGTATCAACAAACTTTTTATGAAAGAGGACTGATTGTAAATATTTCAGTCTGTGTCAGCTATATGATCTCTGGCATAACTACTCAGCACTGCCATTGTAGCAGGAATGTAGTCAAAGACAATACATAAATAAAAGATGTTTTAGTGTTCCAATTAACCTTTATAAAAAACTAACAACGGGCCAATATTTGTCATCCTCTGTTTTAGTCTCCCACTAAAGGCTATAAACTAGACTTCCAGCATTCACAGAGCCTAGTAAAAGAAGCCAGAAAACTGACAATTTAATATGTTGCCTTTTCAATATCCTCCTGTTTTCAAAATGATAACCTACCTTCAGCTGTATCTGGTATTCTTGATATTACAGTGCCTTCACCAATCTCTCAAAATAAATTTTTGGGTTTTGGCTGAAGACACAGGGGACTTGCTAGTGCAGGAGAACTGATCTGAACAACATTTGAACAGTATACCTGTTTTCAGCATCTTCTTTCCCCCTCTTATCAGATTGATTTGGCACTTTCAAATGCTGAGCCTTTCCAAGCTTTTGTAGCATGACTGTGCTTCCCTCTGGATTTCTATAATGCTCGGTTAGAGTTTTCTCTGGTCTATAGTCACCACTCATGAGTCAGTAACCATTCACTTATGTGTTTTCTGGTTTCCAACCATGTGTCTCTATATATGCCCTTCTAATTTTCTTTGTAATTTTAAGATTTTCCTTTTGAAAATATTTTAACTGATCTTTTAAAGGAGTTTCTGGTTGGTTTGGCAGGGACTATGTGCAATGAGTTTACCAGGTTTAACTGGCCATCTTCATAAAACATATATGTATTTTGATATTCTGCCCTTTGATATTCTAGCCTTAATTGAATGCCACCCAATCACAAGGGATAATTTTAATATGTTCACGATCATTATTGTCAAGAGCATACTTTCCTGGGAAGATTTACTTGATAATACTTTGAAACCCACCAGCCACTCCTCGGAAGGAAGGTTGGGCAATCCTACTTCCGTAGTGATAACTGCCTTGGAAACCCGAGGAGGGGTCGCTATGAGTCGGGGCCGACTCGACGGCACATAACAACAACAACAACAACAACTTTGAAACCCACAGAAGACCACTGATGGATGCTTCTCAACTAGTGGGTGGTTAACTACACTTGAAAAACAGGAACTGTAAAAACCTGTTGCCTTCCAGTCAATTCCAACTCATAGTGATTCTGTAAGACAGAGTTTTCCTATATGGTTTCCAAGGCTATAATCTTCATGTAATCAGACAGCCACATATTTCTCCAGCTGGTGGGTTAGAACCTCTGACCTTTCAGTGAGAAGCCAAGCACTTAACCCTGAGACTCCAGGGATCCTTAATCTTGGGTAACTATGCCTTTATGCTTCCATAAAGATTTATAGCCTTGGACCCGTGAGACTATGGTCTCTAGTTACCCTTTAGGTCTGGAACTGAACTCACTCTTGTGGTTTCCAGCCAAGCAATTGACAGGCATATGGAGTGAACATTTACATCAGGTAGATATATTCCTTGGAGCGATCAATCATGGGAGAACAGAAGGCAGTGCTTGCACAGGGAGATAGCTTGGAGAGTGGAAGTTCATGGAAGGGAAGGACACAAGGAGGTAACTACAAGGAGGAAGTGGGACGGTAACTGCTACATTGTAGGGAATTGCAGTCAATATCATGAAACAAAATGTGTATGAACTGCTATATGGAAAATGAACTTTCTGTGTAAACTTTCACCCAAATCACAATAAAAAATTAAAACAAAAAAAATGTAGCCTTGGAAACTCTGTAAGGCAGTTCCATTCTGTCCTATAGGGTTATTATGCATTAAATTGACTTGATGACAGTGGGATTGGTTTTTGGTTTGATAACAATTCACGTTTTTTACTTTATAATTTCATGATTACCATCTTTGAAAATATATATCACTTCAAGGTAGGATATGTAGTTTTATGTATTTTCCAAACTAAGAGTTTCCTAACCTTCTTCTTTATCCAAACCAAAAAATCCAAACTCACTGCCCTCAAGTTGGATCCAACTCATCGCAACCCCTCCTTGGGTTTCTGAGAGTGGTATCACTTTGGAAACTCCCTAATCATTAATTCTTTCATCTATAAGATATGAACAACAGTCTTAGCTTACATATTTTCCACAGCATATCTCCCCAAAAATTAACGTTTTGAGCTTCACAATCATTTAATATTAAAATGAGATGGACAAGTGTCATTCCCATTATGCAAATTCCTAAGCCTTCAAAATATGGCTGAATTTTCTCAGGGAGTTTATATTTTTCTGTCTGTCTCTTCATCCTATCTTGCTCCATCCATCTCAATACTCTGTTTTGTGTTTTATGATTCCTTTCCTTTCTCTACTCTGTTGTGGCCCAATGTTATTAATTTTTTTTCTGTCAGTTTTCCATCTCTATGCAAGAAATTATTACAAATTATTACAACCTTAGTGTTTTTTAACTGCTTCATAAATTGGAGGGAACACTCTCAGAAAGATGGATTGACAGAGTGACTGCAACGATGGGTTTAAGCATAACAAGGATTATGAGAATGGCACGAGATCACACAGTGCTTCATTCTATTGTACATAAGGTCACTAGGAGTCAGAGCCAACTAGATGGCGCCTAACAATAGTGTTTTAAGACAATATCTTTTTATTATCTCCTAGTTGAAAAGGTCTGAGAAGACTCTACTGAATTCTATACTTACAGTATCACAAGGCCAAAATCAAAGTGTCAGTTGTTTTGGGTTCTTATCTGGAGTCTCTGGGTAAGAATTTGCTTTCAAGCTCATTTGAATTGTTGAAAGAACTCAGTTCCTTGAGATTGTAGGACTAAGGTCCCTGTTTCCTTGATAGCTGTCAGCCCCTCTCAGCTCCTTAAAGATAATCACATTCCTTCTTATATGACCCCTTCTTATTTAAGCCAACAAAGGTGCATCTAGACCTTTTCATGCATAATGTCTCTCTAGCTTTCTCTTACATTAACAACCAGAAGCTCTCTATTTTAAAGGTTCATGTGATTAGGTCATGCTTACTTGGAAAATGTCCCTATCTTAAGGTCAACTGTGCTATGTAACATAACATAATCACAGGATTGATAGCTCAACACAGGTTTTAAGGGTCTAATGGAGACCTCTTTCCAGGAGCATTTTAGAAAATCAGACTACTACAACACTCATTCTTCAGTTTGCATAAGCACCGCTAGTATCAGAACTATCTAACAGATTTTTACTCAGTTTGAATCAGCAGATAGGAGCACATAGAAGGGCATAACATAGAATACAAGAAATCTCTGTCTTAAAAGTCATAGTTATTCCTTTCCTTGAGGAATGTTTTGATAGATTAGTCCTTCAGCTGGGCACCAGCTTCCAGCCCCTTTTTTGAGGCTCTTCTTTTCCTTCCATTCTTTTTATTTCCTAATTTAAAGTATACCAGTCATTAGACCCTGTAGCTTGTAGATAAAAACTTCCAGATTCCTGTTAACTTCCATACGCAAAATATTAGCCTCCTCTTTGTTCATACTCTCTTTAGTGACCATTCTTATAGTCTTAAGTGGCGAGGAAACAAACTTTTCTTTTCTAAATGTATGCCCATTAACAAAATTAGAATTGTCTTCCTACAAAGGATTTGCACTTTTTCCCTGTAAATTCAAACTACTTACATGTTCTTACTTTAGAAACCTACACCAAATGTGCTTTTATCTATCTATATATCTATTTATTTATTTATTTATTTATATTATGATTACATGAGATAATGTATGCAAACTTCTTAGTGCATTCCTAGAAACATTGCTAAATAAATGTTGGCAATATTTGTGTTGGAGATACATTGTAATAATGAGTCTTTTCATATTGCTCAATGACATCACCTAGTTGTTCGTTGTTGTTGTTATATGCTGTCGAGTCAGACCCATCTCCAAGGCAGTATCACTACGGAAGTAGCTTACCCAACCTTCCTTCCAAGGAGTGGCTAGTGGGTTTGAACTGCTGGCTTTCTGGTTAACAGTCAAGTGCCTTAGGCACTATGCTACCAGAGCTCCTACATCACCTAGAAAGTTGCTTATATGGGATGATGTAGACAGATAATGGGAGCTCTGGTGGTATAGTGCCTTGGGCATTTGACTGCTAACCAGAAGGCTGGTGGTTCAAATCCATCACCCACTCCTCAGAAGGAAGACTCGGCAATCTGCTGCCTCAGAAACCAAAGGGGAGGTCGCTATGAGTAAGATCCAACTCAATAGCAGTGAGTTTGGTTTGGTTTTTGGAGACAGATAATATAAGCCATAAACAAAAACAAACAACCAACCAAAAAAAAAAAAAAAAAAGCAAAACAATAACTACAAACCCGTAATTCATTGTGCTGAATCTATTAAAGCTATTAATGGCCTAGTCATGTTTTAGAATCATGTGAGTAGAAGCATCTCGGGGACCAGCAGAGGGAACCTAACTTAAATTCTGCTGTTTATGCTTCTGCTGAATTATCCTGTCTCACTAATTTAAGCTCTGACCATACTCTCAGGCCAAAGACCTTGTCTCCTGTGTTTTCAGTAATCCAAAATACACAGTCAATGCTCAATAAGTAATAATAATTAATATCGAATCACACTCCCTGGGCAGTACTCCCAGTATCGATGATGTCAGTGAGGATTATGTCTCTCAGAGAAGCATGCAGGATAAATTTCCTGGCTAGGCCCCAATTGGAAGAGAAAAAGAAACCAAAGCCTATAATGCAATAAGTCAAAAAGCTTAGTGAAGACTAATGCAGATACAGAAGAATGCTCAATTATATTTTGCACTTTTATTTTTGTTCCTTTCTCATTCTATTATTTGCTGTATGCTTAATGCATAAGGTAATAAACATTGGGAGCATCCATAAGCCAACTCAAGAAATAAAACATTAGTAAAGAATATACAATAGATCCACACATGATTTTCAAATTACCACCCATTAGGTAATATAGTGGCACAGATAAAGGGAGCTGAGGTTGACCAAAGTTCTGAACACAATTTCTGGGGACACTCTGCTTTGCTAAGTAGTTAATACTTTAGTGAATGAATCATGGAGAAACCTGAGAGGTGGTACAGAGGAGGTGTTGAGGGTTGGGTGGATGGAGGAGACAATCAGAAGAGGTGAAGCAGCCACTATTTAACTAGTTATCCACAGATATAAACACACACAAGAATGTAAAACACACACACACACACACACACACACACCTCATTCAGTTTCATTTGTGTTTTATTTTTGAAAACAGTATCAAACTTTACACAGTTTTTGAAGCTTTCCTATGGTTCATAAGAATTTTTTGGGAATCATTTTTGAAGAGAGTATCTTCCAATAAGCTTGAAAGAGGTGGAAATGGCAAGAGTGATTTTATGGAATAAGGAAAATGTATCTGTTCAATAACAAAATTAAATAAAAATGGGTTTCAGAGCTCTGTTATATATGCTAGTAACTGGGAAAAGGAATTTTAAGGAAACTTATTATTCCAATGTAAAGATATTTAGATAAAAATACAGATAGATATTTTCATACTCTTTGTTGTTTGGGGTTCTTCTACCTTATTATGCTTGATCAGTCATAAATAGTTGTATGCTCTCTAATCATTTTACTATTCATGCATTTGTTTTTGTTCTGAAGAGTGATGAGTGGGTTTGAACTGCCTGTCTTCTGGTTACCAGTCAAACGCCTTAGGCACTATGACACTATAGCTCCTTCTTTTGGTCATACTCAAAGTAAAGAACCTAAACTGGTTGAGAAGAGTAGCATTCAGTCTTCACTATCTGCTTCTAATCATTTCCATGGAAAAAGTTGTCTCAAGATAAATACATTTAGGAGATCATCTGAAGAAACTCAAACCTGTCTTATAATATGGTTCTTGTTCGATTAGCAGTGATCTTCATTATACAAAATTATAAGTGTACATTTTATTTCTGTTAAAAATAGTCAAGATAATGTAAAATTTCAGTCTTTTTGTAAAACTTAGAATGAGTCTTAATAAGCTGGTCCAATGAATCTGAAGTCAAATGTACACTGAAAACTAAACTAAACTGATTTTTATTTTATTGTTGTTGGAGTCCTGATGGCTCTTCAGTACACCTTTTTATTAATATTCTCATGATGCAGATTTAGTTCCTTGCCTGAGCTCCTGCATCCCTATGGTTCCATGGTCAATCAATAGCATCACTAATGGCAACTCCAATCATAGAGCAGGTATGAAGCCTAGTGAATAAAATACACTTTACTAGAACAAACATTATCTATCTATCTATCTATCTATCTATCTATCTATCTATCTATCTATCATCTATCTATCTATCTATCTATCTATCTATAATCTATCTATTTGTATCACTTTCATATGTATCATGGATCAAGAGGTAGCCATTTGAACAAAATAAGGGAATACTGCATTGTTTAAAATCAGGAAGTGTGTATGTCGGGTTGTATCCTTTCACCATTTCAATTTGTATGCTGAGCAAATAATCAGAGAAGCTGGACTATATGAAAAAGGACATGGCATCAGGACTGGAGGAAGACTCATTAAAAACCTGTGATACTTAGATGACACAACTCTACTTGCTGAAATTTAAGAAGTCTTGAAGATCAAAGACTCCAGCCTTAAGAATGGATTATACCCCAACCTAAAGAAAAGAAAAAATCTCCACAAGTGGACCATTAAGCAATATACTGATAAACAGAGAAATGATTGATGATGTCAATGATTTCATTTTACTTGGACACACAATCAACACTCAATCAGCAGTCAAGAAATGAAATGATATATTGTATTTGGCAAATCTGCTGCAAAAGACCTCTCTAAAGTGTTAAAGAGCAAAGATTTCACATTGAAGACTATAGTGTGCTTGACCCAAGCCCCGGTATTTGCAATCCTTGTGCATGTATGCAAAAGCTGCACTGAATAAGGAAGACCACAGAATAATTGATGCATTTTAATTATGGTGGTGAACAGAATATTGAATATATTGAATTCTGTCAGAAGAATGAACAAATCTGTCTTGGATGAAGTACACTCAGAATATTCCTTAAAAGTGAGGATAGAGAGACTTCACTTCTCTTCATGTTGTCAAGAGGGACAAGTCCCCAGTGAAGGATATCAAGCTTGATAAAGCAGAGGGTTAGCAAAAAAGAGGAAGGCCCGCAAAGAGATGAACTGACATGATGGCTGCAACCATGGGCTCAAAGATAGCAACAATTGTGAGGATTGCATAGGATCAGGCAGTGTTTCATTCTCTTGTAAGTAAAGTTGTTATAAATGAGAACTAACTCAATGGTACCTAAAAACAGACAAACATTATTTAAAAAGGAACTCTGATGGCACAATGGTTAAAACATTCAGCTGCTAACCTATAGGTTCTCTATAAATCAGAATGTACTCTATAGCAGTAGATTCGGTTTAGTTTGGTATTATCTAAAAATAAAATCACAGAAACTATTTTCATCTTCTGACCCAATATCCACTCTGAGAAGATCTGATATTGTGTTGGAGATGACAGAATTAAACGTTTTAACATCAGTGTTTTCACAGAAAATCCTATTCCAGATGAGTGATCACTTTAAGATGATTCTCTATTACTTCTCATAATTTCATTTTAATCCCCAATAAACCTTTCTTCAGATTTTTCATGTACAGTTTGCAGATATGTAGACCCGGAATGTGGGGGTGGTGAGCATCAGAAAATGGAAAATATGAAAAAAATGTTTGTGGGGTTAATCTACATGTGATAGAATGAAAAGAATATTTTATTCAACAAATAAAATATTCAAACTCAGCCTAATATCCTGTATTGTTGTTGTTGGCTGCCAATACCTCAATTCCAACTCGTGGTGACACCATGTGTGCAAAGTAGAATTGTTCCATAGGGTTTTCATGGTTATGGCCACTCAGAAGTAGATTGCCAGGTCTGTCTTCCAAGATGCCTCTAGGTGGGTTCAAACTGTCAAACTTTCAGCTAATATATATATATATATATATTTTTATAGCTGCCATAAACATTTTATTTTATTTTTAATTTTATTTTGATTTGGGTGAAGATTTACAGAGTAAATTCACTTTTCATACAGCAGTTCACATATACATTGTCTCATGTCATTGACCAAAATTTACAATGCAACAGCTCCCCTCCCACTTCCTCCCCATAGTTACCTCTTCCCAGTGTCCATCCCTCCGTAC
>NW_006922113.1:609785-621716 GCF_000298275.1 Orycteropus afer afer | reverse complement strand
TTCTTCTGCTAATTGGGGTTTAGTCCAATTCTGTATCCTTCCATTCAAGGCTCAGGGGTCCACGATTATCTTCTGTGTCTGTGTTAATTGTTTTCCCTTTTCTTTTTTGAAGAGGGTCTGTGCAATCCTTCTGCCTAGTCCGCCATCTTGCCAGAACTCTCCATCCTTTCAGCTAATATTTAAGCACTTAACCATTTGTATAGTCCAGGGATCCAAGACATTCTTTATTTTGATGAATTCTCCTTTGGGAAGAGCTTAGTTATTTTGAACATTTTCTTTCTATGGCCCATTTAAAACATATCCTTACTTTATTTTCCCTTCACTATTTAGTCCTGATATATCCAACAGCATTTTGTAGTGCCACAAAGTGAGCTATTTTCACATTTGAAATGGCAACTATCAGACAAAAAGTTCCAGCTACCTTCCTTTAAATAGCTCCTGAAAAAGAATTCAGTCATTGGTAATGTATTGCTTACCTGTTGTATCCTGACAAGGTTGGGGTATAGATTTAGGAAATCTGTGATAAAGAAATCCTTAAAAGATTAACAACATAGTTTAAATTATCATATCATGTTTGAAAATTGTATGTAAACTTTTTTCAAATATATTTTATGAGAAAGCCTTGCCTTCTTGGTTTTCTGTTATAAACACTTTGTGCATATTGGGATAAGAAAACAATGATGATGTTCATGCTAAAGTTTTGTTCTTTGTTTGTTTCTAAAGAAATCTTGCTTTATCTTATTTAATCTCTCTTATACCTTGATGGGGAGCTCTGGTGGTGTAGTGCTTAAGACATTTGACTACTAACCAGAAGGCTGGCAGTTCAAACCCACCAGCCACTCCTTGGAAGGAAGATTGGGCAATCTACTTCCATAGTGATACTTCCTTGGAAACTGAAGGAGGTGTCTCTGTGAGTCGAATTTGACGTGACAGCAGTGAAGTTTTTTGTTTGCTTCTTTGTTTGATTGTTTTTGTTTGTTTTATACCTTGATGATTGTGGGGCAGTGGAGGTACAGAGGTAGAATTTTGTCGAGAGGGGCTTCTATGTTGTTATGATGCAGAATAGGTTTTAGTTAAGGTTCTAGAATAGGATGTACTAGGAAGAATGTCCTGATGATCTATTTTAGAAAATCAGCCAGTGAGAAACAATACAGATCACAATAGTCTGATCATGGGAACATCACAGGACCAGGCAGTAGTGTATCATTCTATTTTGCTGGATTAACCATGAGTCGGAGGCTGACCGAGGGCCACAAACAGTCATCACCTTGATGATTAGCACAATCAGGTTAAGCTAGAATGATCATATTTGTATGCATCTCAATATTTAATCAATGCAGGTTTTCATTGAATTCCATTCATTGTCTTATATTGAGGATTGTGAGTAATATAAAAACCTCTCCTCCCCTCCCTTCTCTCAGCTGCCACCCCTTGCAGGACAGCATCAACCCATCTGATAAGTACTCTTCAAAATAATGGTCAACTGTCAGGCTCTAGTCCCCTCTTCTGGCACTATCCTGAGAATTGATTTATTTATTAGTACTATGAATTCCCTCTTAAAAAAAAAAAAAAAAAAAAGGAGATTGTGTTACCATGCTGGGGTCAGATGTGAATGTCACTCTTGACTTGAAGCCAAGCAATTACAAACTCCTTCCTCTTCCCATCACTCTAATAAAATATTATTTTCTTAAGTGAGTGCATGAGTACTGCATTTACCTACTGACTGAAGCACAAGAAAATTTTTACACATTTAATTAGTAGAAATTCCAATATGTAAGTCTTTCCTGCTTCTTATTTCACTTCATTTATTAAAACTATATGGAAGAAGACTAATGTTGAGATGTTTTATAATGTCAACAACCCAAAATCATTTTATAAAATGTATTTTAAGATGCCACTGAAAAAAGCACTAAATGTTTGAAAGCTAATTGGAAGGGAATTAATAATTTCAGAACAGCCATCTTTTGTAGTATATAAGAAATATAATTGTTTGATCTTTAAGACAATACAGAAAAAATTTGTTTCCCTTAAAACAAAACGATAGTTTAAAGTCAACCTCCAAGGTACTAAGACCATTCATTTGCTTGGTTATATAACACATTTAAATATAATATACTGGACCTTATTAATACTTTGGGGTCTTTTGAAGATTTTAAAAACAAAGTCTAAAAATAGGTCATATTTTTTATCATTACATTAATAGAAAAATTAAGAAGTCAGTTGAAATTGGTCTTTGTAGTTATTCTGTGAAAGAGAAAAGCAATTCAGTACATTAATTCCAATATATGAGCCATCATTTCCAGCTAATTGGCCCATATGGGAGTTCCTGCATTTAGAAATCAGGGCCATTTGGAATATTAATATTCCTTCTAGGTTGCCTTACTAGAAACCTGTGTCAATCATGTCAAAACCCTAATGATTCTTTCCAATTGGAAGGGTTTCACTGGATCATAGCAGCAGAGTCACATCAGTTCAAAACATGTAAAATTTCTTTCAATAAATGAGATCCTGGATGGAGACTTGGGATACAGAGAATCACAAAGTGTTCACAAAGCATTTCAGATTTTGTGCAGTTACTGACCTGATGAGTGAATTACAAAGTTCTTTAAAGTTTATAACCAGTGAGCATTTTAAATGCAGAACATTCATAAAAGTGCAAGGAAGCACAGAAATATGTTAAGGGAGAAAAGGTGACTGGAGAAAAATAGACGTCTTTTCTGAAGTTAATCTTTTATCTGGTAGCCTGGATAAGAAAAGAAGTGCTCTGGGGTACTCCAGAAAGACAGATTTCATTGCATTCTGTGGATTTTCAATTAAGAATATAATCATGGCACACCATTCAAGTGGCCTGAGAGATATGATACACTGTGATCTGGAGTAGAGCTTCTTTGAACCCCATGTTTGCTTGTGTGAAGACAAACTTACATGGTTATTGAAAGAGTGAAGAGGGAATACTGATGTGGAAGGGTTTATATGTCTTGATATCAATTGGAACTGGCTCTTGGCACATGGCCTTAAAAAAATGTTAGTTAAAAGCCTGTGGTGTGCCCCTATGACAGCAAGTGGTTTGAGAGTGTTCTCCAAGGCTCAGTGGTAGAATGGGCATAGCAGCTCACAGCATCATTGCTTTAAAGATGATAGATATTCTCTCAGGGGGGCCTTTTGGAAGAAAAGAGCAGCATGCATCTTTTGCAGGAAGCCAAGGAAATCTTTCAAGCAGGGAATTTGCTGCTCTCAGTGGAGAACTAGGCTTATGTATTTATCATTGAGGGATTCCTTTTTAATTTTTTTTTTTTTTTGAGGGGATAGACGTCTAGGTCTTAAATAAGAGATGCTGACACAGAGCCCAAGAGTATGCATAAATCTACCCATTCCTGTGAGATCTATTAGTTTTACCTCTAATATGATAACTTTTGAGGGGAGGGAAATGAGAGTAAGTGATGGGAGAGAACAGACTTTGCTCTCAAATTGTAGAAATTGTAATAGAAGATTATGATCCAACAATTAGTTGTCATTTATTAAGACAGACGCTTTTTTTTTTTTTTCCCCCATTCTTCACTTATTGAATGGTTAGGTGTGGATGGTCTCATTTTGTAGGTATGGGCACTGAAGCTTATTGAAAGAGAATAACTTGTCCACGATCACGTATTTGAATCATGGTAGAGTTAGAGTTCAGATCAGAATACTAGACTTGAAAGATCAGGTTTCCTTTAGTTTGCACAGCTGCATTTACTTTGTTGAAGACCTTTTGCAAATCCAAGATATGCTTACAGATTTCTAGAGCATGTCATAGACTTGGGGGTCTTCCTGGACTAAAACAACCGATATTTATGATAATAAAATGTGGTTTCTAAATTAATAAATTTAAAAAAAGAAATAGAAAAGAAATTGTGGATAACATTGAGAAGAATGGAAATTCCAGAACGCTTAATTGTACTCATGAGGAGCCTGTACATAGACCAGGAGTCTCTTGTTGGAACAGAACAAGGGGACATTTCATGGTTTAAAATCAAGAAGGGAGTGCATCAGGGTTGTATCCTTTTCCCACACTTTTTCACTCTGTATGCTGAACAAATAATCTGAGAAGATAAACTATATGAAGAAGAACGTGGCATCAAGTTTGGAGGAAGAATCATTAACAACCTGTTATACACTGATGACACACGTTTCCTTGCTGAAAGTGAGGATGACTTGAAGCACTTACTGATGAAGATTAAAGAATACAGTTTGCAGTATGGATTTCATCTCAATATAAAGAAAACAAAAGTTCTCATAACTGGACCTATAAACAGCATCATGATAAATGGAGAAAAGATTGAAGTAGTCAAGGACTTCACAATGCTTGGTTCTACAATTGATGCCAATGGAAGCAGCAGTCCAGACATCAGATGACATATAGCACTGGGCAAGATGGTTGCAAAGTACCTCCTTCAAGTGCTGAAGAGCAAAGCTATTTCCATGAGGACTGAGGTGCCCCTGACACAAGCCATGGTATTTTCAGTTGCCTCATATTCATGTGAGAGCTGAAGAATGAATAAGGAAGACCAAAGAAGAATTGATGCTTTTGAGATATGGTGCTGGTGAATGCTGAAAATACCATGGACCGCTAAAAGAACTAACAAATCTGTCCTTGAGGAAGTGCAGATGGAATGCTCCTTGGAAGGGAGAATGGTCAGACTTGGTCTCACCTTCTTTGGTCATGTTGTCAGAAGGGACCACACCCTGGAGAAGGATGCCAAGCTTGGAAAGGTGGAGGTGGACGAAAGAGAGGAAGGCCCTCAACGAGATGGATTGACACAGTGGCTGTGGCGATGGGCTCAAATATAGCAGGGATCGCAGAGCTCTCATGGCACAGGGCGGTGTTTCATTCTGCTGTGCATAGAGTCACTATGAGTCGAAGACAATTTGACTGCACCTAACAACAACAACAAATTGATAAATATGTATAATTAAAGCTAAGTTTGGATCTTGGTATATTTATAACTTGGCCATAGTTGTCCATGATTCAGTCCAGTAAATACTAGAAGTTAAGAATATTTGTGTGAAAATAACTCTCATCCTTATAATAGAGAAGGATCTGAAACCGTAAGTGAAATTGTATATTTTTAATAAACCATTTTAGTTGGTAAGTAGCATCACAAGCTGTCATAAGCATTATTACCTACTCTGTATTTTCAAATATTCAATTTTTCTTTCTCTTCTGGACTTTCAGTTTTAAATGCAGCGAAGTGCTCAAGTGCTCAAGTTTGACTGTATTGATTATAGTCTGCATTAATCTTGCTAAATAAGCATTGGATCTCAAAAGACCTCCTTTGAATCAAGTACAAATAACATGCCTCCACTCTCTAGCATTCCTGAAACAATATATCATGCTTTCAATATAGGCACTTTAGAAAACCATAAAGCCAAACAATACCTCTTTATCATTGTGATTATATTTCTAAGTGCTGGTGACAATTAGCTCCTAAAACTCCTTCAGTATTCATCCTTGAAAGAAGGAGCCAAGGACTTACATCATGGAGAGAGGGAGATGAGGAATGTCTCAGGATATTAGAACCTGCATTATATGTTAATGGTTAGAAAGAGAACGACCTGTACAAATTTCCTTTGGATGGTGTGAATGCAGACAATCGAGGACTCCTGCACTGAGCAATGTTCACAGCAGATACTAGGTCTCACTTTCACTGATTTCAACCCAAATGGAGACAGTTAGGGATTTAAAGCATGAATTGAAACCTACCTTGGGTTTCAATGACTGCAAAAATATTCAGTGATGGAGTAGAAAATCGAAAGACAGAGAGAATAAAGTTGTGTATTGAAAGTACTTAAAATACTGATTCAGTTATATGACAACAGTACCATTGTCTGCATGTAAATAAAAAAATGTTGTTGTTGTTATGTGCCCTCGAGTCAGCCCTGACTCATAGCAACCCCTCCTTGGGTTTCCGAGGCAGTATCACTACAGAAATAGGATTGCCCAACCTTCCTTCTGAGGAGTGGCTGATAGGTTTGAACCACCAGCATTCTGGTTAGCAGTCAAGTGCCTCAGGCACTATGCTACCAGATTTATTCACACTGGCTAAGTCCTACAGGAGAGTTTTAGTAAAGAGGAAATGGTCCAGGTCGTGAAGATTGTTCAAATATGTATTTTAATTTAAAAAATAATTAAAACACAATTTACTGATTTTCCATGTTTTCCTAAACACACAGAGCTTGCAATTAGTGTACATGTTATCAGCTTCTCCATTATGGTAAAAAAAATTTACCCTGAAATGAGTCTACAAAATGAGGGAGCTAGCCTCTTGATCCTAATTTTGACATTTTATTTTAATATTAACATGACATCAGCATTAATTTAATCATTTTTAAAAATGTAATGAGTCAGCTTCAAAGAAACAGTCATACTTGTTGAAAAACTTTGTTCCCTGATTTTCTTTCACAAACTCATAATAAAATGCTTGTATTTTTAAATGTTGTGATTGTAAAATTCCTTAGTATTTTCCAACATGAATTGAATTACTTTTTCCTTTTTGAGGGTGAATTTTTTAATTTTTTAAATCAGTGGGGAAGTCAATAGTGTCTGCAAAGATGATGATGGAAAGGTGAAAATTAAAAGAAACAAAACCAGTTGCCTGCAAGTCAATACCAACTCCTGGTGACCCCAGGTGTAGAGCAGAATGAAAATCCATAGGCTTTTTAAGGCTGTGACCTAGGAGTAGATTGCCAGGCAATTGTGGCCATGCAGCTCTGGTGGCGTAGTGTCTAAGGCATTTCATTGTTAATCAGAATACTGGCGGCTCAAACCCACCAGCCACTCCTTGGAAGGAAGATTGGGAAATCTACTTCTATAGTTACCACCTCGTAAACACAAAAAGGGATCGCTAGGAGTCTAATTGACTCCATGGCAGTGAGGGTTTATTTTACCACTTAAAAAAAAAAATTCTGGAGTATTGCCTTCCTAATCTTTAAAATGATATACAGAGGTAGTATGTGTGGCTGCCTAAACTGAAAGAAGTTCATTCATTATATTGTGAGCATGGGAAGTACCCTCTTCTTCCCCTTGGTTGGAAATGTCTTTATTTTTGTCAAGGCTGGGATTATTTGTACAATACCAAAGAAAGTAAGAAGTAAGGATTTTTCCTGATTGAGGAGCTTATTTAGTAATTATTAAGCTCTGTATTAGAATCTGGCTACAATTTCTCCTGAGAAACAGATGTTACCTAAAATTAGCTTATTTTTTTTTTCCTTAATTTTTGCATGAAAGTGATACCTTGACTTTAATTTCCAGGACACAGTTTTACACTCTGGGCAGCTGTTTTATAGTAAATAACTTATTATGTTGTTGTTGTTATGTGCCGTCGAGTCAGCCCTGACTCATAGCGACCCCTGCTTGGGTTTCCGAGGCACCAGACAGCTGGTGGTTCAAACCCATCAGCCACTCCTCGGAAGGAAGGTTGGGCAATCCTACTTCCGTAGTGATACTGCCTCGGAAACCCAAGGAGGGGTCGCTATTAGTCGGGGCTGACTCTACGGCACATAACAACAACAACAACAACAAGCACAGACCTGGCACCTCTTCCAAAAAACCAAACCGATGCCTGTCAGGGGGATCCATACATTTTCAATTTGAACTGCACTTTATAGGGTTTCAAGAGATTGTGATCTTTCATAAGCAGATCACTAGGCTTTTCTTCCAAAGCACCCCTGGGTGCAATTTGGTTCATAGCTAAGTGCTTAACTGTTGTGCTACTCAGCAATTCCTTAGCAGCTATTTAATTTCTAATACATTTATGAACTGACTAGATAAATAAGATGGTACACTTGCATTATCCTACCATTGTATTTGTGCCTGCCTTCCTAAATTTGCTATTTAGCATCTGCTGGCTTTTTTCTTTGAACATTTTTTTTTTCTTCCAGAAATGGGTGTCCTTTTTCTTGGCTTCACAGGCATGCTCTCTCTCTGTGATCATTACTTGTTTCTTTTCCTTTTCAGGCTCTGTTAGCTGCCCCCGATGCCCATCACTGAGTCTGCTTTCCATTGATGCAGTCTGAGGAATTACTCTGAAAATTAGTTAAGAATTAGGTTTGAAGTGAATGAAATTAAGGACCTGTTGAGCATCCAAACTATCCTTAATAAGTTGGGTGCACAAATACCTGTGCAAGGGCTTTGTGCAATTGGGTTTTGCTGCTCAAAAAACTTTTCTTCATCCTATTTTTGTTTTTAAGTTTTAATAAAATAATTCACTGAATGGATGGTGTCACTGCAAATCTAATTAGCTATAAACTAAACATCCAGCTTTTCCCTGTTGCTATTAGCAAGCTCTCTAGTCACTAAAGCATCACTGTATGAGATTAAAAAGATCTTCTTTCCCAAGCAGTGTACTGGATTTAGTAAATATAACTTTTCAATCATGTGCACCTGCACTGGGGTGCTCCTTCAAAGCAGAAGTTCTTCTCCCACACCTGTTTTGATTCCAGTGCTACAACCACAGGATCTGTGGCATTGACATATCTATCCAATACTATTTTTTAACTGTTACAATTGTTGAGTATATGATCTTAGGATAACTTTCTCAGAGTCAGTATTTCACCTAAGTTTCATGAGAATCATTTCCCTTGATAATGTCTACTTTGCTAGTTGTTGTGAAGAGGTGCTGTAGTGTCTAAGGCATTTGACTGCTAGCCAGAAGGCTGGCAGTTCAAACCTACCAGCCACTCCCCCAGAAGGAAGGTTAGGCAATCTACTTCTGTAGTGATACTGCCTCGGAAGCCCAAGGAGGGGTTGCTATGAGTTGGATCCAACTCTATGGCACTGCTTGTGTTGCATTGTCTTATCTTAGTATGAAACAGTGAATAGATCCTCAATTTCTGGTAGTTAATTTTATCTCCATCAATGTGGTGATATATTGCACCTGCAAACTTATTGTGGTCTAATTGAAAAAATTATTAATGGATTTATATCCTTCACTCCTCCCATTGATCAGATCTTATTTTTTCCTGAAAAATATCTGTGATTCTTTCCATCTCTATTTTCATCTCTTTCTCTCAGAGTCTCATCACTACCCCATGATGCATGCTCATCCTTCTTTCAGGTATCAATGGTCCTGGTTAATTTTCCACATTCCTTGTAGAATTCCCTCCTAGAAACAAACTTTTCCTTAAATCTGATTGGCTCCCTATTGCTTAGTGAAAATGCTTTCTTTATTGCAAATTTTCTCTAAGACTTTTTGTCCTAATGTACATCATGAATCTCTTAGCAGGACTATAGTCTGGAGGAATACAAATTCATTTGTTCACTGAAAATTTTTAAACTTCATCTTTAGTGTATTATTACAGAAGAAAATCAGCACTAGTGGTGCAGTGGTTAAGCGCTCAACTGATAACCAAAATGTTAGAAGTTGGAACCCACTGGCTGCTCTGTGAGAGAAAGATGAGTCATTCAACTTCTGTAAAGATTAGAGCCTTAGAAATCCTACGGGGCAGTTCTACTCTGGGCCTATAGAATCACTAAGAGTAGACATATTGACTCAATGGCAATGAGTATTTTTGTTGTTGTTGTTGTTGTTTAGTACAGAAGAACACACAAGGGTAACATCAGCCTACAGTATTAAGTACCAAACTTTTAGCTCAAATCAATGAAATTTACTGGTGAACAAACACATGAAGAAATGATAATGATTATTAGCCATTAAAGAGATGCAAATCAAAACAACAATGAAATATCATCTCACTTCAGATAATAGCAAAGTTCAACAAAACAGAAAATAATATGCTGGTAAGGGTGTGGGGAGATTGGAAATCCTATACACTGTTCGTGGGACTGAAAAATGATACACCCACTGTGGAAAATGGTATGTCATCTCCTTCAAAAGTTGGAAATAGAAAGACCATTTAATGCAACAATTCCTTTACTAGGAATATATACTAAAGAGGCGAGATCCAGGACATTAACACATAGATAAATACAGCACTTTTCACTTTAGCACAGAAATGGTAATAACCTATGTGCCCATTAACAGATGAATGGATAAACAAACTAAGGTACATACACAAAATAGAATACTATGCAACACTAAAAAAAAAAAAAAAAGCAGAATCTGAGAAATATCTCATAATGCAGATGAACTTGGAGTACAATATGCTGAATGAAATAAGTCAATAACAGAAGAAAAAAATACTATATGAGTCCACTGTAGGGAAGGAAATTTACTGTTGGTTACCAGTAAATGGAGGGAAGGGGAAGAAAAATTTCTGATTAGTTAAGAATCAGCACCACTAGTCTGTCAATTTCTCATACTGTGGGGGCTTATAGACTACTGTGAGACTGGAAGCTATGCTACTAATATTTCAAATACTAGCAGAGTCATACATGGTGGACATGTTTCAGTGAAGCTTCCAAACTAAGACAGAATGAGAAGAAGGAAGAGACCATCCACTTCACTAAATAAATAAATAAATAAATAAATAAATAAATAAATAAATAAATAAATAATCCATTGGAAACCCTATAAATAACACTGAAACACTGTCTGATGTGTTACTGGAAAGCTTTATGAATAGCTCTGAAACACTGTCTGATGTAGGGCCGGAAGATGAGCTCCCCAAGTTGGAAGCAATCAAAATACAACTGGGGAAGAGCTGCCTCCTAAAAGTAGAGTTGACCTTAATGACGTGAATGGAATAATGCTTTTGAGACCTCCATTTGCTGATGGAGCCTGACTTAAAATGAGAAGAAATAGGTGCAAGCACCCATTAATAACTGGAACATGGAATGTATGACACTTGAATCTAGAAAAATTAGAAGTTGTCAAAAATGAAATGTAATGCATAAAGATTGATATTCTAGGTATTAGTGAGCAGAAATGTACTGTTATTGGCAATTTTGAATCAGACAATCATCCGATCTATGTGATAATTAGAGCTGTGTGTCAACTTGGCTGGACCACAATTCTGTGTGGTTTAAGCAATTGTGATGTGGATTATTCCCACAAAGGGATTGAATGTATGTGTTTTGAGCAGGCAATCCCTTGAAAAGGAGTTTCGCCAGGGGTGTGGCTTACTTCCAATATATTTATGGACATCCTGAGAGAAGAGACACTTTTCTGTGGATTGGAATCCTGTTGTGCTGCCTACAACTGTCCATGAGCGAACGATCCACCATTCTGCCTGGAGATCTTGAATTTGTCATTTGTTAGAGTCAACAGCTGGTATACTACTGTCTGCCAACCCTGAGCTGGTCAGCTGTGTGAGTCCGGAAAAGCCTCCAGTTTGAAGTTTGATCCAAGAACTTGGGACTTGCCAGCTTCTATAAGCATATAAGCAATTTTCCTAAGATAAATCTCTCTTTTTCTATATGTATATATAGGAGCTCTGGTAGCATAGTGCCTAAGGCACTTGGCTGCTAACCAGAAGGCTGGTGGTTCAAACCCACCAGTCACTCCTCCAAAGGAAGGTTGGACAATCTATTTCTGTAGTGATATTGCTTCGGAAACCCAAAGAGGGGCCCACTTGACGGCACATAACAACAACAACAACATATGTATATATAAGCTTTGCTGGTTTTCCTTCTCTAGAGAACTCAGTCTAACACAATCTACAATGTAGAGAATGAGAAACTGAAGAGGAATTGCATCGTATTCATCATCACAAAAAATGTTTCAAATTCTGTCCTGAAGTACAATGCTTTCAGTGTTAGGATATCCATATGTCTACAAGGAATATTCATCCACTTCAGAAGGGGGCATATGATCTAGAATCAATGGTATTGAAGGAGGAAGTCAAAGCTGCAATGAAGAAATTGGTGAAGAACAAGGCTCTGGGAATTGATGGAATACCCATTGAGATATTTCAACAAATGGATGTCCTACTGGAGGTACTCACTTGCTTATGCCAAAAGATTTGGAAAACAGCTACTTGGCAAACTGACTGGAA
>NW_006922113.1:607258-608399 GCF_000298275.1 Orycteropus afer afer | reverse complement strand
TCCTCCTTGGGTTTCCAAGGCAGTATCACTATGGAAGTAGATTGTCCAACTTTTCTTCCAAGGAGTGGCTGGTGGGTTTGAACTGCCAGCCTTCTGGTTAGCAGTCAAATGCCTTAGGCACTATGACACCAGAGCTCCCATCTAATAGGATGTAAGTGGTTCTTATTATTAGAAATGAAGCTGTTGTTAAGGAACTATTATTAGTTACTGTTGAAATGGTTTTGACTCATGTGACCCAATGTGCCTTGCTTTCCTTAGATATGTTATCAGAAGGGACCAATTGCTGGGAAAAGAAGGCTTGATGATATAGAGGGTCAGCAAAAAAAGAGAAATGCTAAATGAGATGGGTTAACAATAGCTTCAACAATGGACTCAAACATAAAAATGATGTGAGGATGGTTCAAGACTGGGCAACATTTTTTCTGATATATATAGGGTTACTGTGAGAGTCTGAGCCAACTTGATGCTACTAAATAAGAACAATACATGCTTAACAAAATATTTGCTAAATATACAGCAGATAGAATGGTATGTAATAAGCACACAGCGACTGCAACAACAACAATACTAAAAAGATACCATCAAGTGATGGGGTTTATATTTTTTATCTTCAGGAATGCAAATATTTACTTCACAGTTCAATGAATGTATGGAATACCTTGTTACTCTGTCCTCAATCATAAACACCCTATAAACTACATTCCACAGAGATATGAAATCTTCAGATTTACTATAGAATATTCTTCTTAACAAGAACATGACTTACAATTTTTGCCAAAATCAATATGACAGCATTCCCAAATGACATTTCAGGTTCTTCTGGAACTCCCCAAAAGGCAACTCATGTGCAAAAATGCATGATGGGGAAGGGGAAATTCAGATCACTTCTTCTGAAACCATTCTGTCATTATTCATTGATGATCCTCAAACCAATGTCTGGTCATATCTCAGGCTGACACTTGATAATGATTTCAATAGAAGAGCAGCTGTTTCACATTATATGCTTCTCTGTGAACAGCACCCAGGTACTGCCATTCCAATTGTTTTATGAATGTGCTAGGGAAATGGCAGGTTGCCAAAGACAGCATCCACATGGTTGTTTGAAACAAGCCCCAGACATAAAAAGAAAGAAAAAAAAAAA
>NW_006922113.1:605523-606063 GCF_000298275.1 Orycteropus afer afer | reverse complement strand
ACTTTTCAGCTCCAGTTTTTACATATCTTTTGGTCTTTAAATTTGAGTTTGAAATCTTAAGAGTTGCTCTTTTCATACTCAGCAATTTAGCACATATTTACCTAGTTTATAAGAAGTTAATGTGTGTCAAAGCTACACTTCTTTTGAAGAATGCTGTTTATTATGTATGAATTCTATTTATTAAAATATTTTTTTTATTTTAGACTATAATTACAGTTAAAAAACTTGAGCAAAGATATTAAAAAGAGTCCCCATTTATCCTATATTTAATTTCCCTCCATAATTACTATCTTTCATTAGTCTTACATAATGTTGTTGTTGTTGTTAGGTGCTATCGAGTCGTTTCTGACTCATAGCAACCCCATGCACAGCAGAATGAAACACTGACGGATCCCGCGTCAGCTCCACGATCCCTGCTATACTTTGAGCCCATCATTGCAGCCACTGTCTCAATCCATCTGGTTGAAGGCCTCCCCCTCTTTTGTCGACCCTCCACCCTACCAAGCATGACATCCTTCTCCAAGGAATGGTCCCTTCTGA
>NW_006922113.1:603144-604342 GCF_000298275.1 Orycteropus afer afer | reverse complement strand
CATTCTCACTTCCAAGGAACATTCTGGTTGCACTTCCTCCAGGAGAGATTTGTTTGTTCTTCTGGCAGTCCATGGTACTTTGGTATTCTTCATCAACAACACAACTCAAAAGCAGCATCTCATCTTTGGTCTTTCTTATTAGTTGTCCAGCTTTCACAGACATAGGAGATAATTGAAAATGCCATGGCTTTGCTTAGGCATACCTGAGTCTTCAAAGAGACATTTCTCCAGGACTTGAAAGAGGTCTTTTGCAGATTTGCACAGTGCAATACATCATCTGATTTCTTGACTAGTGCTTCCATTGGTATTAATTGTGGAATCAAGTAATAAGAAATCCTTGACAGTTTCAGATGCAGATGGATACTTGTGTTACTTACACATATGTGTATATGAATTAATTGCTTTATACACATAGATTACTTAGCTCTGTCTGCTAAAAGTTTATAGAAGCAATAACACCCTGTAGCAATGAGTACACCAGAGCCAAGATCTAGGTCTCTAATAGTTATTTCCGATAAAAGGAAGAAGGACTCCCAGGAAACAAATGACTAGTTATAGGTCTAGGGAAGGGAATGTACCAAATGAACTTGAAGCATTCTGTAGAGCCAGAAAGTAAGGGAATACTCTCAAGGAACCATTTGAATCAAAAATTAAATTAATGAATTATAAGTTTCTTTATTATTATTATTATTATTTGGATTTTTGTTAAAAAGTAATTCTGAATGAATCACATAATTTCTTTTTTCCTCTGATGATTCCTACCAGAGGTAATATAGGATATGTGTTACACATACATCTGGAATAGAATGTCCAAGCTCAAAATAAGGCCCCAGTTCTTCTGTATTACTCTAGTCAAGTTAATAAATCTATCTATGCTTCAATTTTCTTATCAAAAAAATTGAATAAATGAGAAACTACAAGGAATGCTAGTCTGTTATACTGGGCACATTGTAAGCATTAAATAGATCTGAGCTATCATGAAAGTTTGTTTGCAGTGGGTACTCAGTAAAATTAGTTTTTTGCATTGTCTGAACAATCTAAGTTATTTTTTGTTATAATTCAGAGAGCACTAGGAAGATGGGGCAATCTACTTCTATAGTGATACTGCCTCGGAAACCCAAGGAGGGGTCGCTATGAGTCGGGTCCGACTTGACGGCACATAACAACAACAACAACATTTTCAAAGTGTATAGAGTTT
>NW_006922113.1:596452-599140 GCF_000298275.1 Orycteropus afer afer | reverse complement strand
AACGACCCCTCCTTGGGTTTCCAAGGCAGTATCACTGCAGAAGTAGACTGTGCAACCTTCCTTCTGAGGAGTGGCTGATGGGTTTGAACCACCAACCTTCTGGTTAGCAGTCAAGTGCCTGAGACACTATGTCACCAGAGCTCCTTGTGTGTCTACTTAGATTCATTACTAAGTATTTCAATTTTGGGTGGCTATTTAGAGACCATCTAAAGAATAGATTCAATGCATTGGACACCAATGACTGAAAACCAGAAGAATTATGGAACAACATCAAGAATATCATCCATGAAGAAAGCACAAGGGCGTTAAAAAGATGAGGGAAAAAAAAGAAAAGACCAAAATGGACTACAGAAATGACTTTAAAGATTGCCTTTGAATGGAGAGTAGCCAAAGCAAATGGAAGAACTGACAAGATAAAAGAGCTGAACAGACAATTTCAAAGACCAGGTGAAGCAGACAAAGCCATTACTATAGTGAAATGTGCAAAGACCTGGAGTTAGAAAACCAAAAGAGAAGAGTATACTCAGCATTTCTCAAGCTGAAAGATTGAGGAAAAAATTTAAGCCTCGAGTTGCAATATTGAAAGATTTCTTGGGCAAAATATTGAATGATGCAGGAAACATCAAAAGAAGATAGAAGGAATACACAGAGTCACTGTATCAAAAAGAACTGATCCATCTTCATCCATTTTGGGAGGTGGCATATGATCAAGAACCAATGATATCAAAGGAAGAAGTTGAAACTGCATTGAAGCAATCACCAGAGAACAAGGCTCCAGGAATGGATGGAATACTCAATGAGATGTTTCAACAAACAGATGTCCCACTGGAGGACCTCACTTGGTTATACCAAAAGATTTGGAAGACAGCTACCTGGCCAACTGATGGGAAGAAATCCATATTTGTACCCATTTCAAAGAAAAGTGATCCCACAGAATGTGGAAATTATCAAACAATATCACTAATATCACATGCAATTAAATCTTACTGAACATAATTCAAAAATGGTTGTAGCTGTATATTGACAGAGGACTTCCTGAGGTGCAAGCTGGATTAAAAAAAAGACATGAAACAAGGGATATCGTTGCTGATGTCAGATGGATTTTGGCACAAAGCAAATAATTTCAGAAAGATGCTTACCTGTGTTTTATTGGCTACAAAAAAAGTATTTGACTGTGTAGATCAAAACAAATTATGGGTAACATTGAGAAGAATGGATTCCAGAACACTTAATTGTACTCATGAGGAACCTGTACATAGACCAGGAGGTTGTTGTTTGAATGGAACAAGGAGACACTGCATGGCTTAGAGTCAAGAAGGGAGTGTGTCAAGGTTGTGTGCTTTCACTATACTTATTCATTATTCGTTGCTCAGCAACTAATCTGGGAAGCTGGACTATATGAAGAACGTGACATCAAGATTAGAGGAAGAATCATTAACAACCTGCGATACACTGACAACACAACTTTGCTTGCTGATAGTGAGTATGACTTGAAGGACTTACTGATGAAGATTGAAGAATACAGTCTATCATATGGATCACCTCTCAATATAAAGAAAACAAATATCCTCACAACTATATCTATAAACAGCATTATGATAAATGGAGAAAAGATTGAGGTTACCAAAGACTTCACATTGCTTGGTTCTACAATCGATGTCAATGGAAGCAGCAGTCAGGACATCAGATGACATATAGAACTGGGCAAGTTGGCTGTAAAAAACCTCTTTCAAGTGCTGAAGAGCAAAGATTTCTCCATGAGGAATATGGTGCACCTGACAGAGCCATAATATTTTCAATCACCTCATATGCATGTGAGAGGTGACCAATGAATAAGGAAGACCAAAGAAGAATCCATGCTTTTGAGTTGTGGTGCTGGCAAAGAATTTTGAAAGTACCATGGACTGCCAAAAGAACTAACAAATCTGTCCTGGAGGAAGTGCAGCTGGATTGCTCCTTGGAAGTGAGAATGACCAGACTTCGTCTCACATACTTTGGCCATGTTATCAAAAGGGGCCATTCCTGGAGAAGAATGTCATGTCTAAAAAGGTGGAGGGTCGACGAAAGACCCTCAATGAGATGGATTGACACAATGGCTGTAGCAATAGGCTCAAGTATAGCAGGGATCATGGAGCTGGCATGGGACTGGGCAGTGTTTCCTTCTGCTGTGCATAGGGTGGCTGCGAGTTGAAGATGACATGGTAACTAACAACAACGGCAAGGTTGTAAATGGCATTGTTTTCCTGATTTTCTTTTCAGAGTTCTCATTGCTGGTGTAGAGGACTCTGACTAATTTTTATATATTGATCTTATATTGGCCACATTGCTGAATCCTTCTATTAGTTCCACTAGTTTTCTTATTGAGGCTTTAGAATTTTCTATGTATTGGATCATATCATCTGCAAATAGAGAACGTTTTATGTCTTCTTTGCTAACTCAGATGCTTTTACTTCCTTTTCTTGTGTTACTAGTTTTGCTCAAACTGTCAATGCAATATTGAATAGGAATGGTGAAAAAGAGCATCCTTGTCCTTTGCTTTGTTCCAATTTCCAAGGGGAATGTTTTCAGTCCCTCTCTTTGAGAATAATATTGATTGTTGATTTTGAGAATACTTTTTTAATTATTTGGGAGCTCTGGTAGCATAGTGGCTAAGACACTTGACTGCTAACCAGAAGGCTGGTGGTTCAA
>NW_006922113.1:593192-596192 GCF_000298275.1 Orycteropus afer afer | reverse complement strand
AATCGCTATGGCCCTGCGGTACTTTTCCTTTGTTTGATTTATGTGGTGGGTTATAATGATTGTTTTCTAATGTTGAATCATTCTTGTATACTTGGTTTGAATTCCATTTGTCATTGTGTGTAATTTTTGATATGTGACTGGATTATGTTGGCTAGAATTTTGTTGAGAATTTTTGTATTCATGTGGGATATTGGGCTATAATTTTATATTTCTAGTAATGTCCTTTCTGGTTTTGGTATCAAGGTTATGCTTACTTCATATAATGAGTTTGGGAATAATCAAGGAGGGGTTGCTCTGAGTCGGGGCCGACTCAACGGCACATAACAACAACAACAACATTCTACATTCTGGATTAGTTTAACTAAAATTAATGTCAACTCTTCTTTACTTGTTTAATAGAATTTGCCAGTGGATCTGTCTGGCCAGGACGATTTTGTTGCTAATTTTTCTTTTTGACTATGAGGTCCAATTTCCATTGTGTTGTGTAGACCTGTATCTTTGTTGAGTTTCTTTCTAGTTGTTTTGTCCTTCATGAAAAGTTTTATATTAAAAGCTCCTACTATTATTGTGGAGTTATCTATTTATCTTTTCAATAGTATTAAAGTTTGATTTATGTATTTTGGGGTTCTTTCATTGGGTGCATAAGTATTTATTATTGCTATGCCCTCTAGTTGGGTTGACCCCCAAATCATTATGCAATGTACTTCACTGTCGCTTTTTCTGGTGTTTGCCTTAAAGTCTATTTTATTAGAAATTTATAAGGCCACTCCTGCTATTTTTTGGTTGTTATTTGCTTTGTATATTTGTTCCAGGCTTTAATTTTTAACTTATTTTTGTCTTTGTGTCTAAGATGTGTCTCATGTTGATAACATATCGATGAGTCATGTTTTCTTATGCATTCTGCTACTATGTTTCTTGACTGATACATTTAATCCATTTACATTCAGTATAACTGTTGATAGGTACGAATTTACTGCTGTCATTTTGCTATTGTTATTTTAACTTTTCTGCTATTGTTTGCTTTATTCCATATATTTTTCCTGTACTGAGTTCATTTTGTTTATGGATTTTAGTATTATTTCCTTCATTGCTGCTGTTTCAGTGTTTTCTGAGACTTTATGATTTTATTCTTTTTTTATTATTATTATTTTGGCATGAATGTTTATTGATTTTCTTTGAGGTTACTCTGTCATTTATTTTTATCTCTCCAATTTTAAAAAATCCATTTTATCTTAACTTCATCTTAGCTTCCTCTCCATTTGGAAATTATAATTTCTTTGTTTTACTTTGTAGTTTTTATCATTTACAAATTGACATCTCTGGCTTCCTATTTTTTAGTGCTGTAGTGTTACCTTATTCTTGATACTTCTATATCTGGGTTGATTTCTGGGTGATGTTTTCATGTTTTTAATCTTCAGTTGTTGTCTGCTATTGTTGGTTCTCTGAAGGACTCCCTTTAGCATTTCTTTTAAGGTTGGTCGGGTTTTTAAAAGTCTCCTTCATTTCTGTTTATTTGAGAATGTCTTAATCTTATCATCATGTTTTGTGGACAATTTTGTTGGCTATTTAATACTTGGTTGGCATTTTTCTTCTTCTTCTTCTTTCAGGGTTTTATATGTGCCATCCAATTGCTTTCTTGCCTCCATGGTTTCTGCCAAAGAACAACAACTTAGACTTATTGGATCTCCTTTGTAGGTAATTTCTCTTTTTTCTTGAACTGCTTTCAGGATTCTTTCTTTGTCTTTGCTTTAGTAAAATTTGATTATGATATGTCTTAGTGATTTTATTTTGGGCTCTATCTTATTTTTGTTGTTGTTGTTAAGTTTCTTAAATGCATATTTTTTTGTATGTAATGATATTAGAAAAATTTGCTTCCAATTTTTTTTTTTTTTTTTTTACAGTTTTCTCAGTGCTTGTTTTTGTCTCTTCTTGTCCTGGAATTCTAATCACACATAAGTTATTCCTCATGATGTTTTCTGACATTATTCTTAGGTTTTCTTTCCTTTTTATCATTCCTTTTTCTGATTGTTCTTCTACCAGATTATTATTATGAGATTTGGCTTCAATTTCTCTAATTCTATCTTCCATTAATTTAATTCTACTCCTTTGCCCTTTCAATACATGATCTATTTCTGAAATTTTAATATTAATATTCTGGATTTCTATTTGCTGTTTTTGTGTAATCTGTAATTTTCCATTTATTTTATCAAATTTATTTATTTTTTTGTTTGTGATTCTTCTAGAGTTTTGTCTGTGTTTTCTTTGATTTTACTTGTGGTTTCCTTGATTTCTTTCTTAATGTATTAAAAGTAGCTAAGTCTAAATCTTCTGAATTGCTCTTGAATTTGTTTCAACTATATTTCTTCCTTTGAAAATGTTTTTGTCCTATATTTTTGCAGGGAGTTCTGGTGGTATAGTGAGTTAGGCATTTGGTAGCTAACCAGAAAGTCAGCAGTTCAAATCCATGAGCTGCTCCACTGGAGGGTGATAAGACAATCTATCTCTGTAAAGATTTACAGCCTTAGAAATCCAGTGGGGGTTGTTATGAATCAGAATCAACTCAATTGCAACAAACTTTCTTTTAATATTTTGTTCCTAGTTCAAGCCAACTTGTACTGTTTTTGTTATGTGATTCTGTTGTCCCAGAGAGGTTGTGGTGGTTTTATACAAGTTTGTTGATTTTATGTTGGTATGCTTCATTCTGATTTTTTGTTTTGATATATCCAGGTAATGGGGCAGGCTTGCTATATTCATCGCTAGTTTGGTAGCAATGGAGCACATACCACCTGGCTTTAGGTAGATTTATTAGCAGATCAGAGTGTGTACACAAGTTTTGAATCACTGGTCATGCACAACAGACAAAGACAGGATTTCTGGGTATTGACCACCATCCATCATCAATGCAATGGTGCTAGAGTGAATTGTGGCATTTTCCCAGTGGGTGGTGTGGTAGGTGTTGTGCTTATGGCTTGATAGGGTCACTTGTTCCAGACTGCTAAG
>NW_006922113.1:591909-592837 GCF_000298275.1 Orycteropus afer afer | reverse complement strand
CAGGCACTTGACTTCTAACCAGAAGGCTGGTGGTTCAAACCCACCAGCCACTCCTCGGAAGGAAGATGGGGCAATCTACTTCCATAGTGATACTATCTTGGAAACCCAAGGAGGGGTCGCTATGATTCGGGGCCGACTCGATGGCACATAAAAACAACAACAACAAATATATATATATCACAGTACTGGTTCAAGCATTAGCCACAAAACATGGCTTTGTCAGGAATGTGAGCTTACTGCACAGAAGTACACCTCCGGAGGAGTATGAGTGGGCATGGGTTGGCATTGGTGACAAGGAGGCAGGGGTGGGTGAGCACCCACTCTATGAGAACAAATATAAAAAGAAAAGAAAGAAGAAAAAGGAGGAGCAATAGCAATAAAAAAGAAAAGAGAGTAAAACAAAGGAGGAGATGTGGGAAGAGCTAAGAAGGAAAAAAAAATGCTGCACAGTACTGAGTGCTAGCTTCAAAACATAACTATGGCAGAAGTGTAGTACTTGCTATATGGCCAGGACAAAGTTCTACATACCACAGAAGAGGCAGCGGGGAAAGGAATCTGCTCTATGGATTCAAGAAAATAAAAAAGAGCAAGAAAAAAGGAAGGATAAAAAGAAAGGAAATGAAAATCAAAGGGGAAGAAGGAAGAATGAAGAAGAAAAATAAAGATAACAGGAAAAAAAAAAATGTGGCACTGCACTGGTGGTTGGGAAGGAGTTGGGATGTTTGCCATGGTGGAGTTAAGAGGCTACATATTTAATCACTGAGAGGTTGTGCAAGATAATGGGGAAACCACACCGACGTGGGTTTTGAGTCCTCTTGCAATAACTCAGGTTAACTCAGAACATCTTAGAATGATCACCTTGTGCCCAGTGGCAGTTTTCTGCTTCCTTATTTCACTGTTTTCTTCAGTGTTTTCCATTCATCAGTAT
>NW_006922113.1:588232-591018 GCF_000298275.1 Orycteropus afer afer | reverse complement strand
TTTTTTTTTTTTTTTTGCCTGTGTACCATCATGGAGGGGGGTTCTGAATTCTCACTCACATCCACTGCCCTTTCTCTAATGTTAATTTTGCACCAATCTTGAGACCTAGAGAAAATAGTTGGCAAGTGTGTGCAGACTTATTGAATCTGACACTCTTAGGGATTTAAATTTTCCACTCTAGCTTTCACTCAGTTTTTAATAATTTTCATTTTATTTATTTTCATAGAGTATACTCTTTGTCCTGTACTCTGCATAAAAAAAGGTTCATATGTCTTCTTTCTCCAAAAAGTGATGTTTTTGTAACATTTCTGGAGTTTTCTTTTTGTTAGAATGAGGCCAACAGCATAATAGCAAAATGCCTCCGATGATTATGTTGATATATCAACACAGCTAAAAAAAATGTTCTGTGCTTTCACTCCACTCTATAAAGCTAGAAAGATAAGATAATATAGTAAAAGGCAAGTGTGACCCTGTTAATTTCTCCTTTTTCAATTTCCATTTTATTTTAGAAATATCTAAGTTCCTTTTGGAATGCAGAACATCCCAAGTGAATATATTTTTATTTTATTGATTCATTTTTTAAAAAGAAGGAAAATGAAAACCTCAATGTTTGAAAAGACATTTTTAATTTTTCCTTGGGAACACAGTCATATTCTTTTCCTTCTAAGTCAAATGATTTTCCAAATTCCTAACTATTGAAATTTCCCTTTGTGCCTCATCCGGCCTGGAATGTTGATAAAAAATCATAGAAAAAGAATGTCAAAAGATATGAGAGAAGACTTCTATTAAATTTCCCAGCCAAAGTAGGAAGCAAAATAGCACTGTTTTTAGCTTGTTCTCTTACCCCTTCCAAATGTTATACAAGCCAGAGCATCCCTTTCTATAAACTCTGGCATCTGTTTAAATCTTGGCTCCTAATGATTGGAAGGAAGGTTGGGCAATCTACTTCTGTAGTGATACCGCCTCAGAAACCCAAGGAGAGTCGCTTTGAGTAGGGTCCGACTCAGTGGCAAATAACAACAACAACAATGATTGGGAAGGAAGAAAATATGGGGATGAAGTGTACTCTCCCGTTAATAGGCTTTTCTAAAATATAGCTTTCACTCATAAAATTCTAGAAATTCATTTTATTAACTGACTCAGATGCAGTCAGATTTATAATACTCCTTTTGATATTAATAACTGAAAAATCACTTAATTTATTTATGATAAAATTGTAATTAAAAGTCCTTGGATTTAAAAGCCTGATACATAGAAAGTTCTCTGTAGATATTGATTAATGTGTCTACAGTTACTTTAATTGTTGTTATTCTTCTTGTAATGAAATATATGCTAAAGCCAAACTAAGATCACTTTTTCATGATGTAAGTAGAGACCGCTGACTATGCACTGTAATTCATATAGAATTATGACAGGGAGGTAGTTGTCCAGTCAAGAATAACATTTCCCACACTCCTTTGTGTCTATGTGAGTTCCTATGCCTAAGTTTCTCCAATATGGTTAGAAATGGCCTGCATTTATTCTGGACCACAACTTTTTAAGAGTCAAGTGTCTGTATACGTTCTTCTTCTTTATATTTCTAGATGAAGATGACTTGTATTAGCATATTAGGCATGAAGATATTGAAAGATGGAAGAATCTTAATGCCTGGATTATTGCATTGAGGCTAGCAACTACCAACTATTCTGTGAGAAAGAATTGGGTTTGGTTTCTGGCTTTTATACTTTGGGGTTTATTTGTTGCAAAATTGATTTTATCTTGACTAATTTAAAATGAATTAACAAAATCAATACTATTTAAAAAAGGTCTATGCCATTTTGGAATTTAAGTATATGTAGAAATTCATATTTTATATCAACTGGACAGTACATATTTCTAGTAATTACTTTATTGTATTCTAAAAAATATTGGTATATGGTAGATTGGAAATTAAAAAAAAAAAAAAAATGAATCCTTTGACACAGATGGTTTTTGTTGTACTTAATCAAAAGATTGCTATTGCTCCATCCAGAAATAACATAATTTTTCTTTCTCTCTCATGCACCTGCTTATAGCTAACTAGCTACATCAGGTTTCCCTTAGCAAGTCATGACAGGCTCCTTCTCTTCTATTCACAAGTTGATTTTTTTCTTAAGAATTTAGCCTAATCTGAGTGCCTTCTTGGAGTGTGTATGTTTCATTATCAATATTTTTTTACCCAAATTTCTCTTAATTTTTAAATTTTCCTTTTTTAACTGCTGCTACTTTTATCTCTTAGTATCCCATGTTATTGTTGTTGTTATGTGCTGTCAAGTCAATTCTGACTAATAGTGATACTATATGACACAGTATGATTACCACATGGACTGTCCTAGGCTCTAATCCTATGGGAGCAGATATCAAGGTCTTTTTTCTGGCACAGCAGCTGTTAGGTTCAACATATGTTCATGTTAATTATAATAGAGAATATCTATCTTTTTGACCTTTAATTGAATTGCTTTTCATCTATCTACTATCTACTTTACTTGAGTACTCTTACAGGCTGTTCTCCATTTTCTCCAAAGATCTCTGGCCCTTTGCTAATTAGAAAATGAATGGAAAGACCTCCATGGCTTTGGATATTTATTCCATGGTGTGCTGCAAAGTTGCACAACCCAGGAAAGAAATGTCATTCCATGCCACGACAGCCCCAGTGGCGTCCGCGTGACATAGTCACCGGCCTGAAGCGATTGTTTCAAGGAAACAGCAGGCTTCCTGGGGTCAAGTGTGCTCTCTCTATCTTTTGTTTTTGTCCTTTGATGATCTTG
>NW_006922113.1:586383-587728 GCF_000298275.1 Orycteropus afer afer | reverse complement strand
AATTATGATCATTGTTGTAGTACTTAGAATTGTGATGTAATGGGAACTTGTAAACTTATTGTTTTTGATCAGGTACTTTACTTTCTGTGCTTTTGCGTAAACCTGTGCTTGTGAAATTAAGATCAAAAGAAGAACTGGTTATACTATAAAAACATGTAGCTAAAGGCAATAAACGCTCTCAGGTACACTCAGCCTTTGAGTTGTTTGTAATCTGTTAGCCAAATCGCTGACTCCCTATTCACCCGAAGTCACCTTCAAAATTAAGTGCGGAGCCCAGTGGCTGTGCTGGTCTGCGGCAATTCCAAATACTAGATTCTATAGTACATACTGTTTTTAAGCAGGGAAGAGTCTATTCTCAGTGGCTTTTAATACTAATTACTATAATACAAGATGAGGACAAGAAATACTCCTTAGTATCCAATAGTTCATTTAATTATAATTATCTCTACTCTTTTTTTCTCATATTACTCAAATGTAGTAAAATGTTATGTTTTTATATCTCTCTCAGTGTCTTATAAGTATACATCATTGTATCTTTAGTTTCTGTCATAGATACATAGTAGATAGATAGATAGGTTCCATCAACTTGACTCTGACTTATGGAGAACTTATGTACAACAGAACAAAATATTGCCCAGTCCTGCGTCATCCCAACTATCATCCCCATGTTCAAGTTCTTTGCTTTAGACCCTGTACAATCCATCAAACTGAAGGCATCCTTCAGTTGCCCTCTACTCCACTAAAAATGAAATCCTTCTCAGCTACTTATCCACACTTATGATGTATCCAAAGCAAGCAAGTAGGAAAATCTTTTCTTATGGTATATAAGTTTTACTTCACATATAAGAGTATTCAATAAAGGCTTTTGTTTGTTTGTTTGTTTAAGTTCTGAGCAACTTTTCTTGGTGGAAAGTAAATTTACCTACTTTTAGTGATGGTATGCTATTTTCATTATCATTTAAGGGGTAGTGGCCCTGTTGTTGTTAGGTGCCATCGAGTTGTTTCCGACTTAAAGCGACCCCATGCGCAGCAGAACGAAACCAGATCCTGCGCCAGCTCCACAATCCTTGCTATACTTGAGGCCATTGTCGCAGCCACCATGTCAATCCATCTCGTCGAAGGCCTTCCCCTCCTTCATTGACGCTCCACCTTACCAAGCATGACATTTTTCTCCAGGAAATGGTCCCTCTGACAACATGACACAGTATGTAGGTGAGGTGAAGTCTGGCCATCCTCACTTCCAAGGAGCATCTCAGCTGCACTTCCTCCAGGACAGATCTGTTAGTTTTTTTGGCAGTTCATGGTACCTTTAGCATTCTTTGCCAGCACCACAACTCAAAAGCAT
>NW_006922113.1:585219-585856 GCF_000298275.1 Orycteropus afer afer | reverse complement strand
TTCTTTATATTGAGATGTAATCCATACTGCAGACTGTGTTCCTCAATCTTCATCAGTATGTACCTCAAGTCATCCTCACTTTCAGCAAGCAAAGTTGTATCATCAGCATATCTCAGGTTGTTAATGATTCTTCCTCCAATACTGATGCCGCATTTTTCTTCATATAGTCCAGCTTGTCTAGTTATTTGCTCAGCATATAAATGGAATAAGTGTGGGGAAGGGATACAACCATGATGCACTCCCTTCCTGATTTTAAACCATGCAGTGTCCCCTTGTTCCTTTTGAACAACAGCCTCCTGGTCAAAGTACAGGTTCCTCAGGAACACAATCAAGTGTTCAGGAATTCCCATTTCCTCAATGTTATCCATAATTTGTCATGATCCACACAATCAAATGCCTTTGCATAGTCAATAAAGCACAAGTAAACATCTTTCTGGAATTATTTGCCTTGAGCCAAGATCCATTTGACAACAGCTATGATATCCCTTGTTCCATGTCCTCTTCTGAATCCAGTTTGCACTTCTGGAAGTTCTCTGTCAATATACTGCTCCAACCATTTTTTAATTATTTTCAGTAAGATCTTACTTGTGTGTAATATTAATGATATTGTTTGATAGTTTCCACATTGTGTGGGATC
>NW_006922113.1:571647-583605 GCF_000298275.1 Orycteropus afer afer | reverse complement strand
AGCTCTTTCCCAGTCCTATTTTGAGAGCTTTCTAAGCTAAGTGACTCGTCTTCCTCCTCTGTATTGGACAATGTTTCTGGACTATTCATAAATGTGTACAGTAAGGTATCAGACAGTGTTTCTCTGCTATTCATAAGGTTTTTCCTGGCCAATTCTTTGAGAAGTGGATGTCCTCCTCCTTCTTCCTAGTCTGTTTCAGTCTGCAAGCCAGGCTGATACCTATCCAACAGGTGCACCCCATTGGGTTTGAATCACCAGTGGCATAGCCTCAAAACCCACAGTATCATGTCACCACAGTAGGACAAACCAACAGACAAGTTTGTCTCCTTTAGCTGTTGGAAACCCCTCCAACCACCCTTACCTGGATCCCTGCAGCTAACTCCTTGATCTGTTTCAGTCCCCTTTGCCTTTTCTGTCCTCTCCCTACTTCCCACTTTGCTGCTTGTGGGGGGTGGCCTGGGTTCCCTCTCCTCACCTGGATCCCTGTGGTTGACTCCTCAATCTGTTCCTATCCCCTTTGCTTTTTCTGTCCTCTCCCTGCTTCCCACCTCGCTGCCTGTTCTTAGGTCCGTGGAATCCAAACGAGAATGCCATCACTTTAAAATCCAAAATGGTTGCCACTTGTAAATATTTAAAATGGCTGTGCCTTTGGTCACTTTAAATATCCAAAATGGCTGCAATGAGTAAAAAATAAAAATGGCAATGCCTCCAGACAAGGTCAATGAAAAAAAACAAGAAAACTTGAAATACCTGGGGATAGGGCAATAAGAGAAAAAAGGCAGAGAAGGAGAATAATGAAGAAAAAATGGGAACAATGCAAAAAGAAAAACAAGGAACAGGGTTAACCATGAGAAAAAAGAGAAAAAAAAAAAAAAATTGCAACCAGGAACAGGGAAATGAAAAAAGTTGAAAACTAGCACCTGGGAGAGAATAATAGTAAAAAGGACAAAAGTATTAATAATAGTAGTAGTTTTAAAACAGACAAAAGCAAGCAAACTAAAAAACAGAAAAAATAAAGAGAAAAGAAAAAAAAATTGGGGGAAGGCAGGGCAGGGCACCCAGGCTACGGCCAAACACACAGAGTGGGATGGAGTTCCTGTGGACCCAGAAGGTGGGTGGGAGTGGGGGATGGCTGAACCTCCATTCACCAAGTGGGTTTGGGGTATAAGAGTAACAAGGAGAATGTTGCACCTTTTCAGGCGTCAAGGTCCGGAGTGTCGTTGGGGCTACTTGGATATCTTCTGGAAGCTTGAAGTCTGAATTCCAGGTGCTGGCTCCCCGTGAGGTTTCTCTCTCCATGCATCTTGTACAACTGGAGGTCAGTTTTATGACAGATAAAAGATATGTCATTAGCAAATATTTTTTCCCAGTCTGAAGGTTCTCTTTTGACTCTTTTGGAGAAGTCTTTGGAAGCACATAAAATTTTAATTTTTAGAAGATCCCAATCATCTGGTTTCTCTTCTGTTGTTTGTGCATTTTGAGTCATGCTTGATAGTCTATGTATGCCATATATTAAGGCCTCTAAATTTGCCCCTAGTTTTTCCTTGAGGAACTCTATAGTTTTAGGTTTCACATTTAAGTCTTTGATCCATCTGGAGTTCGTTTTTGTGTGTGGTGTGAGGTACAAATCTTGTTTCATTTTCCTGCTAATGGCATAAGCCATTGTCATGGCACTGCTGTTGTTGTTGTTATGGGCTGTCAAGTCAGACCTGACTCATAGCGACCCCTTATTGGGTTACCGAGGCTGTGTGATACAATCTAGGAACTAGATTGCCCAACCTTCCTTCCAAGGAGTGACTGGTGTGTTTGAACCACCAGTCTTCTAGTTAGCAGTCAAGTGCCTTAGGCACTATGCTACTAGAGCTCCCTGTAATGGTACTAGCCTAATGAAAATGTCATAGTTTATACACCCAAAGAGCACTGGCTTCAAATGTTTGTTTTATTATTTATTTCCAGATGAACTTACATATATTTCTCAGTGTATTTGAACTTTACTTTTTTTTCTTCTTCATTTGTTAAAATGTTATTTCAGAATTTTATTGTGGAAATTAAAGATAATGTATGTAATTTTTCTTAATTAGTGGGCCCACAATACATAAGGACTACTTTCCATATAATTCTATTCCAATTGTTTTATGGAAGCTACTATGATCCAGCTAAACAATGTGACTTTTCCCTAAACATGAGCTAATGTAACAAACCTGGGTGGAAAACTTTGTGTTCTCTGTTCCAGTTTTATGGAGGATCAAATTCTGAGGATTAGCTTTCTTAAAGGATAGCGCTATTGAAGGAAATAGGGTCGTAAGGAAAGATGAGGGAAATGCTTTGTAAGAAACACATCTGATTTCATAAATGAAAAGTAAAATACCTATAAAAACCTCATGTTAATTGCCTTTATAGAACCTATTCCCTTCACCCATGTGAAATATCCTTTAAGTACCCATGTACCTTTCATGGGTTGACTAAGTACTCATGAGAAGAAGGTAGTTCATCCTACATGGAGTAGATTAGTGAATACTGCATATTCTTTGTTAGCTGTATTTGTGTGGAGGGAAAGACTTTACTGTTGTTGTTGTTGTTAGGTGTCTTTGGGTCCAACCCTACATACAACAAAATAAAACACTGCCCAGTCTTGCACCATCCTTACCATCTTTGCTATGTTTGAGCTCCTTGTTGAAGCCACTGTGTCAATTCATGTCATCGAGGGTCTTCTCCTTTTTTGCTGACCTTCTACTTTACTATAGGAGCTCTGGTAGCCTAAGGCACTTGACTGCTAACCAGAAGGCTGGTGGTTCAAACACACCAGCCACTCCTTGGAAGGAAGGTTGGGAAATCCTACTTCTGTAGTGATATTGCCTCAGAAACCTAAGGAGGGGTCGCTATGAGTCGGGGCCGACTCCACGGCAAATAACAGCAACCACAACTACTTTACTATGCATAATATCCTTCAGCAGGGACTGATCCCTTCTTACAACATGAACAAAATAGGTAAGAGGAAGTCTGGCTATTTTTGCTTCTAATGATCTGTATGTACCTCTGCCAAGACAATTTGTTTACTTCTGGCAGTGTATGATATTTCGTTATTCTTTGCCAACTCCAGAATGCAAAGGCATCAGTTCTGTGTCAGCCTTCCTTACTCACTACCCAACTTTCACATGTATTTCACACTACTGAAAAGACCATGGTTTGGGTCAGGCACGCCTTAGTCTTCAAACTGAAATCATTGTACTTTAACATTTTATAACCGTCTTTAGCCGGAGATTTGTCCAGTACAATACATTGTCTGATTTCTTCCCTGATGATTTCATGGCCGCTGATTGTGGATCCAAGTAAAATAAAATCTCTGACAGCTTCAATCCCTTTTCTGTTTATCATGATGTTGCCTAAGGGTCCAGTTGTAATGATTTTTGTTTTCTTTAGTTGAAGGGTAATTCATACTGAAGCCTGTACTATTTGATCTTCATCAGTAAGTGATGCAAGTCCTCTTTGATTTTTCTGCAAGCAAGATTGTGTAATATGCATATTGTAGATTTTTTTTTTTTTTGAGTTTTCCTCCAATCTTGATGCCACATTCTTTTTTATTTAGTTCAGCTTTTTGATTTATTTGCCCTGCATAGAGATTGAATAAGTATGGTGAAATGATACAATCCTCATGCACACTTTTCTTAATTTAAACCATGCAATATTCCACCTTTCTATTCAAATGGCTGCTTCTTGGTCTGTGTACAAGTTCCTCTTGAGTACAATAAAGTGTTCTGGAATTCTTCACAATGTTATCCAATTTTTTTTTTTTTTTTTTTTGATCCACACAGTCAAATGCCTTTGCATAGTCAACAAAAAACAGTAGAATACAAAAAACAAACCCACTGCCATCGAGTCAATTCTGACTCATAGTGAAGCCCACTGGGTTGCCAAGGCAGTAAATCTTTATGGCAGTAGATTGCCCAGTCTTCCTTCCATGGAGTGGCTGGTGGGTTTGAACCGTCAATCTCTGGTTAGCAGTCAAATGCCTTAGGCACTGTGCCAGGCACAAAAAATATTTTACTAAGCCGCTGTAAATGCGAGGGACTAATAGATTCACACACACACACACACACACACACAAAAAAAAAAAAAGCCAAGACATGGAAACAACTAAAATTGTCATGTCAAGCTGTCATCCTGTCCACCCCGCAACTTGCCACTTATCCATCTTGCTACTCTAACCTCTTGTCTGAGCATTGCCTCATGGCTGAATAGTGTTCTTTTCATGTTCTGTTTTCATTCAAATCCATTTGCTTGTGAGTGGATCTGGGAGGTAGTCAAGAGAACTAAAAACAATGAATGCTCCCTCTAGACATGGCACAAGCTACTGAAGAGAGACATTCTGGATTTAACACTCTTAGTTGGGAATTTATTAGTATCAAAGCAGATGTAGCATTGTTATACCTCAATAAACTCTGCATAATTTAGAAGGATGTGAAGTGTGTTTTTTTATAAGAACAGTGATGCCAAATGCTTACAGATGCTAAGGTAACAGTATTGGAGAAATTGAAAGCAATTCTTTCGGCAAATCATATAAAACTGCAAAAATGTGTGTGTCCGTGTGCATGTTTTCATTTTGCAGCAGCAGGAAATCATGCCACTAGGGAAAGTCTGATTGTAGTGAGATAAAAGAAGGCACACAATCATACTGATTATGTTTATGTTGATAAAAGGTAGATAGTAGAAAGGAAATATATAAAGACCACTGAAATCCACAAGAGGAGGCACTGGTCATAATTTTAACAGGTCATAATTGCTGTCCTTTCTTTCCAACTCTGAAATCTTTTCACATTTCACTGAAAATTATATTTTTCTGGTTGTCAATCTTTCTCCAAATTTCCATTAGCCACACACATGCATTTTTTGTTTCTTTCTGGGTAGAGATACTATTGTATCTGCAAATCCACCCATTACTCCATCTTCTTTTAGGAGATGTTATTTTTTTCAGAGCCTCCAGCCAGAACCTTCTCAGAGCTGGCCTAATTTAATTTCAGGTGAAAATGTCTTCTGTGGTTTTGCTTCAGTGATGTTTCTTTCTAAAGAATGTCTATACCCACTGTCATAGAGTCAATTCTGTAGGTCAGGGTATAACTGCTCCCTAGGCTTTCCAAAGTTCTAAATCTTTACAACTGCGGAGAGGCTGATGGGTTTGACTTGCTGACCATTTTGTTAGGAGCTGAATGCCTTAACGACTAGTGCCATTAGAGCTCATTTGAAGAACTTCTATAATGTTGAAAATCTGATTTTCCTACAGAAATCCTTATATTTACTTTGATCCTTCTGTTAAGTGGAAAGTATCCTGAGCATCTTAATGGTGTCATTTTGTTAATATTCAAAATACCCTAAAATTAGGTTGAACAATAATATCATAGTTTATAATCAATGTTGGCTTGCCAGCATTATTTTAATAATGTCTGATAGAAACAGGTAACTTTCTTATTGTCAAGTTTTATACTATTGTCAAGTATACCCAATTTTATACTTGGGAAATGGCAGTATGTGTCACTTCTCACATTATATATGCTTATTTTGTTGATTTGTCTAAGGTTCAAAGATCCCTGGGTTGTGCAAATGGTTAAATATTTGGCTACTCTGGTAGCATAGTGCCTAAGGCACTTGACTGCTAACCAGAAGGCTGGCGGTTCAAACCCACCAGCCACTCCTCGGAAGGAAGGTTGGGCATTCCTACTTCCGTAGTGATACTGCCTCGGAAACCCAAGGAGGGGTCGCTATGAGTCGGGGCCAACTCGATGGCAAATAACAACAACAACAAATGAAAACTTGGTTTGAGTCCACCCAAAGGCTCCTTGGAGGTTCTGGTAATCTACTTACAAAAGGTCTGTGATACAAAGCTGTGTTATATATACTCTGTCACATATGATGTCACTGTGATGTCAACTGGATGGCTTTTTTGCTGCTGTTTTGTTCTGCTTTTGTTTATTTTTAGTGGCAAAGAAGCAGATCTGAGATTGGGCCTGGGTGAAGTTAGGGAATATTGCACATACATATTTGCAAAGATCAGCCTCATTATTAAAAGAAGAGCCATTGTTTAGCTCATTGGGTACTTGCTATTTATACTCAGTGTGGGGAAGACAGCATTATAACCTTCAGCCTTAGAACAATAGCTGATCCTGCAGCTGGTAAGTAGCAGATTTGGGATTAGAAACTAGGGTTCAAACTTCAAAGTTTTTGTTTCAATCCCATACCTCACTGGCTACAGCTCCAGGAGGCTTCCTTTGTTGAAGAACTAAGGAAAGTTTATAAAGGAGATAATAGAGAAAAGGACCTTAGAAGACCTGATTAAGTCATAATCCAGGTTTTGCAAAAGGCAACATGTGGCTCATAATCCAGGTTTTGCAAAAGGCAACATGTGGCTGGCAAAAACACAACAATGTGATGGTTGCACCTTGGATGGCGAGCCAGTGAATTTCAGAAGACATTTGTTGCTGCCCTCAATATTTTTCTCTTTTATCTTCCTAATAGAAACTCAACTTTGTCGGCCATGTTTCTATGAATAAAATCCCCTACCTACAGATATCATAGATTAGACCCTAATTTGATTCTATCAATAAACACATTCCAATCTCTCAGCCACAGATGACACATGTTGTAACTCAACTAACTTGTCCAAATAAATTTAATTCTCAGACTTAAGTCAGAACTATGAGGAAAATACCAGCATATGTTTATTATTGAATGTAAATGAGAACACATATAGTGTATGGTGTAGGTGCTAGCAATTTTTCGACTGTGAGGGTAAAACTTGACTGAGATAGGTGTCAATAATGAGATAGTAGTTCTATGAAATGGAGAGATACAGACTAGACGATGATCATGCTATTTCCACCTTGATACAACTTTCTATCTTCTTGAGGCATACATTACTTTTGTTGTTTAAAGTTTGAGTGGGGTTACCCTGCAACTAAAACCTATTAATAAATATTTTATAAAACACACTATCTCTACTTGTCCTGTCAGCTTGCCATACTGTTTTCATGTTTTTGTGATACTAGAAGATATTTCATTGATATTTCAAATACGAGAAGGGTCATCCAGAGTGAGTATGCTTCAATGGAGTCCCCTGACTAAAACAGACTAAAACAGACTAGGGAGAAGGATGTGTCAGTCTACTTCTAGAAAAATTGTCCACAGAAAACCTTATGAACAGAGAGGAAACATCTGTCCAATATATTGCCAGAAGATTAGCTCCTAATCCATTTGTTACTGCCCTCAACAATTTTCTCTTTTACCTTCCTAATAGAAACTCAACATTCTCAGCCTTGTTTCTATGAATAAAATCCCCTACCTACAGATATTAGAAGGCACTCAAAATATAACTAGGGAAGAGTTTTCTCTTCAAAGTAGAGCCAGTTTTAATGATGTGGATGGAGTAAAGCTTTCTGAACCTTCATTTATTGATGTGATAAGACAAAAATTGAGAAGAAACATTATAAAGCATGAATCTAGGAAAATTGTTGTTGTTTTTATTAGGTGATATTGAGTTGGCTGCGGCTCATAGCGACCCTGTGTACAACAGAAGGAAACATGGCCCAGTCCTGTGCCAGCCTCACAGTACTTGCTATACCTGAGCCCATCATTGCACCCACTGTGTCTATCCACCTCTTTGAGGGCCCTTGCCTTTTTTGCTGACCCTCCGCTTTACCAAGCATGGTGTCCTTCTCCAGGGAATGGACCTTTCTGACACCATGACCAAAATAAATCAGACGAAGTCTGGGCATTCTTGTTTCCAAGGAGCATTCTGGCTGCACTTCTTCTAGAACTGATTTTTTTAGTTCTTTTGTCAGTCCATAGTACTTTGAGTATTCTTCACCAACACCACAACTCAAAAACATCAAGTCTTCTTCAGTCTTTATTATTGTCCAGCTCTCACATGCATATGAGATAATTGAAAATATCGTGGCATGAGTTAGGCGCACCCTAGACTTCAAAGAGACATCTTTGCTCTTCAGCACTTTAAAGAGGTCTTTTGCAGCAAATTTTCCTAGTCCAATATGTCGTCTGATAGCTTAACTGCTGCTTCCATTAGTGTTAATTATGGAAAAAAATAAAATTAAGTCTTTGACAGCTTCAATCTTTTCTCCATTTATTGTGATGCTGCTTATTATAGCCCTCAGGTGTGAGAATTTGTGTTTTCTTAATGCTGAGGTGTAATCCACACTGTAGACCAAAGTCTTTAATCTTCATCAGTAAGTACTTCAAGTCATCTGCACATTCAACAAATAAAGCTCTGTCATCTGCATAGCACAGCTTGTTAATGAGTCTTCCTCCAGTCCTGATGTTGCATTCTTCTTCATATAGACCAGCTTCTCTGATTATTTGTTCAGCATTAATAGAATAAGTATGGTCAAAGGATATAGCTCTGATGACTCCCTTCCTGATTTTAAACCATGAAGTATCCCCTTGTTCTGTTTGAATGACAGTCTCCTGTGCACAGGATCCTCAGGAGCACAATTAAGTGCTCTGGAATTCTCATTCTTCTTAATGTTATTCATAATTTGTTATGATCCACAAAATCAAATTCTTGTGCATAGTCAACAAAATACAACTAAATATCTTTCTGGTATTCTTTGCTTTCAGCCAAGATGCATCTAACATCAGCAATGATATACCTTGTTCCACTTCCTCTTCTGAATCCAGTTTGTATGTCTGGAAGTTCTCTGTCAATATACTGCTGCAACAATTTTTTTAAATTATCTTCAGCAAGATGTTACTTGTGTGTGATATTAATGATATTATTCAATCATTTCTAACTGGAACATTTAAATATCAGTATTCTAGGCATGAGTAAACTGAAATGGATTCATACTGGCATTTCAGATTGGATGATCATTATCTACTCTGCTGGGAATGAAAAAGTGGAGAAGAATGGCATTGCATTCATTTTCAAAGAAAAAAAAAAACATTTCAGATCTATCCTGAAGTACAATGCTGTCAGTGATAGTAAAATATACATAGGCAAGCAAGGAAGACCAGATAATAAGACTACTATTCATAGTGTACTAACCACTAATACCAAACATGAAGAAATTGAAGATTTTTAACAACTTCTGCACTCTGAAATTTATCCCACATGCAGTAAAGATGCATTAATAATTATATATATATATATATATAAACCGATAGTTGGAAAATATAGACTTGGTGACAGAAATTACACCAGAGATCACATCATGAAATTTTGCAAGACCAATAATTTATTTGTTGCAAGTACTTTTTTCCAACAACATAAAAGATGACTATACGTGTGAACTTCACTGGGTGAATATACAGAACTCAAATAGGTTATATTTGTGGAAAGACACAATGGAGAATATCAATATCATCAGTCAGAATAAGATGAGGGGAAGATTATGGAACATACCATCAATTCCTCATATGCAATATAAAGTTGAAGCTAAAGATGATTAAAACAAACCCTCAAAAGCCAAAATACAACTTCAAGTATATCCCACTTGAATTTCGAGAACATCTTAAGAATGTTGTTGTTGTTAGGTGCCATCAAGTCATTTCCAACTCACAGTAAACACATGCACAGCAGAATGAAACACTGCCCAATCCCGCTCCAGCTCCATGATCCTTGCTATACTTGAGCCCATCATCACATGAAATGTGTCAATCCATCTCGTCGAAGGCTTTCCCCTCTTTCGCCGACCCTCCACACTACCAAGCATGACATCCTTCTCCAGGGAATGGTCCCTTCTTACAACATGACCAAAGTAGGTGAGACAAAGTATGGCCATTCTCACTTCCAAGGAGCATTTTGGGTGCTCTTCCTCCAGGACAAATATGTTAGTTCTTTCAGCAGTTCATGGCACTTTCACCATTCTTCACCAGCATCACAACTCAAAAGCATCAACTCTTCTTCGGTCTTCCTTACTCATTGTCCAGCTCTCACATGCATACAAGGTGATTGGAAATATCATGGCTTGTGTCAGGTGCACCTTAGTCCTCAAGGAGACATCCTTGCTCCTCAGCACTTGAAATAGCTCCTTTGCAGTTGACCTTCCCAATGCTACACATTATCTAATGTCCTGACTGCTGCTGCCATTGGTATCCATTGTAGAACCAAGCAACATGAATTCTTTGACAACCTCAATCTTCTCTCCATTTATTGTGATGCTGCTCATAGGTAAAGTTGTGAGGATTTTTGTTTTCTTTATATTGAGACATAATCCATACTGCAGACTGTATTCTTCAACCTTAATCAGTAAGTGCCTCAAGTTATCCTCACTTTCAGCAAGCAAAGTTGTATCATCTGCCTATCTCAGGATGTTAATGATTCTTCCTCCAATCCTGATGCCACATTTTTCTTCATATAGTCCAGCTTCTCTAATTATTTGCTCAGCATATAGATTGAATAAGTGTGGGGAAATGATACAGCCCTGACACACTCCCTTCTTGATTTTAAACCACATAGTGTCCCTTTGTTCCATTCAAACAACAGTCTCCTGGTCAAGGTACATGTTCCTCATGAGTACAATCAAGGGTTTGGGAATTCCCATTCTTCTCAACATTACCCATAATTTGTCATGATCCACACAATCAAATGCCTTTGCATAGTCAATAAAGCCCAATAAACATGTTTCTGGTATTCTTTTCCTTGAGCCAAGATCCATCTGACAACACCTATGATATCCCTAGTTTCATGTCCTCTTCTGAATCCAGCTTTCACCTCTGGAAGTTATTGCTGCAAACATTTTTAAATTATCTTCAGTAAGATCTTACTTGTGTGTGGTATTAATGATATTGTTCTATAATTTCCACATTGTGTGGGATCATCTTTCTTTGGAATGGGTACAAATATGGATCTCTTCCAGTCAGTTGGCCAGGTAGCTGTCTTCCAAATCCCTTGGCATAACTGAGTGAATGCCTTCAATGGGCCATCCATTTGTTGAAATATCTCAATGGGTATTCCGTCAATTCCCGGAGCCTTGTTCTTCACCAATTCTTTCATTGCAGCTTCAACTTCCTCCTTCAATACCATTGGTTCTAGATCATATGCCACTTCCTGAAATGAATAAAGATCAACTACTTCCTTTTGGTACAGTGATTCTTTGTATTCCTGCCATCTTCTCTTGATGTTTCCTGCATCATTCAATATTTTGCCCATAGAATCTCTCAATATTGCAACTTGAGGCTTAAATTTTTTATTCAATTTTTCAGCTTGAGAAATGACGAACATGTTCTTCCCTTTTGATTTTCAAACTTCAGGTCTTTGCACATTTCATTATAGTAATTGGTTTTGTCTGCTCGAACTACTCTTTGAAATCTGTTCAGCTCTTTTATCTTCTCATTTTTTCCATTTACTTTAGCTACTCTCCACTCAAGGGCAAGTTTCAGAGTCTCTTCTGTCATCCATTTTGGTCTTCTCTTCTGTTCTCGTCTTTTAAGTGATTTCTTGCTTTCTTCATGGATAATATTCTTGATATCCTTTTACAATTCTTCTGGTTTTCAGTCGTTGGTGTTCAATTCATCAAATCTATTCTTTAGATGATCTCTAGATTCAGGAGGGATATATTCAAGATCATATTTTGGCTCTCTTGGACTTGTTTTAATTGTCTTTAACTTCAAGTTGTACTTGCATATGAGCAGCTGATTGTCTGTTCCACAATCAGCTCCTGGCCTGGTTTTGGCTGAAGATATTGAGCTTTTCTACTGCTTCTTGCCACAGATGTAGTCAATCTGATTCCTGTGTGTTTCATCTGGTGAAGTCCAAATGTAGAGCTGCCGTTTGTGTTGTTGAAAAAAGGTTTTTGCAATGAATATGCCATTCGTCTTGCAAAATTCTACCATGTGAGTTCCAGCATTATTTCTATCACCAAGGCCAAATTTTCCAACTACCAGTGATTCTTCTTTGTTTCCAACTTTTGCATTCCAGTCACCTGTGATAATTAACACATCCCGATTGCATGT
>NW_006922113.1:569460-571142 GCF_000298275.1 Orycteropus afer afer | reverse complement strand
GGTAATGTATCAGACAGTGTTTTTTTGCTATTCATAAGGTTTTTCCTGGTCAATTCTTTGAGAAGTGGATGGCCTCCTCCTTCTCCCTAGTCTCTTTCAGTGTAAGCTGGGCTGATACCTGTGCACCATGTGCATCCTGCTGAGTTTGAAACACCAGTTGCTCAGCCTCAAAACTTATATCTACATGTCATCACAATAGGACAAACCGACAGACAAGTTTTTCTCCCGGTTGGAAACTTCTCCTACCACCCTTACCTGGGCCCCTGTGGCTAACTCTCATCTTAAGAATAGACTTTACTAATTGAACTGTACTAATTGATGGTTCTGGAATGATATCAAGAACATCATATATGAAGAATGCAAAGGGTTATTAGAAACACAGGAAAGGAAGAAAAGACCAAAACGGTTGTCAAAATACACACAAAAACTCACTCTGTTTTTTTTTTTTTTTTTTTTAACTTTTATTGTGGTGAATACATTCACACCAAGACATTTGCCAACATAACAATTTTCACATTTACACCTTAGAGATGATGATGACACTGTTTATGTTGTGCCACTGTTATTGCTAGCCTTTTCCAAAATATTCTACCACCTTTAGCCACTCCTTGAAGGAAAGTTGGGCAATCTACTTCTGTAGTGATATTGCCTCAGAAACACAAGGAGGGGTTGCTATGAGTCAGAACTGACTCCAAGGTAGTGCGTTTGGTTTTTTGGTTTTGGTTTTTAGCATAAACTGAATGTCCGGCAAACAAAAGCTTCCCTTTTCCCCTAACCTTCTAGCCCTGGTAACAACTAATAATCTTTAGCTTCACTCTCTCTCTCTCTCTCTTTTATCTCTCCCGTTCCCTCCCCCATATCCCTGGTAACCAAGAAATAAAGTTTCCTTCCATGTATAAACCTTTTCTTGACTTTTTATTATATTATTGGACTAATATAGTAGTTGTGCATCTGTGACTGACTTATTTCATTCAGGATAATATTCTCCAAGTTCATCCACATCCTGCAGTGTTTTGCGGATTCTTTGTTATTCTTTAGCATTGTGTAGTATTCCACTGTGTGCATGTACCACAGTTTGTTTGGTACATACAGACAAGGAAATACTATTCCTCCATTGATGAGCACTTAGGTTATTTCCATCTGTTTGGTATTGTGAATAATGCTGTGATGAACATGTTGTTGTTGTTGTTAGGTGCCGTCAAGTCATTTCCAACCCATAGCAACCCCATGCACAGAAAAAATGAAAAACTGCCTGATCCCACACCAGCTCCACTATCCCTTCTATACTTGAGCCCATCATCACAACCAGCATGTCAATCCATCTCGTTGAAGGCCTCCCCCTCTTTTGTTGACCCTCCACCTGACCAAGCATGACATCCTTCTCCAAGGAATGGTCCCTTCTGACAACATGACCAAAAGAGATGAGATGAACTCTGGCCATTCTTGCTTGCAAGGAATATTCAGGTGAATTTCTTCCAAGACAGATCTGTTAGTTCTTTTAGCATTCCATGGAACTTTCAGCATTCTTCACCAGCACCACAACTCAAAAGTATCAACTCTTCTTCAGTCTTCCTTATTCATTGTCCAGCTTTCACATGCATATGAGGCAATTGGAAATATCATGGCTTGTGTCAGGCACACCTTAGTCCTCAAGGAGACATCCTTGCTCCTCAGCACTTGAA
>NW_006922113.1:567812-568375 GCF_000298275.1 Orycteropus afer afer | reverse complement strand
TCCTTCAGTACCGTTGGTTCTAGATCATATGTCACTTCCTAAAATGAATGAAGATCAACCAATTCCTTTTGGTACAGTGATTCTGTGTATTCCTGCCATCATCTCTTGATGTTTCCTGCATCATTCTATATTTTGCCCATAGACTCTCTCACTATTGCAACTCGAGGCTTAAATTTTTTCTTCAGTTCTTTCAGTTTGAGAAATGCTGACCGTGTTCTTCCCTTTTGGTTTTCAAACTTCAGGTCTTTGCACATTTCATTATAGTAATTGGTTTTATCTGCTTGAGCTGCTCTTTCAAATCTTATGTTCAGCTTCTTTATCTTGCCATTTCTTCCATTTACTTTAGCTTCTCTCTGCTCTAGGGCAAGTTTCAGAGTCTTGTCTGTCATCTATTTTGGTCTTCTCTTCTTTTCTCATCTTTTTAGTGATCTCTTGCTTTCTTCATGGATAATGTTCTTGATATCCTCCCAAAACTCTTCTGGTTTTCAGTAGTTGGTGTTCAATGCATCAAATCTATTATTTAGATGATCATCTAAATTCAGGAGGGATATATTCAAGATCAT
>NW_006922113.1:557034-563400 GCF_000298275.1 Orycteropus afer afer | reverse complement strand
AGTATAGCAGGGATTGTGGGGCTGGCGCGGGATTGGGCAGTGTTTCGTTCTGCTGTGCATGGGGTCGCTATGAGTCAGAAACGACTCGACGGCACTTAACAACAACAACAATGGTATTGCTGGATCAAATGAGATTTCTATATCTAACTTTTTTAAGGAATTACCATTCCAATTTCTACAGTGGTCTTATCATTTTACTGTCCCAACAGCTGTGTATAAGAGTCTCTGTCTCCACATTCTCATCAGCATTTGTGACTTTCTGTCTTGTTGAACTTTGCTATTGGTGCTGGGGTGAGATGGTATCTCATTCTTTTGATTTGAATCTAATAGCTAATGATCATGAACATTTCTTCCTGTGTTTGTTGGCATCTTGAATATCTTCTTTGGGGAAGTATCTGTTTGCATCTTCTGCCCCCCCCCTTTTTTAATGTATTGTTTGCCTTTTTGATGTTGAGGTGTTGGAGTTTTCTATACATTTTGGACATAAATCCCTTCTCAGATAATGTGATTGCCGAATAGTTTTTCCAAGTCTTTAGGTTCTCTTTTTATTCTCTCTCTTTTTTTTATGCATTTTATTGAAACATAATTCATGTACAGTGTAATGCACAAAACTAAAGTCACATGGGTCAAAGCTTTTTTTTTTGCATTGTTCTCTCCTCTCCTCTCCCATCCCTGGAAACCAACAAAGAATTTTCCTCTGTATAAAAACCTTTCCTTGATCCTCCACAACAATGAACTACTACTATATTTGTCCTTCTGTGATTGACTTATTTCACTCAGTATAATGTCTTCCAAGTTCATCCATATTATGTGGTGTTTTGCAGACTCCACATTATTCTGTAATCCTGCATAACATTCCATTATGTGTATATACCATAGTTTAGTCATCCACTCTTCCACTATAAATCTTAGACATAAGTACCTTGTCAGATATGTAATTATCAGCAAATATGAATTTGTTGCTGTCATTTTTGTTATGTGCTTTCTCGTGGTGTCGATTTCTTTGTTCCATATAATTTTCTATGCTGAGCTCATTTTGTTTATGAATCATGTTATCACTTCCTTTGTTGCTATTGTTTTGGTATTTGCTAAATATTTGTGTTGGTCCTCTTTTTTATTTTGATGTAATGGATTATCATTTTTCTTTGAGGTTATCCTGTGATTTATAGTTTTCTTCCTAAGTTTAGAACAGTCTGTTCTTTCTTGTAGTTGGCTTGACTTCCCTGCCATCTAGAAGTTCTGTAACAACACAATTTCTTCCCTCTTTTTGGTTTGTGGTTGTCTTCATTTGTCTATTTATGTTTCTGGTTCCCTGTTCACAATCTTGTAGGCTTATTTACTTTGGATATGTCCATAGCTGGGTTGCTTTCTAGGTTATATCATCATGTGTGTTAATGGTCAGTTGTTGTTGGCTGTTGTTACTTCACTGTCCAAGTGGCTCCCTTTAGCATCTTTCGTAAGGTTGGTCTGGTTTTAACAAATTCCCTTAATTTCTGCTTATCTGGAAATGTCCTAATTTCACCATCATATTTGAGGGGCAATTTTGCTGGGTACATATTTCTTGGTTAGACATTTTTCTCTTTCAGTGTTTTATATATACCATCCCATTATCTTCTCACCTGCGTGGTTTCTGCCGAGAAATCCGACCGTAGTCTTATTGGTTTCCCCTTGTAGGTAACTTTTCATTTTCCCTGTGCTGCTCTCACAATTCCTTCTTGGTCTTTTGTTTTGGTAAGTTTGATGATGATATGTCTCAGTGATTTTCTTTTGGGGTCTATCCTATTTGGGGTTCATTGAACTTCCTAATGGATATATTTTCATCTTTCATCATACCAGGAAAATTCTCTTCCAACAAATCTTTGACAGTTTTCTCTGTAGTTTTATTTGTCTCTTCCTGTTCTGGAATTCTGATTACATGTAGGTTATTCCTTTTGATGGTATCCCACATGAGCCTTAGGCATTCTTCATTTTATTTTGATCTTTTTTCTGATTTATCCCTTTCTAACAAACTGTTTGGGTATTTGCCTTCAGTCCCCCTAATTCTGTCTTCCATTGATTCAATTCTGCCTTCAATTGATTCAATAGCCCATTCAATGTCTTATCTATTCCTGAAAATTTAGCATTAGTCTTCTGGATTTCTGTGTGTATATTTTGAATTATTTCTAATTTTTCATTTATTTTGTCATTTTGTTCTTGTATAGTCTTCTTAAATTGTTCTAAGGTTTTCTCTGTGTTTTCCAAGATCTGTCTCTCAATTCATTGAAGATACCTGAATATAATTCTTTTGAATTCCTTATCAGGGAGTTCCAATGTTATGTCTTCCTCAGGGATGTATTTTGGGTCTGTATCCTAGTCCCTTCTTTCTCCTCCTTTATCTTGCTTCTTTGTGTGGACTGTGATGCTCTGTTCTCTCTGAGGCATTGAGACATTTTTGTCTTTATATTTAATTGGTGATTGTATGTTGAAGTGACTTGCCCAAAATTTTCATTTTCTTTGTTTCGTTTGTGTGTTATCTATGTAAGCAGGGTACTATGCTCATTTTGCTACTTGACAGCACTTATACACTCATCACCTGTCTCCTGTCCTGTTGTCAGCCTCTCATATGACCCTGCTGACCTTGACAAACAGACCCTATTCTTAGGTCTCTGGAATCTGAATGAGAATGTGGTCAGTTTAAAATCCAAAATGGGGGGTTCCAGTAAGATGGCAGAATAGGTAGAAGGACTGAACAGACTCTCTTCAACAAAGAAAAAGAGAACAAATTAGGACAGATACAGAAGATAATCCTGGACCCCTGAATTTTGAAGGGAAAGATATAGAAGTGGACTACACTCCAACTAGCAGAAAAATTTGCATGAAAACACCAAAAAAGGAGACATACAGAGCTGTGGTCTGATTGTGATCCTGACAGCACAGACAGCTTGGATATTGCTGAGTGGTGGCAGGACCTAAGAATTAACCTAAAAATTGGCCCTGCTAGCCAGAGACTGCACGTAGGACTGCTCTGGTGTCTGGGGAATAAAAAGATAAACAGAAAACAAAAAGGTGGGCTGAGCTGTGGACTTTGGCCTGTCTGGAGGCCCAGTCATTTTGAATGTTTACAAGCGACTTGACCATTTTGAATATTTAAAGTGACAGCATTCTCCCAGATTCCAGGGAATTAAAAACAAGCTCCACTTACTGGGAACTGCAAAGACATCCTCGATGAAAGGACTACTGAAAAAGTGTGGCATTCACCTTGTTACTCTTGTATCTCACAACTTCTTGGTGAACTGAGGTGTGGCCATCCATCACTACCACCCACCTTCTAGGCTGGCAGGAATTCTGTCCCAATTTGTGTGCTTGGATGGAGCGTTGGTACCTTGCCCTACCAAGTTCAGATTTTTCTTTTTTCTTTTTTTAAGTTTGTTTGTTTTTGTCTGTTTTAAAACTACTACTATTATTTTTGTCTTTTTTATTTTAATTCTTTATACTTCCCTTCCCAGGTTCTAGTTTTCAGCTTTTTTTTTCTTTTCTCTGTTTTTGGTTCCAATTTTTTTTTCTTGTAGGTAATGCCATTCCTTTTTCTTTTTCCCCTCATTTTTTCCCTCATTATTCTCTTCCTCTAATTTTCATTCTCTTATTACCTTCTCCTCAGATATTGTGGTGTTTTTGTTTTGTTTTGTTTTTGTGTTTTACCTTTTTCTCTTTTTTGTTTACTCTTCCTGTGTGATTACATGGTGTGTCCTTTGTCTATTAGTTTTTACTTTTTTGATGGTTATTCAATTGTTATTTCTGTCTAACTGAGTGGGAGACAGCAATAGTCCCCATATGACAGATTATAACCATACCTCCTGCAGCTTCACTTACTGTGTGAGTCACCACCTCCTTCTCCACCAATGGGCCTATGATAAACAACCACCAAGCAGAGCCTGACTCACCCTTAGCTGCAGTTCACAAACAGTTAACAGAGATCTAAATACAATAATGTCACAATGTCTCAGAGACAACAGGCCATCACAATCTACACAAAGAAGCAAGATAAAGTTGTAGAGACAAGGGAGCAGTATACAGACCCAAAACATATTCCTGAGGAAAAAACAGCATTGGAACTCCCTGATAAGGAATTCAAAAGAATTATATTTAGGTATCTTCAAAGGATTAAGAGACAAGTTGAGGAAAACACAGAAAAATTCCAAGAAGAATTTTGAAAGAAAATATAAGAACAAAATGACAAAATAAATGAAAATTAGAAATGATTCTAAATCTACAGCTAGAAATCCAATAGATTAATACCAATTGTCAGAAACAGATAACACATTGAAAGGACAAATGAGTAGAATTGATGCAATGGAAGAAAGAAATAATGAGATTGAAGACAAAACCCTGCATACTTGTTCAGAAAGGGATCAGTCAGAAAAAAGACAAAAACAAAATGAAGAAAGCTTAAGGATCACATGGGATATCATAAAATGGAATAATATACGTGTCATTGGAATTCCAGAATAAGAAGAGAAAAAACAAATCACTGAGAAAATTGTCCAAGATTTTTTGGAAGAGAATTTCCCTGATATGATGAAAGATCAGAATATAACAATCCAGGAAGTCCAACTAACCCTAAACAGGATAGACCCCAAAAGAAAATCACCAAGGCATATCATCATCAAACTCATCAAAACCAAAGACAAAGAGAGAATCCTGAAAGCAGCATGGAAAAAAACAAAAAGTTACTTACAAAGGACAACTAATAAGAATAAACTTTGATTTCTCAGCAGAAACTATGCAAGCGAGAAGGCAATGAGATGGTATATATAAAACCATGAAGGAGAAAAATTTTCAACTGAGAATTATATATCTGGCAAAATTATCCCTCAGATATGGTGGTGACATTAGGAGATTTCCAGATAAGCAGAAACTAAGGGGATTTGTTAAATCCAGACCAAGCTTACAAGAAATACAAAGGGAGTACTTTGAACAGAGAACCAAAAATAACAAACAACAACTGAACAATAATGCACAAGATGATATAACCCAGAAACCACAGCTACAGACATATCCAAAGTAAAATAAGCTTACAAGATATTAAACAGGGAACCAGAGACTTCAATTGGCAAAGGAGGACAACTACAAAATAAAAAGAGGAAAAACACTGTGTAGTTACAGAACTTCTAAATGGTGAGGAAATCAAGAGAGTTGCAAGATAGAATGGACTATTCTAAACCCAGGGAGAAAATTATAAATCACAGGGTAACCTCAAGGAAAAATGATAAACATTCACAATACAATAAAAAAAGAGGACAAACACAAATATTCAGCAATATTTAAATAACAGCAAAAAAGGAAATAATAACATGACTCATAAACATAATGAGCACAGCAAAGAAAATAATATGGAAAAAAGAAACCAGGGACACCATGAAAAAACACATAACAAAATGACAGCAACCAATTCATACTTGTCAATAATTACACTGAATGTTAATGGATTAAATACACACTCAAGAGACAGAGAGTTGCAGATTGGATAAGAAAACAAAATTCATCAATCTGCTATCTACAAGAGACACACCATAGAGACAAAAATAAAAATGGACTAAAAATCAAAAGTTGGAAAAATATACCAAGCAAATGGCAACCATAAAAGAGTAGGAATGGAAACATTAATTTCTGATCAAATTGACTTTAAGAAAAAAAAACACCATATGAGACAAGGAAGGGATTGTAAAATGACTAAAGGATCAATTGAACAAGAAGATATAACCATAATAAATATCTATGCACCCAATGAAAGAACCCCCAAATACATAAATCAGATTTTAAAAAGTTGAAAAGCCAAACAGATGACTCCACAGTCATACTGGGAAACTTTAATACACAACTTCCAATGAAAGATACAACAATTGGAAAGGAATGGTTTATCTATGGCAGGAAATTTGCTTTGTTGGTTACTAGGGGCATAAGGGTAGGGTAGGGAACACAGGTAGGTAGAGATAAGCATTGATTTGGGTGAAGAGGAGGGCTATGTACCAAATGTGAGTGATCAACATGGTGGCATTGAGGAAGAAGAAGACATACAGAGGTACATGGGAGGTGCAGACAACAAAGATGAACCCTTTTACACATACAGTACTCTGTTGTCCATGAAGGCAAACACAGATATATGGGTGGATAGATGATGGGTGGACAGGCTGAACTATTAGGTATGTCTGTGCAGCAGGGAGTGTACCCAAGGTCATGTATAGGTTTGGCAGACAATAGTTCTCCAAATGTACTTGTGTTTTGTAAGAATTTCCAGGGGTAAAGTAGAGTTAACAAGGGACAACGTTGTAGTCACTTCTTGGTCACAGCCAACTACCCAGAGAGACTGAGTAGTTGAACCTGTGGGCT
>NW_006922113.1:554132-556749 GCF_000298275.1 Orycteropus afer afer | reverse complement strand
ATCCTGGACTGAGAGGGAGAATAATGTAGAACAAACTCAAAATTATTTGGGAAAAAAAAAAAAAAAAAGGGGGGGGGCCAGATTTGCTGGTCTGATAAAGCCTGGTGGAACCATTGAGACTATGGTCCCTAGCTGCTCTTCAGTTCTGGAATTGAACCCACACCTATAGGTTCCAGCCAAACAGAAGACAGGCATATGAGTTGAACATGTACCTGAGATAGATACACTCTTTGGAGAGAATAATAATGGGAGAAAGAAGGGCTGTTTGTGTACAGAGAGAAAGTTCAGGGGGCAGGAGTGCATGGAAGGATGGACACAGGGAAGAGGAAATTATTAGGAGGAAGTGGTAGGGGAGCTGTTTCATTGGTGTAAATTGTAGTCAATGTCATGAGACAACATGTGTATGAACTGCTGTATGGAAAGTGAGTTTGCTCTGTAAGCTTTCACCCAAATCACAACAACAACAACAATAAACTCAAAATGATTGCCACTTATAAAGATTCAAAATGGCTGCTGTGCCCTCTGTCACTTTAAATATCCAAAATGGCTGCCATGTGTAAGCAATCAAAATGGCTTCCCCCTCTGGACAGCAGAAAGTCCACAGCTCAGGTTGTCGTCCTTCTTCCTGTTTCCCTTCCTAGTCATAAGTCGCCAGCACAGTCTTTCCTGCAGCCCTTGGTGACCAGGGCTGATCTTTAGGTCAACTCTCAGGTCCCAATACCACTTGGAAATACTCAGGCTGTCAGTCCCGTCAGAGTAGCTGACAGTCCTCAGCTCCAACCATCTCTGTACTCACTGTTTTCAGTCAGGTTTTTCCACTAGTTGTTGCCTAATCCACTTCTTTATAGTTCTTTTCAAAGTTCAGGGCTCCAGGATTATCTTCTGTATTTCTGTGAAACGGTTTTTCTTTTCCTTGTTGAAGAGGGTCTATGTCACTTGTCTGCCTATTCATCCATCTTACTGGAAGTCCCTTTTTACTCTTTTGGAGAAATTTTTGATACATACAAGAATTTAATTTTTAGAAAGTCCAAATCATCTTGTTTATCTTATGCTGTTTATGTAATTTGAGTTATGCTTGATAGTTAATTTTTTCATAAATTAGGGCCCCTAGGTTTGCCCCTATTATTTCTTTGATGAACTTTATAGTGTTAGGTTTAACATTTAAGTCTTTGATCCATTTGGAGTTCATTTTTGTGTATGGTGCAAAGTATCAATCTTGTTTCATTTTTTTCTGCAAATGTATATCCAGTTTTGAGAGCACCATTTGTGAAAGACTCTCTCTCTCTCCCATTTAATGGATTTCAGCCCTTTCTCAAAGATCAGTTGACCATAGGTAGATGGATCCATATCTGAGTTCTTAATTCTGTTCCACTAGTCTATGTGTCTGTCATTGTGCTAATACCAGCCTGTTTTGATTATGGTGGCTGTATAATAGGTTTTGTGATCTGGGATTGTGAGACCTCCTACTTTGTTCTTTTTCTTCAGTAGTGATTTACTTATCTGAGGTAGGTCTCTTTCCCTTCCATATGAAATTAGTAACATGTTTTTCCATGTCTTTAAAGAATGTTGATGGGATCTGGATTAGTATTGCTTTGAATGTGTAGATTGCTTTGGGTAGTATTGACATTTTCATAATTTCTTATACATGTACATGGTTCTTCCATTTATGTATACCACTTATAGATTCTAGAAGTAGTATTTTGTAGATTTCTTTGTATAAGATTTTTGTGTTTCTGGTAGGATTTATTCCAAAGTATCTTATCTTTTTGCTAGCTATTGTAAATGGTATTGATTTATTTATTTCCTTTACAAAGACCTCTTTGATATTGTGTGCCTAAGGCATTTGGCTGCTAACCAGAAGGCTGGCAGTTCAAACCCACCAGCCACTCCTGGAAAGAAAGATTGGTCAATGTGTCTCTGTAGTGATACCACATCAGAAACCCAAGAAGGGGTTGCTATGAGTTGGATCCGACTTGATGGCAGTGTGTTTGGTTTGGTTTTTTTGTAAGATCTCTCTGACATCAGCAGTGATATCCATCATTCCATATTCTCTTCTGAATTCAGCTTGCATTTCTGGAAGTTCTCTGTCAATATACTGCCGCAACCATTTTTGAATCATTTTCAGAAAAAAAAAAAAATACTTCTATGTTACACTAATCATATTGTTTGAGAATTGCCACATTCTATTGGATCACCTTTTCTTTGTAATGGGCAGAAATATAGTTCTATTCCAAACAGTTGGCCAGGTAACTGTCTTCCAAATTTCCTGGCATAGACAAGTAAGCAACTACAGAGCTGTATCTGTTAGTTGAAACAACTCAGTGGGTATTCCATTAGTTCATAGAGCCTTGTTTTCTACCAGTTCTTTCAGTGCAACTTGTAATTCTTCTTTCATTATCACTTTTTCTGGATCACATACTGCATCCTGAAATGATTGAATGTCAACCAATTCTTTTTTATTCATTTACTCTGTGTATTCCTTCCATCTTCTTTTTATGCTTCCTACATCATTCAATATTTTGCCCATAGAATCAATCAATATTGCAACTTAAAACTTGAATTTTTTTTTTTTTTTTTCCAGTTTTTCTTCTTAGTGCCCTATCCCCAGATATTGCAG
>NW_006922113.1:553442-554032 GCF_000298275.1 Orycteropus afer afer | reverse complement strand
GTCTTTGCACATTTCATTATGATATTTAACTTTGTCTTCTCAAACTTCCCTTTGAAATCTGTTCAGGTCTTTTATTTCAACATTTCTTCCTTTTGCTTTAGCTGCTCTCTGTTCAAAACAAAGATTCAGAGTCTCTTCTGACAACCATTCTGGTCTTTTTTTTTTTCCCCTTTCCTTTCTTTTTGATTATATTTCTTTTTCTTCATTTATGATATTCTTGAAGTCATCCCACAAATCATCAGGTCTTCAGTCACTGGTGTTCAATGCCTTCCAGTACTGTATCAGATGATGTTTCATGGATCTTCATAATGTTTTCCTGTAATAATATAAGACAATGTTTTATTGCTATTTTAAAAATTTTCAATGGCCAATCATCTCAGAAATAGATGGCCCATCTTCTTCCCCATCTGTCTTAGTCTGACAGCTCAGCTGAAACCCACCCACCATGGGTAACCCTGTTGGAATTCTAAATACCAGTTACATAGTCTTCAGTCTCATACAAACACACAAGCCACCACAGTATGACAAACTGATAGATGAGTGATGGAAAGCATAACTGTTGTTGTTGTTGTTGTTAAGTGTCGTCGAGT
>NW_006922113.1:549218-551132 GCF_000298275.1 Orycteropus afer afer | reverse complement strand
GACCTAGAGAGGGAATTCTCCACTGTGATGCATTGTTGTCTTCATGTTCCCATTTGTAAAAATCTAGTGGCTAATTACCATTAAAAAAAAAAAAAAAAAAAAAGCAGCAGGGCAGGAGAGCAGAAGAATGGGGATAAAAAGCCAGGAACCCAGACAGAGGACCAGTCAGCTGCAGGGACCAGGTGAAGAGAGGGAACTCAGGCATGCCCAAAGCAGCAGGGTGGGAGAGCTGGAAAAAGTGGATTAAAAGCCAGGAACCTGGACAGAGGAGCTGTCAGCCACTAGGACCCAGGAAAGGGTGGTACAAGAAGTTTCCAACAGGGAGACAAACTTGTCTGTCAGTTTGTCCTACAGTGGTGACTTGTAGATGTGGGTCTTGAAGCTGAGCCACTGATGTTTCAAACCCAGCGGGATGCACATGGTACACAGGTATCAGCCCAGCTTACAGACTGAGACAGATTAGGAAGAAAGAAGATACTGTTCACTTCTCAAAGATTTGTCCAGGAAAAATGTTATGAATAACAAAGAAACACTGTTTGATACATTACCGCACAACTTTATGAATAGTCCGGTTTGGTTAGAAGGCTCTCAAAATAGGACTTGGAAAGACCTGCATCATCTGAGTAAACCCAGCCTTACTCCTTTGGATAAGGTAAAGCTTTTGAGACCTCCATTTGCTGATGTGGCACCACTCAAATTGAAGAGAAACAGCTGCAGACAGCCATTAATCATTGGAACATGGAATGTATGAAGTATAAATCTAGGAAAATTGGAATTTGTCAAAAAATTAAATGGAATGCATCACGATTGATATCCTTGGAATTAGTGAGCTGAAATGGACTGGTTTTGGCCACTTTGAATCAGACATCCATGTGATCTACTATGATGGGAATGACAGTTTGAAGAGGAATGACGTGGCATTCATCATCACAAAGGATGTTTCAAGATCTGTCCAGAAGTACAATGCTGTCAGTGATAGGATAATATCCATATACCTACAAGGAAGACCCATTATTACGACTATTATTCAAATTTATGCACCAACCACCAAAGCCAAAGATGAGGAAATTGAAGATTTTTACCAACTTCTGCAGTCTGAAATTGACTGAACATGCAATCAGGATGTGTTAATTATCACTGGTGACTGGAATGAAAATGTTGGAAACAAGAATAATCTGTAGTTGGAAAGTTTGGCCTTGGTGGCAGAAATAATACTGTAACTCGCATGGTAGAATTTTGCAAGACCAACAACTTGTTCATTGCAAACACCTTTTTTCAACAACACAAACAGCAGGTCTACACGTGGACTTCAACAGATGGAACACACAGGAATCAAATTGACTGCATCTGTGGCAAGAGGCAGTAGAAAAGCTCAATATCTTCAGCCAAAACCAGACCAGGAGCTGATTGTGCAACAGACTATTAACTGCTCGTATGCAAATTCAACTTGAAGTTAAAGACAATTAAAACAAGTCCAAGAGAGCCAAAATATGATTTTGAATATATCCTTCCTGACTTTAGAGACCATGTTAAGAATAGATTTGATGAATTGAACACCAAGGACCAAAAACCAGAAGAATTGTGGGAGGATATCAAGAACATTATCCATGAAGAAAGCAAGAGATCACTAAAAAAAATGAGAAAAGAAGAGAAGACCAAAATGGATGACAGAAGAGACTCTGAAATTTGCTCTTGAGTGGAGAGTAGCTAAAGCAAATGGAAGATCAAAGGGCTGAATAGAAGATTCCAAAGAGCAGCTTGAGCAGACAAAACCCATAATTACAATGAAATGTGCAAAGACCTGGAGTTGAAAACCAAAAGGAAAGAACAGGCTCTGCATTTCTCCAGCTGAAAGAATAGAAGAAAAAAATTAAGCCTCAAGTTGCAATATTGAGAGATTCTATGGGCAAAATA
>NW_006922113.1:542360-548452 GCF_000298275.1 Orycteropus afer afer | reverse complement strand
GTGCAGGGTTGTATCCTTTCCCCACACTTATTCAATCTATATGCTGAGCAAATAATCCGAGAAGCTGGACTATATGAAGAAAAACGTGGCATCAGGATCGGAGGAAGAATCATTAACAACCTGAGATATGCAGACGATACAACTTTGCTTGCTGAAAGTGAGGATGAATTGAGGCACTTACTGATGAAGTTTGAAGAATACAGTCTGCAGTATGGATTACATTTCAATAAAAAAGAAAACAAAAATCCTAACAACTGGACCAATGAGCAACATCACAATAAATGGAGAGAAGATTGAGGCTGTCAAAGAATTCATGCTGCTTGGTTCTACAATCGATGCCAATGGAAACAGCAGTCAGGACATTAGATGACCCGTAGCATTGGGAAAGTCAACTGTGAAGGAACTGTGTCAAGTGCTGAGGAGCAGGGATGTCTCCTTGGGGACTAAGGTGTGCCTGACACAAGCCATGATATTTCCAATCACCTCATATGCATGTGAGAGCTGGGTAATGAATAAGGAAGACCAACTTTTAAGTTGTGGTGCTGGTGAAGGATCTTAAAAGTACCATGGACTGCTAAAAGAACTAACAGATCTGTCCTGGAGGAAGTGCACCCAAAATGCTCCTTGGAAGCAAGAATGGCCAGACTTCGTCTCAACTCTTTTGGTCATGTTGTCAGAAGGGACCATTCCCTGAAGAAGGATGTCATGCTTGGTAGGGTGGAGGGTCAACAAAGAGGGAAGGCCTTCAACGAGATGGATTGACATGGTGGCTGCAATGTTTGGCTCAAGTATAGCAGGGATCATGGAGCTGGTCCGGGATCTGGCAGTGTTTCTTTGTGCTGTGCATGGGGTCACTATGAGTCGGAAACAGCTTGATGGCACCTAACAACAATCCATTAGACAATCTATGTACTCTTCTTGTCACCAGTTTTCTGCATCTAAGACCCAAGGAATTGGGGCTTTAACGAATGTCATTTTTATTGTCAGCTGCTAGCTTTTGATATTGTACAGCCAAATTCATCTGATCATGCTGCAAACCCTTTGCATACTTTTCCACATCAAACCCTTTGTACAGGGAGATAAAAAATGGAAGAGTCACTTTTCTTATGTTGTCTCAGAAGGCACTAGCTGCAAGGGCAGCTTTGAGGTTCCAAGCTCTTAGGCTCCAATGATGACAGACAGTAAAGCTGTAACTGCAACAGTGCCTAAAATGTAAAGTCAGGCATAAAGAATGAGATATAAATTGAAGTGCAGTGATTGGTGTCACACTTCAAAGAAGATCTTTGAAGATAAATACTAAATACTACCACTCCTCCGAAAAGCTTTTTTTAATATGACACAATAACACTTTCAAAATATAGATTGCCGATCTCATCTTGACATGGTTGTTTTTACTTAATAACAACTATTTTAATGTGTCAAGGAAGATTACCCTATTGATCATGGCAATAGAAGATAGTTCATTAAATATTTTTGGCCCTGATCATTATCAAAGAATTACAGGAAATTACTTCCCATTGATGTTTGAAAGGTTTTTCTGAGAGTCTGTTTGCCCATTTAAACTAGTTTTGTGTGTCACTGGATTTGTGTAAGGTAATGGATGTGTTTTAATTACATTGGAATTGCTCAGCTTTATATATAAGGTGCACATTCTTACACTGAAAGGAAAAACAATCAGCAATTTTTAATAAGGAAAATCTTTAGCTCTGACTCTGCTGTCACTGCAGATCGTACCAAAATGGTTTGGGGATTGTGTGGTTGACATTTAAAATATGTAGTGTGCTAAGCACAGGTTAAATATATTTCTTTATTTCTTCATAGAAATGGGTATTCTGATGGAAGTGATTTGTGAAGTGAGAATGATGGGAGGATATTCTACCTGTGAGATCATGACAGCTATCCTAGGCCTTGAGCACTCTCCTGTCTCAGCAGAATACAGAAGAGATGCTGTGCAACCTTGATCTGTTTTAAAGAAAGGAAAGACTGGTGAGAAATGATGAGTTATGAGCCCCAGTGTAAGCCTATCAGCTTTAGAGCATGGCCAGATATGAAGGCCCCTAGGGTTTAACAGAGGATCTGGTGGCATAGTGGATAAGGCACTTGAATGCTGACTGGAACGTCAGTGGTTCAAACTCACCAGCTACTCCTCAGAAGGAATATGGGGCAATATACTTTTGTAAAGATTTACAGCCTTAGAAACCCTAAGGGGGTCACTATGAGTCAGAAATGACTCCATGGCAGGGAGGTTTTTTTTTTTTTTTTTTTCTTTTTGTTAAGTGTTAACAGGACTCTGTGTGTTAATAGGAGTTCCTAGGTTAAATGCATGACAATCTACTTCTGTAGTGACACCACATCAGAAACCTAAGAAGGGATCGCGGTGAGTCGGATCTGACTCTATGGCAGTGCCTTGCTTACTTGCTTTACTAACCAAAAGGTTGGTCTTTTGAACCCACCCAGAGATGCTTTGAAATTTATTTTGGCTTGGCCCTCTGCTTCTGTAAGATCACAGCCTTGAAAATCCAATGGAGCTCAATTCTACTCTGACATGTATGGGGAACTAATTCTATGGCAACTAACAATGAAAACAATACGTTATCAGGAAAGTACTTTTACCAGAGAACCTCCAATGTAAAAGAGTATGAAATGTCTTGTGAGATCTGGAGAATCCTTCCAGGAATAAAGGGGGGGGGGCAATTTGGATGGACGAAGGAATACTTGGCCTTTCCAAATTTCTCTAGTTGGTGAGAAAGGAAACATCTTACTTGTCAAAGAGCTGGTATATGACAAAAATATGCCTGTGTGGCTGCTGATAGTAGAGTGACAGATACTATGTAAGTATGCAATCAATATTTATGTAACTTTAAGAGAAAAGGAAGATGAGCAGTATAGTTTTTATACCCTGGAATATAGAGCACATATTTACCTTTCTGTATAGTCTGTACATTATTAAAGAGGCCTAGGTGATGTAGTGGTTAAGCTCTGGGTGGCTAAATGAAAAGTCAGCAGTTTGAACCCACCAGCCACTCCACAGGAAAATGATGTAACAGTATACTTCCATAAAGATTATAGCCTTGGAAACCCCTTGAGGTAATTCTACTCTGTCTTACAGGTTCCATATAAGTCAGAATCAACTCAACGTTAATGGAGTTATGGGTGTGTATATCATTTCAACTTTTTGCTTCAAACTCTGTTTCTTTAAGGAGTGGCTGTCAGGCTGGCTTTGTCTACCAAGAATTATAGCTCCAACCAGTGTACAAGATTTAGGACTCTTTTCCAAACAGAGAGTGGGGAAAAGATAAAATGAAACCCAGAGGTAATTCAGTTATAAAGGCAACAGCTTGGAAGTTATCTGGACATCCAAGGAAAAATTCTGGCCCGACATGCATTGTGTTTATTGGTGATAATGCTGAACTCTAAGCCTCAGAGGTTTGTGCGCTAAGGCTGCTAAAATACTGTGTCCAGCTAGGAGCTTTGGTGGTCACTGAGTCACAGTGAGATGAAGGTAGGTCAGGGACTGTTGCTGTGAAAGCTGAGTAAAGCAGGTTCCAAACGATTCAGAGAAATACTTAGAGAATGAGAGTCATTTCTAAAAATATCTGGTCTATTTACTTGCCCTTGTCAGCAAGTAAACTTCTCTGCCAGCCAATACCAGTGAAATATCTAAACTACAAATATCCAGATAGAAGTGCAGAACTTATAAAAAGAAACAAAAACTAAATCCACTGGCATCGAGTCAAATCCAACTCATAGCAACCCCACAAGGCAGAGTAGAACTGTCCCATAGGGTTCCCAAAACTGTAAATCTTTCTGTAAGCAGACTGTCATCTTTCTTCTGTGGAAGGGCTGGCAAATTCAAACCACTGACCTTTTGGTTAGCAGCTAAAGGACTTAAACACTGCATAACCAGAGCTACTGCAGAACTTACATATTTCCCTTAATTTAAGGAGAGAAAAAAACTTGAAAAGCAGGATTTTCTTCTTTTCTAATATAAGCACTTAACTCTCTAATTTTCATTTCAGTTATTGCTTTAGTGCATCATACACATTTTGATATGATGTATTTTATTATAATCCAGTTTAAAATATTTTCTAAGTTCCTTTGTGATTTGCTTTTGATTCATGAATTTGATTCAAGAAATGTTGCTCAATTCTCAAAGTCTGGGTTTTTCTTTCTGAGATAACTTACTGTTACTGGTTTTTAATTTTTCTTACTATCAGATACTGTTTTCTCGAAGGTTTCAGTCTTTTATATTTTATAATTTAGAGTATATTTTGATGAATACTCCATGCCTACTTCAAAAGACTGTTTTTCTTGCAGTTGTTTGGTGTTGTGATATATAAATGCAATCAGATAAGTTCAAGGTAGCTTTTAGTGTTTCTCACAAATTTTGTGTATACTGATTGATCTTTTTGTCTAGTTTTGTTTCAAATCCTGAGCTAACCTATCTAACCTTCCTACTATATTTCTGGTTTTGCTTATTTCTCCTTTTACTTCTATTAATTTTGTTTTATGGATTTTGAAACATTATTATTGAGTACATATACATTTCTGATTTTTACATCTTCTTTATGAATTGACCTTTTAAAATAATCACCTTTTATTATTATGTCTGTTCATACTCCTTACCTTGAAATATATTTTGTCTTATATTAGTGAAATCACTCCAGCTTCATTGTGCTGTTTACATAAGGTATCTTTTCCTCCAAATTATAGTTTCCAACTATCTTTGTCATCATATTCTATCTTTTTGGTGTTATCAAATATTCACATTATGCTTTTCTTTCCAGTGTTTAGTTCATTTACATTTGATCAAATCATAGATCTTAATCAATTTAGGCCCATCATACTTTCTGTCTGTTCTACTTAGTTTTGCTCTTCTGTTCTTTATGTCTTCCTTTCTTGAGTATTTTATTACAATTAAAATTTAACTTACCTATTATAGTGTCTTGGTTATTTACTTTTACATTATTGTTAGTGGTTGTTTTAGGGCTTACAATTGTTGTTGTTGTTATTTGCCATCGAGTCTGACCCAACTCATAGCTACCCCTCCTTGGGTTTCTGAGGCAGTATCACTACAGAAGTAGATTGCCCAACCTTCCTTCTGAGGAGTGGCTGGTGGGTTTGAAACACTAGCCTTCTGGTTAGCAGTCAAGTGCCTTAGGCACTATGCTACCAGAGCTCCTAGGGCTTACAATATGTACCTTTAAATATTGATCTTCTTGTTGTTGTAGTTGTTATGTGCTGTAGAGTCATGTCTGACTTATAGCAACCCACATTGTACTATATTTCACAAAATGCAACAATGTACTCTGATTAAACTATTCGACCTCACATATTAAGGAGCTCTGGTGGCATATTGTGCTATTATTGACATGTATGTGTGTGTATGGATTGAATAATTTCTTATACTAGAATCAGCACAAGGATGGTTCCTCTAAGGCCTCCATAGATTAAAGATGTCTCAAATGTCTATCTTTATGAAACTGTGATACCACTCCTTTATCTCTAACATCGACTCCACCTCTTCTTCTCAATACTCTCCCTTCTATCTTAGGATTCTGTATTACAGTGGTAACATTTCACAGAACTCACAAACTGCCAAGGAAATAGTTCACATGGTTCTGAAGACTGGCAATTACTAAATACTGGGTCAGGTATAGGTCTAGAGAATTCTCTTCACTGAAATGGTTGCAGGGGCTGGAGAGCTCAAATAAGCAGGTCAGATGACTGCCTGCTGTATCAAGTCCCAAGACCCAGAGGTGAGATATTGATGAGCCAGGTGTAAGATCCAGAGTAAGAGAACAAATTTTCCAGAACATTACAGATATACATAGCCTCAAGGAACTAAGGGTGGTGATGAGTCACATCCACCAGCAAGGTAGGACTCAAGATACATCCCACCCTAATCCAACCTCAGCAACTCAACAGACAACTCACCTCAAAATGGGACCATAACCACCAGTGTAGAGGCTAGGATTTACAATATATCACAAAATGGAGGAGGAGTATGGCTAGAGGGCCATGTTAAGCAATTCACCACACAGCACTACATATATATATATATATATATATATATATATATATATATATAT
>NW_006922113.1:541728-542260 GCF_000298275.1 Orycteropus afer afer | reverse complement strand
AAAGGAGATTGAGGAAATATATATATGAGTATTGTTGTGTTGTTAGATGCCATCAAATTGGCTCTGACATACAGTGACCCTATGTACAAAATATTGACCAAAGAAAACCTTATGAATAGCACTGAAACATTGATATAGATATATATCACATTCTTAGGCATTATAAACTCCACAATACATTTTTATAAATAGTCATTTGCTTTAATAGTCATTTTTTTAAGAAAATCAGAAGAAAAAATATATATATACTGTTTTATCTTTAACATTGTATTTACCATTTCTTGTCCTTTTCATTTCTTCTAAGTTTCCATCTTCTAGGAATTAATGACTTTCAGCTCAAATACCATAGCATTTCTTGTAGAATAGGGTGAAATGGATTGACACAATACCCACAACAATGAACTCAACTATATTAACAATCATGATGATAGCAGAGGACAAGGCAATGCTTTGTTCTGCAATAAATAAGATCACTATGAGTAGGAAGCCAACTCAATAGCAACTAACATTAACAAGCTCTGCTGCCAATAGA
>NW_006922113.1:533839-541407 GCF_000298275.1 Orycteropus afer afer | reverse complement strand
TTTTTTTTTTTTTTTCTTTTGGTATTCAAAGTACACATATATTCAACACCTTGATGTTTTTCCATAGGTAAATCTTTTTTCTTGGTATTTCACAAATTTAATTTTTTAAAATATATATACATATATAAGTTTATAAATACTTTCAATCTTGGCTTTGTGTTCTTTGGCCACCTTCAGTCTGATATGAAGTCTGTCAAGTGAATTTTTCTTTCAGCATTGACCTTTTAGGTTTTATTTCTTCCATTTGTTTCTTTAAATATATATTGCTTTTTCATTTGTTTACTGAAATTTTTTTCTCTTTATTTTGACCATATTTTTTCTATAAGCCCTTGTACATATTTATAATAGCTGCTTTAAAGTTATCTGTTAATTCAGATATTTTTATCATCTCAGGTTAGTTTCAACCCACTGCTTTTACTCTTGACTATGGGACAAAAGAAGTGTGATTATTGATCACATTTCTTTTCTTTTCTGTTTCTATGCTTGTCTTGTAAGCTATTATTTTATGCAAAACATTAGGAATGACATACTAAAGATTCTAAACTTTTGTTTTCATCCTCTGAAGATTGCTGAGTTTTTTCTAGTAGGAAGATGACCAACCTAGATTTAAGCTTCAAATTCTTCCTACTTTGTGGTGAGAAGATACTTTTACTTTATTATATAGGTTTTTTTTTTTTTATATATATATATATACAGTTTCTTTCACACTTGCATAGTTTGAAGATCTAGGAAACGTTTCATCAGAATTTACATACATATTTTTGGACATCTTCTTCTCTTTGTTGCCTTCTTTTCCAAAATCCTTCCTTCACTTTCCAGTTTCCCTGGCAGCTTCACATTCTATCCTTTCCATCTTCAAGTTGGTAATACCACAGCATATGCTTGAGTTCTAGCTGCTGCATACCATGCAGACCAGGAATGCCCTTAGCAAGAACTGCATAAGTACAGATTGCACAGTGTGTTTTCCTTTCATCAAGAGTCAAATCTTGTCCATTTTGTACCTGCTTTTGATTACTGTCTAGTGGCTATAAATAGTTTTGTTTTATTTAAAACATACATTTTACAGTGTTTATAATTATTACCTGTGGGAAGGTAAATCTGATACAAGTTGCTATGCAGTTTCTGCAAATGGAATCTCTTCTCCCCATTTCAAATCACCATCATATGTCACTGAAAATTGTACCTTGATTCTAGTAGTAGCCATGCCTCTTCTCTGACCTCTGTTGTTGTTGTTAGGTGCCGACGAGTCGTCTCCCACTCATAGCGACCCCATGCACAGCAGAATGAAACACTGCCCAATCCCATGCCAGCTCCACAATCCCTGCTATACTTGAGCCCATCATCGCAGCCACCATATCAATCCATCTCCTTGAAGCCTCCCCCTCTTTCGTCGACCCTCCACCTTACCAAGCATGACATCCTTCTCCAGGAAATGGTCCCTTCTGACAAAATAACCAAAATAGGTGAGACAAAGTCTGGCCTCTCGCTTTCAAGGAGCATTTCGGGTGCACTTCCTCCAGAACAGATCTGTTAGTTCTTTTAGCAGTCCATGGTACCTTCAGCATTCTTCACCAGCACCACAACTCAAAAGCATCAACTCTTCTTCAGTCTTCCTTATTAATAATCCTCACCAAAAAGACATCAGCAATCCTTGCAAAATATGTCAAATTTTCTAATTTTAGATTCAGAGAAGACGTTTGGTACCACTTTATCTTAAGTAGCCTCACTCACAATAATTAATTTTTATCATATTACCCTGCTTTATTCTTTTCATAGTAAATGTTGCCATTGAAATATATCTCTTTTATTCATTTATTATGTTTATTGAGTTTTGTCCTGGTTACCTAGTGCTGCTCTGAAAAGAATATACCACAAAAGGGATGCTTGAACAAACAGGAGTTTATTCTCTTACTGTGTGGAGGCTTAAAGTCCAAGTTCAAAGTGCCAGGCTCTAAGGGTTGGGTGAAAGCCCCTCAACCTTTGACTTCAGCTCTGCCTCCTGCTCCCATCCCACTGAAACTAGAGGCTTTTCTTCCCTCAGACAGCTACTGGCTGCTGAGGCTGAAAACTCCAAGGTTTACAAGTAAAAAGGCACAGCCCTGATGTTATCAAACCACATGGCAGGCCATTAGTTCAAGTCCATTGAACATCCCAAGATCAGCACAGCACGGCAGGCTGCTGAACAATGACATGGCTACATGCAGGGTTCAAGCATGTTATAAGCTATAGACCATGGCCCAAGGCTTCACCTCATATATAGGAAGCAGACCACATCCCTAAGGCAGCTACTCAGCTGCTCACAGTATGGAGTTAATTACCAGTCTCATCATGGGGAATACTACATCCAGCTGCCCAGCCACTCAGCCAGACCCAACCACATTGACACACAAACTTAACTAACATTAAGTTTCTATTGACACTAGAATATAAGCTCTATGAAAGCCAGGACTTAGTTTTTCTCCTCCCTTTTATCCAAAATGTTTAGCATAAGGCCTGATGCATACTTGTTAAAAGAAGGAATGAGTGAATAAACCACAGGCAAAGGTTGGAAATAGGAACAGTCATCACATTAACCAAGATCTTCATTGAGAATATGAATCAAACATCCCATAGGCTATAATCACTTTTAGAACATGGTGCTTAATCATAGTAATATTATGCTGAATCATGACATATAATCAAGGTCCCACATCACTCCCACTTGTATAGGCAGTCCTCTGAATGTGTTTGCTTGAGGCATCTGCATTTTGATACAAAGGTATAGTATTCTACTCAGAAGTTTCCCTCCTCACAGTAATTGACCCTTTGTCTATACAGCTCAAATTTAGAAGAGTGACAATCTAGCAAGCAGTTGGCTGCAATACTCTAGCCTGTAATACTCTTCCTGCTTTGCTGTTTTCAGAAAATAAATTAATTTAACTCATAAAAATATGGCTATGCAGAGGTTGAAGATATGTAGGAATTGGCATATTTTAAAAAGCCAGCAGAGAAAAATGATTACATGGCACCAAGCAGGACCTTCAAAATCTCAGTGCAATGGGTTATCTGTTGTTTGGGTCTTAATAAGCTTATAAAATTTCAACTTGAACAGACCTTCAATTTTTTCAATTATTTTCATATTTTTTTGTGCTTGTGCCCAGGAGATCATTTGGTGCAAATTGTCCATCTGCCTTTGTTTTCCCATGTTTTTACATCATTCACCTTGGGTCTCTTACAATTATATTTGTGCCAGGATGAAGATTATATATAAACATGGTACTTAAGTGAACTGTTTTCCAATGGGTCTCTGTTATTTCTGTTTAAGAAGAGGAATGTTTTGCCTACATTCAATTCAAGACCTGTTTTTTGATACAGCAAATAGACATCTGCAAGAACATGAAAAATTGTGTGGCAAGTGATAGCCAGTGGGAATTAATAAATGATATCTTTCCACTGCAAGCTGACCTGATCTGAAATATATGCCAATCAACTTGGCAGATAGGAAAGGCATGACAGTTATTGAGAATTCAGATCAGTCAGAATTCAAATCAGTATCAGTGTATTGATTGTTTACTACATGATCAGAGAAGTACTTTGATACACAAAGAAATGTAAGTCATCTCCTCACCAAATAATTTCTTCAAAATAAATGAATTGTGAAATAGCTCCTGCTGTCAAGAAGATTACAGTCTCATTGTGGAGGTAAAGAATATATGCATAGGGAAGAATGAATAAAGGGAAGTAGTACTTGCTTAAATAATAATGCATATGCTATGCTTTGGAGAGTGTACAGAAGCTATGAATGGATATCTCCTCTCCTTCATTTGGATTGTTTCTCTTTTCAACCTAATTCTTCTAACATGGTGTGGTAGTTAAGGTTATGTGTCAACTTGGCTGAGCCTGGATTTGAGTGACTGGGCAGCTGGTGATAGTTATTCCCCATGATGAGATTGGTAATCACCTTCATGGTGGAATCTACTGTGAGCAATTGAGTTGCCTTAGGGATGTGGCCTAATCCCGATATATAAGGAGAAGATTTAGAAATGGTCTGCAGCTTGTTGGCACAGTTGAATTCTACATGTAGATAAATCGTTGCTCAGCAGCTTGCTATGATGTCTACCAATCTTGGGACCCTTAACGGACTTGAATCAATGGCTTGCCATGTGGTTTGGTAATATTGGGACTGTACCTTTTTACTTGTAGACCAGGGATTTGTCAGCCTCAGCAGGCAGCAGCTGAATCAGTGAAGAAAGCCTCCAGCTTCGCTATGCCCGGAGCAGGAGGCAGAGCTGAAGGCCAAAGTTGAGGGGCTTTCACCCAGAACCCAGAGCCTAACACTTTGAACTTGGACTTCTATAGCCTCCAGAACTGTAAAAGAATAAACTGCTGTTTGTTAAAGCCACCCACCTGTGATATTTTCTATTAGAGCAGCACAAACCAAAACACATGGTATCAGCAATTATATACAGTGGTTTGGAAAACTTTTTAGTAAGAAGAACTGTGGAAAAGAACAGTTTTGGAGACATCTTGCCCAGGTTGATATTCTGGCTCCACTACTTGTTAACTATGTGACTTTGTATATGTTCCTTACTTAAGGAAATGTTTCATCATCCATAAAATAAGGATATTAATAGTACTGCTTCCATATATATTTGTATCATAAAAAGTTATGAGGGTGAAATGATTTAGTAAGTAAAAAGCACTGACAGCCATAAGTCCTTAATTATGATTAGCTATTCTTATTATTGTTTACTATTAAATGTGCCAGGTTTGGCATCATGTTTAACTCTCACATCGGAATTGGATTCTGCATCATTATCCATCTCAGAAATGAAGAAACAGCAGCAGAGTAATTCAGCAACTTGTCCAAAGTCACACAGATTGGGAGCCAGAATTCAAATCCAAGATAGTCGATATGGAAAGCTACCTTTACAAATGCATGGAGGAACATAACCAATAATCCTGTAATGTTTTAATAACCATGGCTCCTGGACTGAGTATAGACTGACTCCCTGCTGAATGGGTAACAGAACATGGTTTTCCACTTTTACTTCTGAAGATGAAGGGGATCAATTATCATGACTAGATATCCTTTCTCTTTTAAGTCTATTTTTTTTTTTTTTTTACTTTTTTATCTTTCTTTCTTTCTCCCTACCAATGGTCTCAGGAGCAGGCAATTTTCATTTCTAGACCAATTACAATTAGGTGATTCCCAAATATTCACAACTGTAAACTGTTATTTTATTTATTTATTTTTTTCTCTCTGCACAAACTAAAGATATTGTACGCATGGCAACCGGTTCATTTATATAAAACTCAGCAATGACAAATGATCAATTCACCACATAGGAAAAGGAAAAATAAGTTTCTCCTCCTAAGACTGTTTCCAAAAGGAGCTCTGGTGGTGTAGTGGTTAAGGCATTTGGCTACTAAATAAAAAGCCAGTGGTGTGAACCCACCAATCTATCCATGGAAAAAGGATGGGAAATTTGCTTCCATAAAAGTTTACAACATTGGAAACCCAACGGTAGTTGTTATGAGTGTGAATCAACTTGATGGAAGTAATTTTTTTTTTCCCTTTTGGTTTTGAGATATATTTCCAGATGGGTAAGCCCTGATGTAGGAATCCCTGGATGGTACGAACTGTTGACACACTTGGCTGGTAGCTGAGAGAGGCACCTCAGAAGAAAGGCCTGGCTATCTACTTCTAAAAAGGTCAACATAAAATGATCAAGGCACAGGAAGACACACGGAGGGGGATACAAGTTAAAGGTAACAAAGGCAAACACTATTACACAGACAATCCTGTAAAAACAGTAATAATAACAATCAAGGGGTGGACACATAGATAAATACAGGTGCTGAAAGGAGGTGGGAAGGTAATTGGAACTACTCTAAAAAATATATACATAAGTTTGAGAGAGCATATTTCTACATATGTACTTATATGTGTTGCCCATATATCCATGAATATAGAAGAATATACAGGGGGCACAGTTATGAAAACTTCCTCGTTGTTATTGTTGTTAGGTGCTGTCGAGTTGGCTCCAACTCACAGTTACCCTACATACAACAGAATGAAACACTGTACAGTTCTGTCCCAGCCTCACAATCCTTGCTATACCTGAGCCCATTGTTATAACCACTATGTCAATCCATCTCATTGAGGGCCTTCTCCATTTCTCATTGACCATCTGGTTTACCAAGCATGATATACTTCTCCAGGGAATGGTCTCTTCTGACAACATGATCAAAGTAGGTGAGACAAAGTCTGGCCATTCTTGCTTCCAAGGAGCATTTTAACTCCACTTCTTCCAGGGCAGATTTTTTAGTTCTTGTGGAAGTCCATGGTACTTTCAGTATTCTTCACGAACACCACAACTCAAAAGCATCAATTCTTCTTTGATCTTCCTTACTCATTCTCCAACTTTCACATGTATATAAAATAACCATGGCTTGGGTTAGGTGCTTCTTAATCTTCAAAGAGATACCTTTGCTCTTCAGCATTTTAAAAAGGTCTTTTGCAGCAGATCTGTCCAGTGCAATAGGTTATCTGATTTATTGACTTCTGGTTCCATGGGTGTTGATTGTGGAAACAATTGGTATAAAATCTTTGACAGCTTCACACTTTTCTCCATTTATCATGATGCTGATTATTGGTCCAGTTGTGAGGATTTTCATTTTCTCTGTGTTGAGTTGTAATCCATAATGCAGACTGTAGTCTTTAATCTTCATCAGTAAGTGCTTCAAGAATCTTCACTTTTAGTAAGCAAGGTTGTTTCATTTGCATATAGTGGGATGGTAATGGTTCTTCCTCCAATCCTGATGCCATGTTCTTTCATGCAGTCCAGCTTCTCAGATTATTTTCTCAGCATAGAGATTGAATAAGTACAGTGAAAGAATACAACCCTGAGACAATCCATTCCTGATTTTAAACCATGAAGTATCTCCTTGTTCTGTTCAAAAGACAGCCTCCTGGTCTATGTACAGGTTCCTCATCAGCACAATTAAGTTTTCTGGAATTTCCATTCTTCTCAATGTTATCCATAACTTGTTATGATCTGCACAAACAAATGCTTTTGCATAGTCAGTAAAACACAAACAAACATCTTCAGGTATTCTTTCCATTCAGCCAAGATCCATCTGATATCAGCAATGATATCCCTCATTCCACATCCTCTTGTGAATCCAGTTTGCAGTTCTGGCAGTCCCCTAACAATACAATCCTGCAACCTTGTTTGAATCATCCTCAGCAAGATTTTGCTTGTGTGTGATATTAATGATATTGCTTGATAGTTTCCACATTCTGTGGGATTACCTTTCTTTGGAATGGGTACAAATGTGTATCTCTTCCAGTCACTTGGCCAGGCAGCTGTCTTCCAAATTTCTTGGAATAAATGAGTAAGTGCCTCCAGCACAGCATCTGTTTGTTGAAACATCTCTATGGTTATTTTGTCAATTCCTGGAGCCTTGTTTTTTGCCTATTCTTTCAGTGCAACTTCGACTTCTTCCTTCATTACCATTGGTTCTTGATAATATACCACCTCCTGCAATGGATAAACATCAACCAATTTTTTTTTTTTTTTTTT
>NW_006922113.1:505971-533739 GCF_000298275.1 Orycteropus afer afer | reverse complement strand
TTTTTTTTTTTTTTTTTCAGTTCTTTCAACTTCAGAAATGCCGAGCATGTTCCTCCCTTTTGATTTTCTAACTACAGGTCTTTGCACATTTCATTATTATAATAATTGACTTTGTCTTCTTGAGATGCTCTTTGAAATCTTCTGTTTAGCTCTTTTATCTTATCGTCTCTTCCTTTTGCTTTAGCTACTCTCCCTTGAAGAGCAAGTTTCAGAGCCTCTTCTGATATCCATTTTGGTCTTTTCTTGCTTTCCTGTCTTTTTAATGATCATTTGCTTTCTTCCTTTATGGTGTTTGTTATGTCATCCCACAATTCCTCTGGTTTTCGGTCACTGGTGTTTAATGCATCAAATCTACTATTTATATTGTTTCTAAATTCAGGTGGGATATAATCAAGGTCATATTTTGGCTCTCTTAGACTTGTTTTAATTGTCTTCAGCTTCAACTTTAACTTGCATATGAACAATTGATGGTCTGTTCCACAGTCAGCTCCTGGCCTTGTTTTGGCTGAAGATATTGAACTTTGCCATCACCTATTGTCACAGATGTAGTCAATCTGATCCTTATGTATTCCATATGGTGAAGTCTATGCATATAGCCACAATTTATTTTGTTCAAAGAGGTATTTCCAACGAATAAATCATTGGTCTTGCAAAATTCTGTCATGCAATCTCCAATGTCATTTCAATCACCAAGGGCATATTTTCCAACTACTGGTGATTCTTCTTTGTTTCTAACTTTTGCAGTCTAGTCACTGATAATAATGCATCTTCACTACATGTTTGATGAATTTCAGACTGCAGAAATTTGGTAAAAATCTTCAATTTCCTCATCTTTGGACTTGGTGGTTGGTGCATAAATTTGAATAATAGTAGTATTAACTGATCTTCCTTGTAAGTGTATGAATATTATCCTATCACTGACAACATTGTACTTCAGGATAGACCTTGAAGCATTCATTGCGATGCCATTCCTCTTCAGTTTGTCATTTCTGGCATAATAGGTCATATCTTTGTCTGATTCAAAATGGCCAAAACCAGTGCATTTCATCTCACTAATGCCTAGGATATCTATCTTTATGTATTCTATTTCATTTTTGACAACTTCCAATTTTCTTAGATTCATACTTAGTACATTCCATGTTCCAACTATTAATAGATATTTCCAACTGTTTCTTTCCATTTTGAGTCATGCCACATCAGCAAATGGAGGTCCTGAAATCTTTACTCTAGCCACATCATTAAGGTCCACTCTACTCTGAGGAGGCACCTCTTCTCCAATCATATTTTGAATGCTGTCTAACCTGAGGGGTTCATGTTCTAGCACTATATTGGACAATTTTTCAGGTCTATTCATAACGTTTTCCAGTACAATCTGAAACAGTGTTTCATTGCTCTTCATAAGGTTTTCACTGGCCATTTCTTTGAGAATTGGAATGCCTCTTCTTTCTTCCAAACTTGTCTTATTCTGGAAGTTCAGCTGAAAACTGTCCACTATGGGTGACCCTGCTGGTATTTGAAATACCAGTGTCATAGCCTCCTTCCTTACAGCAGCACACAAACCACCACAGTATGACAAACTGGAAAGCAAATAGTAGATGAAAACTTCCTAGCTATAATAAATCACCTTGAGAGAATGAGTACTTGGGCATAGGGGCCCAGAATTTTTAAAGTAAATTGCCAAAAGAGTGCACAAAGATGATGTTCTACATCCTACTTTGGTGAGTAACTACTGGGTTCTTTAAATCTTTAAATAGCCATCTAAGGTGCTACTACCAGTCTTTCCCCATATGGAGAAAAGAAGAGTGAAGGAAATTAAAGACACAAGGAAACAGGACTAATGGAACACTTGAACTCAGTCTCCACAACACTTAGAGAAGAACTAGATAATGCTTGGCTACCGCAGCTGAACACTCTGACAGGGATCACTGTAAGAGTTCCCATATAAGGCAGGAGAAAAATGTAGTACAAAATAAATAAATAAATGAAAAAATAACAGACTTATTGGTCTGATAAAGAGTGGTGGAACCATCATGACTATGGCCCTTAGACACTCTTCATGGTTGGTACTGAACCCACCTCCATGACTCAACTTTCAGACAAATGATAGACCCCCCTGTCAAGTAAACAGTAATATCAGAAAGGTATACAGCCATTAGAACAATCAATTCCACAAGATCAAATGGCGGCATGTGTCCAAGGATAAAGCTAAGAAGGCAGGAAGTGATAGGAAAGAAGGATGAAGAAAAATGATAAACACAGTAATAAAGTGGAAAGAAGATTGTTGCATTGTAGGGACTGAAATTAATGTTTCAAACAAAATATATATGAATTGTTGAATGGATAACCAATTTATCTGTAAACTTATGCCTATATTAAAATTAAAAAAAAAATTAACCCTCAAAAAATCCTATGGATCATAGTTCTGTTCTACACTACACAGGTTTGCTCTAAGGCTGAGGTGACTTGAAGCCCACCTGGTAAACCCTGTTGTGGCCTTAGGTTTTAATTGTATCCTCTGTTATAAACACACTATGAATTGCCTCACTTGCTGCACAAACAAACACATACCACAATTCCTACCAAAAATACATATGTTTTCTATTTTTAATAGTATTTTATTATTCCTCTTATGTTGACAATATACACAGTAGGAAATACACCAATCCAACAATTTCTAAATGTACAGTTCAGTGACATTGATGGCATTCAAATTGTGCATCTTTCATTTTCTGAGTTGCTCCTCCTCCATTAACATAAGCTCACTATCATGCTAGCTAAACAGTAGTTTGTACAGCTAAAAACTAGTTCTTCAGTCTCAGGTTTTTTTTTTTTTTTTCCTCAGAACCTGTCTGTAAACAAGGCTCAACTATCTTGATCATGGATAAAAATTATATTCTTTTCAGGATTAAATAACTTCTTCCACTTTCCCCTCCCATTCACATTCTTTGTTCTTCCAGCAGAACTCTAAAGTAGGAGATCCAGGTCCTTGCAATATTTACAGTTTTCAGAGGAATTCTGGAATTCAAATAGATCTGAAAGTACATTTTGTTCATTGTTTTAAAAGCATACTTTAAAAACGAAATCTGTACAAGGCAGAAACTTGTCAGAAAAAAAAAAAATCAACTCCAAATTTTTTCCGTAAATAATGAGCTATAGAAAAGTGATGACTGCACCCTGTCAAAAGTAGAAAACTTGCAAAACCCAGGAAAACAAGACTGTCCCATAGAATTCTGGCTTTCACAGATTTCACTGCACATACTTCCTTCAATAAGACAAATAATGCAAGATCAATAATAGTTATTTACAACTTACCCACAACTGAAGATCTATTCTGTTAAAAAACAATTGACTATTTGAAGTATGTTGTTAGCTGCCATGGAGTTGGCTCCAACGCATAGCAATCCTTGTTATACTTGAGCTCATCATTGTAGGCACTGTATCAATTCATCTCATTGAGAGTGTTCCCCTTTTTCGCTGACACTCCATTATACCAACCATGATATTCTTTTCCACAGAATGGTCCCTTCTGACAACATGACCAAAACAAAGGAAAGTTTGGACATTCTTGCTTCTAAGAAGCATTTCTGCTCCACTTCTTTGAGGACAGATTTATTAATTCTTCTGAGATCCCATGGTATTTTCAGTATTCTTCACCAAACTACAATTCAAAAGCATCAACTCTGCTTTGGTCTTCCTTATTCATTGTCCAACTTTCACATGCATATGAGGTGATTGAATATACTACGGCATGGGCTAGGTGCACCTTAATCTTCAGAGTGACAATTTTGCTGCTTAACACTTTGTGTTAAGGTCATTTGTCCAGTAAAATATGACATCTGATTTCTTAACAGCTCTTTCCATGGGTGTTGATTGTAGATCCATGTAAAGTGGTATCCCTAACAACTTCAATCTTTTCTCCATTTATTATGATATTACTTATTGTTGCAGTTGTGAAGATTTTCCTTTTCTTTACGTTGAGGTGTAATACATACTGAAGACAACACAAGGAAAACAAAAGTACTTCTTCAATAAGTGTTTCAAGTCCTCTTCACTTTCAGCAAGCAAGGTGTGTCATGTGCATATCACAGGTTTTTAATGAGTCTTGCTCTAATCCTGATGCTCCATCCTTCTTCATATAGTCCAGATTCTCAGATTAGTTTCTCAGCATACAGAGTGAGTAAGTATGGTGAAAGGATACAACCCTGACATAACACTTTCTGGATTTTAAACCATGCAGTACATGCTTGTTCAAATGACAGACTTTTGGTCTATGTACACATTCCTCATGATCTCATGAGCAAAACTAATTACTCTAGAATTTCCATTCTTTGCAAAGTTATCCATTATTTCTTATGATCCACCAGTCAAATGCCTTTACATAGTCAAAAAAATAAAAATACTCATCTGTCAGTTTGTCAGACTGTGATGGCTTACATGGTTCTGTGAGGTTGAGAGCTATATTACTGGATTTCAGATACCAGTAGGGCCACCCATGTGGATAGTTTTCAATGGTGATTAAAAACTAAGACAGACTAAAAAGAAGGATGAGGCCATCAACTGCTGAAAAAAAAAAAAAAAAAAAACTGTCCACTGAGAGCCTTATGAATAACAGTGAAACATTGTCTGGTATAGTGCCAGAAGATGAACCCCACAGTTTGGAAGACACTCAAAATATGACTGGGGAAGATATGCCTCCTCAAAGTAGAGTCAACATTAATGATGTGGATGTAGTAAAACTTTCAGGATCTCCATTTGTGGATGGGACACAATTCAAAAGAGAAGGAACAGCAGTAAACATTCATTAATACTCATTAATAATAGAATGCATTAAATATGAATCTAGGAAAATGGAATTAGTAAAAAATTAAATGGAACAGATAAAGATCAATATACTAGAAATTAGTGAGTTAAAATGGACTTGTATTAACCATTTTGAATCTGAAAATCCTATAGTCTACTATGCCTAGAATAACAAATTTAAGAGGAGTGGGGTAGCACTCATTGTCAAAAACAATATTTCAAGATCTATACTGAAGTGCAATGTTGTCAGTGATAGGATAATATCTGTATACCTAGAAGGAAGACCAGGTAATACAAATTTTATCCAAATTGTAGCACCAGCTACTGAAACCAAAGGTGAAGAAATTGAAGATTTTTGCCACCTTTTGCAGTCTGAAATTGACAAAACATGCAATCAAAGTGTATTGATTATCAAAATGTATTGAACTTGGAGTTCAAGAAAAACGTATTGAACTTTCAGGGCATTATGCTGAGTGAAATAAGTCAATTAGGGAAAAATAAATATTGTGTGAGTCTATTACTGTAAAAAGTCAAGGAAAGGTTTGCTCAGGGAAGATAAATTTCTTTGTTGGTTACCAGAGATGGGAAGGGAGGGGAAGGAAGGGAAAATAAATGGATATTTAAGAGATAGTTTTGATATGAATGAAGGGAAAAGAAATCTAACAAAATGTGTAACTAGCACAATATCACTAAGAAAAAGGAAGACATGGGGGTTGTACAAGAGGTAAAAGCAACAAAGGCAAATAATATTGCAGACATGATACTTCATTGACAATAATTTTGTTGTTGTTATGTGCCTTCAAGTTGGACCCGACTCATAGCAACCCGTCCTTGGGATTCTGAGGCAGTATCACTATTGAAGTAAATTGCCCAACTTTCCTTCCTTCTGGTTAGCAGTCAAGTGCCTTAGGCACTATGCTACCAGAGCTCCTTATTGACAATAATAGCAAACACTAATCTATGGGTAGATACAAACATAGATAAGTATGGATAAACAAATGGGAATTCGCCCATGAAAAGTAAAAAAATAAAATAAACATCTAAAGTATTGATTATTATTGATGATCAGAAATTAAAACAAATCCATGAGAGTCAAAATATGACCTTGAATATATCACTTGAATTTAGGGATAATCTGAAGAACAGATTTGACCCATTAAACAATGACTGAAGACCAGACAAGTTGTGGGATGACATCAAGAACACTATACTTGAAGAAAGTAAAAGGTCATTAAAAAGACAGAAAGGAAGAAAATACTAAAATGGATGTCAGAAGCCTGAAATTTGCTCTTGAATGAAGAATAACTAAAGCAAATGGAATAAATGATGAAATAAAATAACTGAACAGAAGATTTCAAGGGGCAGCCCGAGAAGACAAAGTAAAGTATTATAATGAAATGTGCAAAGACCTGGAGTTAGAAAACCAAAAGGGAACTATGTGCTGGCATTTCTCAAGCTAAAAAAACTGAATTAAAAATCCAAGCCTCAAGTTGCAATACAGAAGGTTTCTATGGACAAAATATTGAATTATGCAAGAAACATCTAAAGAAGATGGAAGGAATACGTAGAATAGCTGTACCAAAAAGAATTGGTCCATCTCCAGCTATCTCAGGAGGTAACAAATGATCAAGAACCAATGTCACTGAAATAAGAAATTCAAGCTGCACTGAAGGAATTGGTGAAAAACAAGGCTCCAGGAATGGTTTGAAATCCCATTGAGATGTTTCAACAAACATGCAACACTGGAGGCTCTTACTCATTTATGCCAAGATATTTGGAAGACAGCTACGTGGCCAACTAACTTCAAGAAATCTGTATTTGTGCCTATTCCAAAGAAAGGCGATCCAACAGTATATGCAAATTATTGCACAGTATCATTGATATCATATACACATAAAATCTTGGTGAAAATAATTAAGAAACAGCAGAAGCAGTATATTGACTTGGAGCTCCCAGAAATTCAAGCTGGATTCAGTAGATGATGTGAAATGAGGGATATCATTGCTGATGTCAGATGGATCATGGCTAAAAGAGAAGAATACCAGAAAGACATTTGCCTGTGGGTTATTGACTATGCAAAGATATTTGACTGTGTGTATCATAACTTGAAGCATATCTTTCAACAAAATTTAAATGATCATTCATATATATATATATATATATATATATATATATATATATATATATCAACAAAGCAAAACACCTCACTGCTGACAGGTTGGTTCTGACTCACAACGAACTCTCCTTGGGTTGCCAAGGCAGTATGACTACAGAAGTAGATTACCCAACCTTCCTTCTGAGGAGTGACTGGTGGGTTTGAACTGCCAGGCTTCTGGTTAGCAGTCAAATGCCTTAGGCATTATACCACCAGAGCTCTCTCTTCATGTATATACACAAACCTTTTATTTTAAAACAGATTACAAATTCCTTTAAAAGAAATAAGTTTACGGCAAATATCTAAAAACATTGTTTACAATGGTTAAATATTCTATGGTATTAGAATAAACAATATTTCATTCTTTTATGATGAATATCCCAATTGTTTTGACAATCAAAAAAGGTATTGCAGATCATATTTTGATATACATGTCTCTGAGCACTTAAAATAGATTCTCCAAATCTAGAATTGCTAAGGCAAAGAATATAAAAACCAAACAAGCTCACTGCCATGCAGTCTGACTCATAACGACCTCATTGAGTTTCTGAGGCAGTACATATTTACAGAAATAGATTGCCCCATCTTCCTTCTGTGGAGCAGCTGGTGGGTTTGAACCTCCAACCTTCTGGTTAGCAATCAATTGCCTTAGGCACTACACTGCCAGAGCTCATTAAGCCAAAAAGTATAGGTGCATTTAATTTTGATAAAGGCAGATTTCTTTCCTAAAATTCTACAGAAATTCACACTCCCAATAACAATATACAAGAGTGTTTATTTCATTATTCCCTACCAGCTAGGGACTTCATGTTATTCTTAGCTATGCCAGTCTAATGAATGAAAAATGATTTTCAATTTTTATTGTTAGCTTTTCCATGATTACTAGTGAAATTGACCATCTGTTCATACATTTATTGGCCAATCGGATTTTCTCTACCACAAAATGCCTGCTTATAACTTTTATCCATTTTTTTCCACTTTTGGCTTGTTTACCTTTTTTATTTTCCTTTATCAATTTGGAGTAACTCTTTTTAAATGAGAGATATTAATCCTTAGCTTGACTATGTTGCACATATATTTTCAGTTTATCCTTCAACGTCAGACTTCTTCATGTCTGCCAACACAGATATTTTAATTTTATGTAGTACAATTCAGCTATTATCTCCACTCTATCTGTACATTCTCCTTGGTGATCTAATTTAGTCCTATGACTTCATATGTTATCTGTATACAAATGTTTCCCAAGTTTGTATCTTTTGCCCTGACCTTTCCCCTGAGTAATCTCAAGTTTACTTCAAGTTTATTAGGTTTTTCAATAGCTATTTATTTACATATTTATTTATTATGGAAGTAAATTGCCAGGCTTTTCTTCTGTGGTAGCTCTGGGTAGATTTGAACTGCCAACTGTTCAGTTAGTACCAAGAACTTAACAAATCGCTCTACCCAACTGCTCTCCCACTAAATTTTAGACCATCATGTATAACTGCTTTCTTAATATCTTCATTTAAAGATATAATAGGTTTTTCAAACTTCACAATTTAAGAAGAATAATCTTAATGTGGGAGCTCTGTTGGCATAGTGCCTCAGACATTTGACTGCTAACCAGAAGACTGACAATTCAAACCCATTACCCACTCCTCAGAAGGAAGATAATTCAACCTACGTCCATGGAGATACCACTGTGCAAACTCAAGCATGGGAGTCTGACCGGCTCAAAAGCAGTGAGTTTGGTTTTGATTTTTAATCTTCATTCTGTGCCTAGGCCAATTTTAGTTCCCTCCCTATGTCAGGCACCTACATACTCAGTCTCAAAACATTATGCAATATCCTCTTTCCTCTCTTCTTAATACTCTTATTCAATCCTTCAGCCAGCCCTGTTACTATAATTCTAAAATGTGCTCTGTATCTATCAGCTTTTCTAAGTATCTATTTTTACCCTTCTTGCCCAAAACACCATTATCTGTTATATGGGATAGTTCAGTATTTAACAGAACTGGTTTCCTTTCATCCATGTTGTTCTATGCTATCCAGAAAATATAAAAGTAACATTATGATATTTTTACACTTTAAAGGAGATTGATTTATTTTGTGTTTGGAACACTCTGACAGCCTCCCACTGCACTTAAAATTAAACTCAAACCCTTTTCCAGATTGACATGGTCCTAGAAGATCTGACTATTATTACAACCACTCTTATAAACTAATCAAAATAACCAATGGTATTCAGGGAAGAGGTTGAAGCTGCACTGAGGGCATTGGTGACAAACAGGGCTCCAGTAATTAACGGAATACCCATTGAGATGTTTCAACATATGAATGCCCTGCTGGAGGCACTCATTCAGTTATGCCAAGATATTTGAAGACAGCTATCTGGCCAACTGACTGGACAGATCCATATTTGTACTAATTCCGAAGAAAGGTGATCACACAGAATGTGGAAATTATCAAACAATATCATTAATATTAAATGGAAGTAAAATCTTACTGAAGATAATTCTAAAATGGTTGCAGCACTATATTGACAGAGAACTTCCAGCGGTGCAGGTTGGGTTCAGAAGAGGACATAGAATGAGGGATATCATTAGTGATGTCAGATGGATCTTGGCTCAAAGTAAAGAATACCAGAAAGAGGTTTACTTGTGTTTTATTAACTATGCAAAAGCATTTGATTGTGTGGATCATAAATTGTGGATACCATTGAGAAGAACAGTAATTCCATAACACTTAATTTTATTCATGAGGAAATTGTACACAGGCGAGGAAGCTGTCATTCAAACAAAAAAAGGGAACACTGCATGGTTCAAAATCAAGAAGAGAGTTTGTCAGGGTTGTTTCCTTTCACCATACTTATTAAATCTGTGTGCTGAACAAATAATCCAGGAAGTTGGACTATATGAAGAATGTAGCATTGGGATTGGAGGAAGAATCACTAACAACCTGGGATATGCTGAAGACACAACTTTGCTTGCTGAAAGTGAGGATGACTCGAAGTACTTACTAATGAAGACTGAAGAATGCAGTCTGCACTATGGATTACATCTCAATATAAAGAAAACAAAAATCCTCACAACTGGACCTATAAGCAGCATCCCAATAAATGAAGAAAAAATTGAGGTTGTCAAAGACTTCACATTACTTGTTTCTACAATTGATGCCAATGGATGCAGCAGTCAGGACATCAGACAATGTATAGCACTGGGAAAATCATCTGCAAAGGACCTCTTTCAAGTGCTGAAAAGCAAAGATGTCTCCTTAAGGACTAAGGTGCGCCTGACACAAGCCATGATATTTTCAATTGCCGCATATGCATGTGAGAGCTGGACAGTGAATAAGGAGGACCGAAGAACAGTTGATGCTTTTGAGCTGTGGTGTTGGTGAAGATTGTTGAAAATACCGTGGATTTGATGCATTGAGTACCAGTGACCAAAACCAGGTGAACTGTGGGAATATCAGGAACATCATACATGATGAAAGCAAAGGTCATTGAAAAGACAGCAAAGGAGGAAAAGCCAAAAATGGATGTCAGAGGAGATTCTTAAACTTTCCTACATTCAATAGAGCAACAGATTGTCTGGAGCCCAATCTCTTCAAGCACCTCAACCTAGGCCTTTCACCAGCCCGAACTCTTCTTCTACCAGTGGTGAGTAATTTGATCACTTTTTTTTTTTTCACTTCATTCTCTGTGGCTGCCTGTGCCACTGTAACTCCGATCCACTTCACTGAAAATTCCTCTCCCAGCTTCTGCACCTCTATTGCTCACCTTGAGTTCTTCCCAATCTGTTTACACTCTCTTATTATCATCATGTGGAAGGTGATTTTTTTTCTCCCTCCTCATCAGCATCTTCTGTCTCTATTGAAAATATCCATACTTTGTCTGGCCCCAGACTCTTCTCTTTCCCTATTCACTAATCTCAGTCTATTTCCATTTCCAATCAGCACTCAATCTAATTTTATATCTTCTCATTTGATGCTCAAAATTCCAGGATTATTATTTTTAATTGTTTCACTTGGTTTTTCCAGGTTTCTTTTGTAGACAGATTGGGCAGAGTGTGTTAGCAGGATACCATCTCATCTCTACCTCCTATTTGTTTGTTTTAATTATTCAGCAAACTAAATCTTCAAGAGACCTGTCTCTAAACTATCCAGTATCATTTGGCCCCAAACAACGTATATTGTCTCTTCATAAGATCCATAAAGATTGTTAAAGAATATTAAAGACAAGAAAAAAATAATTTCAAAATGAATCAGAAAACTGACAAGCATCAGAACTAAATAACATCAGAAGTATTTACTATTAAAGATTCACCTCATTAGGTGAGAAACACACATTTTGAAACAAAGGTTAAAATGGACTGTTACCCGTGTTTATCTTTAATGGGTGGAAATGTTCACCTCAGTAGTTCCTTGACATTTCACACATGTTTCCAAAGACAACATTTCTGAAGCTAAGACATAGCTTTTGATAGAGTTATATAGTGTGTGACCATCATCACATCTATGAGGAGCCACAGTGAAGGCTATGCCACTCCATTGGGACATGTTGCAAGAAAAATCATTACAGAAAATATGACATGAGGCCTATCTATGCATATGGAATAAATAGTGAGTTCTCTTGATAAAAACATTTCTTCAATGAAACCACAGTCTATTTAATACACTAAATAAATATAATTAGGAGAGAAGACAGATTAGGATGACAGTGACTGTGAATAACCAGAGCGTCAGTTCTAGGGCATTTTCTGTGTATGTGTAAGACCTTTTTTGTAGTAAGTGACAGGGATACTCTTAAGTTGCCTTACTTGATGGTAGAGGGAGGCTTACGCTAAGATTTTACAAGGAGGAGGGAAGATTGTTGGAAATAGCAACAATTTTACTTCCAAGCTTTATAGATTCAGAACAGATAATATTGTACACTACAGCTTCAGCTTTAGCTACCTAGGCAGTCCCCCAGAAAATTACCTAATCTTTCTTTCTTTAGAGCTTAGTGCTATTGTTACTCAGCTAATCTCTTTCTTCAGTGCCTCCCACCACTGTCCTAGCGATTTCACAGTCTATTCTTTGCCTCACACTATAACATCTGCTTTAACTTATCTTTTTTGCAGTCTCTCTGTGTCAGTCTGCTTCTGTACTATTCTACTAATTTGAGGTATTCTGTATATTATACATTTAATCTCTTCAGGGATGAGATATGAGTAGTTTAGCCAGGGACCACTGAGTGTAAAATGTCACCATTTGGTAGAACTCTTGTTATGAGCCATATGATAATCCATTGGTCTAATTTCCATTTCCAATCCTCTCTGCTGGGTAGTGTGATAAGACGGAATAAGCACTGAGGCCCATTTATAAAGAAACATCCAGAAGAGGGTTGTAGGCAGTGTGCTTACAAAGCGTCTTCAAGTTCTTGCTAATATATCAGATAATTAATAGATATTGAAGTTTTGGGGTACTGATTAAATTACCTTCTACCTAGTCAGAAAGACAGCCAAAGGCAGCTAATTATTCCTTGAAGACTATTTCATGATTTCTTGGTTCAAACTCTCATTTCTCCCTGTCTTTTTTTGGGTCCCTATGAAAGATTCCCTATCTATATTATAGTAGACTAGGTTGTGGTTACTTCATAATTTATAATGGTTATAAATACTTCATGAAGAGAAGTTTTAACAGCACAAGTTTTGAAGAGAACAAGGGGATACTGAATGGTGTAAATCAGGAAAATTGTGTCAGGAGAGTATCCTGTCTCTATACTTATTCAATGAGTTTTACACTAAATGTTAAAGTGAACATACTTCTTGGTCTACCCAAGAAACTACTGTTTTCAACCCTTTGTTTCTATTTGTGAAGGGATCGATCCTCTAAGGAAGCAGCACAATTTTGGCATTCACATTGCATGAAATATCATACTTTTATTTGATAGGCTTTCTCTTTAATCTTGGGAAAGATCATTTATCCATACATATATTTCTCACCACCACTGCAAAAACAGTTTCATACAGTAGAGCCTCAGAGAACATTTGTAAAAGTAAAATGCAAATAGGGATTTTGTGACTAGGAACAATAACTAACTAAATAAATTGGCATTATGAAGTCCTGTGTCAAAGAAGAGTTAAAGCACAGGAAAATATGTGTGAATCGAGCAGGGTGCACCCAGAGTAGTATCATAAGGTACTACATATTAGCTTTCACATTCCTTCCTCCATAAAATATAAGTTAAGGTTCAAAGCAAATTTGTCTTAATGTATATTAAAACATAATAACATATTGTCATATACACTTTAAAGCTATTATTCTTATTAACATTTGAAAGAAAGATTTTTTTGTTGTTGTTTCATCAGTTCACATCATGATGACCTTCAGAAGCATTAATGGGGAAAATTAAATCTTGCAACAATTTTTGGCCTCCAGAGCTTAGCAAAATTCTAATTCTGTAAGCTCATTCTATTTTGCATCCTTTCTCTTATTGAAAGAAAATCAACAACAAAAAAAATATAACTAGAGAAGATAAGTTATGAAACACAATAATATAATGTTCTACAGAATGTACTTCAAAATTGTGACTGATGAGACTTAGCAGCTGAGCAGTGAGCATTTATTATGGAAATTCTTTGGGGCTTTAGCCATTCTTTCACTTTTTTATACTTTATTCAACTGGATTTTAATAAACTCAACCATGGTTTTACTCAGCCTTTCTAACTCAGTTTAAAGTCCCAGGTGATTCTCACACATTCCTTTGCTTCTTCCTTGCCAATGGCAAATGTAGCGAAAAGAAACATTAGAAAAATACAATCTTCATAGCTCAGATGCCTTTGTATTATTTTACCAGTGATTGTGAGAATACTGAATGCTCAGACCTGTGTTTCCATATTATCTGACCAAACTGCTTGATTGCTTGTGTCTAACCCATATTTCTTTACCTTTTTTTGTAATACTGGCTTTTAAAAATTATCCATAATTACATTATTATGATTTATGATTATATTTATTGTTCAGATTGTATTAATTTATGAATATAATCTCATTACCAAAGATTTACATAATACTTGCTTACTGAGATCAATATAACACAGAGTTAAATATTTTTAAAATCTTTTAAGTTATTAAATATTCTATCCTTTTAACTCATTTTTATAATAAGGTGACAAACCCCATTCTCATTTCACCTAGGACAATTATATCATATTTTGTAACTTTATGTATCAAAAATTATTTAACAGCATATTGAAATTATATTCTATTACTTTCACCATTTTTCTTTATATCCCATTTACATCTATATCTTTGATTTTTTCTTCTCTTTCACTGAAATGCATTCGTGGGCAATATGTTTTAGAGAAGATTTATTGATTATAAAACTGAACTCTTGTCTAAAAATGGTTTTTTACACATGAATGGTAATTTTGAAGAATATACTCAAGTATATGTATTCCATTATTTGCTGTGATCCACATGTTGTTGTTATTGTTGTTTTGTGCCGTCAAGTCATCTCCGACTCATAGCAACCCCTCCTTGGGTTTCCCAGGAGGTATCTCTATGGAAGTAGATCACCCAATCTTCCTTCCAAGGAGTGGCTGGTGGGTTTGAACCTACAACCTTCTGGTTAGCAGTTAAGTGCCTTAGGCACTATGCCACATAGAAGAATGGAAATTCTGGAACACTTAATTGTGCATATGCATAAGATGTACATAGACTAGGAGACAGTCATTTGAACAGAACAAAGCATTACTGAATAGTTTAAATCAGTAAAGTTATGTGTCCAAGTTGTGTCATTTCTCCATACTTCAAGCTGTATGCTAAGCAAATAATTCAAGAAGCTGAGCTGTATGAAGAAGAAAATAGCATCAGGGTGGAGAAAGACTATATATGAACCTGTGATGCACAGATGACATAGTCGTGCTTGCTGATGATTTGAAGCACTTCCTGATAAAGATAAAAAACTATGGATTACACTTAACATAAAGAAAACAAAAATCTTCATACTTGGAATAATAAGCAACATAATGATAAACAGAGAAAAGATTGAAATTGTCAAGGGGATTTCATTTTACTTAGATCCACAATCAATGCCTGTGGAAGAAGCAGTCAACAGATTAAATGGCATAATGCCTTTGCAAATCTCCTATGAAAGACCTCTTTAAAGTGTTGAAAGTAAAGATATAATTTTGTGGACTAAGGTGCACCTGACCCAATCCATGACATTTTCAAATGTGTCGTATGCATGCAAAAGCTGCACAATGAATAAGGAAGACCAAAAAAGAATTGATGTCTTTGAATTATGGTGGTAGCAAATAATATTAAATGTACCATAGACTGTCAGAAGAAAAACTAAATCTGACTTGGAGGAAATAAAGCCACAATGTTCCTTCGAAGCAGGGATGGAAAGACTTCATGTCATATAGTTTGCACATGTTATCTGGAGGGACCAGTTCCTGGAGAAAGGCTTCATACTTGGAAAAGTAGAGGGTCAGCAAAGAAGAGAAATATTCTCAATGACATGGGTTAACACAGTGACTACAACAGTAGGCTGAAACTTAGCAATAATTCAGAGGATAGTACAGGATGGGGGAATGATTCAGTATTGCTATCAGTCAAAAGTGATATGAGGACAGCTAACAAAAGCAGGTATATTGCATTATAATTTGAAAATAATGATCTGCTGTTTTCCAGAACACAGTATTTCTATTGAGAAATATGATGCTTATTTCTTTTCAGGAAACAGTTTTGCTTTTGTTTGTTTCTTTGATTTTTCTCACTATAGGTATTTACAGGAGACTTGGTGGTACAGTTTTTAAGTGTTTGGTTGCTAACCAAAGAGTCTCTGGTTTAAATTCACAAGTCAGTCTGTGGGAGTAAGATGTGGCAACCCACACTCTTAAAGATAACAGTCTTGGAAACGCTATGGGCAACCCTACTCTGTCCCATAGGTTCACTATGAATCAGAATAGATTCAAAGGCAACAGCTTAGAAGTAGATTATATAAGGTTTTTCTCGTCACCCTCAGGTTTCTGAGATTCCAGAATCATATACCCAGATTGGGAGATTTATGTTTATCATTATCTTTGGCTTTTGGAGAGTTTCACAGAGTGAAGACTTTTAATTTTCATCAACTTGGAGATGTTTTTCCTATTATATGTGAATGAATTATTTCCTTGTCTTCATTCTGTATTTATTTTCTCCTAGAAAATGGTATCTTAATAGATTAATATGAAAAATTCTGGATCTACCCACTGTCTCTTAACTTTTCTTTCTTTCTTTTTTTTAATACATGTTATTGAAATATAATTTACATACAGTGAAATACACAAAACTAAAGTGGCATACTGCTTTTTGCTCAAAGGCAAGTTTCAGAGTCTCTTCTGACATCCATTTTGGTCTTTTCTTTCTTTCTCATATTTTTAATGACCTCTTGCTTCCTTCATGGATGATGCTTTCGATGTCATCCCATAATTCTGGTTTTCGATCACTGGTGTTCAATGCATCAAATCTATTCTTTAGAAGGTCTCTAAATTCAGGAGGGACATATTCAAGGTCATATTTAGGCTCTCATGGACTTTTTTTAGTTGTCTTCAACTTCAAGTTGAACTTGCATATGAGCAGTTGATGGTCTGTTCCACAATCAGCTTCTGGCCTTGTTTTGGCTGAAGATATTGTACTCCATCTGGTGAAGTCCACAAGTATAGCTGCCATTTGAGTTGTTGAAAAAAGGTATTTGCAATGAATAAATAGTTGGTCGTACAAAATTCTATCATGTGATCTCCAGTGTTACTTCTATAAAGAAGGCCAAATTTTCCAACAACTAGTGATTTGTTTCCAACTTTTGCATTCCAGTCACCAGTGATAAGCAACACATCTTGATTGCATGTTCACTCAGTCTCAGACTGCAGAAGTTGGTAAAAATCTTCAATTTCTTCATCTTTCGCTTTGGTGTTTGGTGTATAAATTTGAATAATAGTAGTATTAACAGGTCTTCCTTGTAGATGTATGGCTATTATCCTATCACCAACAGCATTGTACTTCTAGACAGATCTTGAAACATCCTTTGTGATGATGAATGTCATGCCATTCCTCTTCAATTTGTCTTTCCTGGCATTGTAGATCATATGGTGGTCTAATTAAAAATGGTCAAAACCAGTCCATTTCAGATCACTAATGTCTAAGATATCAATCTTTATGCTTTCCATTTCAATTTTGACAACTTCCAGCTTTCCTAGATTCATATTTCATACATTCCATGTTCCAATTATTAATGGCTATTTGCAGTTTTTTCTCCTCAATTTGAGTTGTGCCACATCAGCACATGGACGTCCTGAAAGACTTACTTTATCCATATCATTGAGGTTGATTCTGCTCTGATGAGGCAGCTCTTTCCCAGTTCTATATTGAATGCCTTCTGACCCAAGGGGCTCTTCTTCCTCTACTGTGTCGGACAATGTTGCCAAGCTATTCATAAAGTTGCCCAGTAATGTACCAGACAATGTTTGTCTGCTATTCATAAGATTTTCCCTGGCCAATTTTTGAGAAGTGCATGGCCTAATCCTTCTTACTAGTCTGTTTTAGTCTGTAAGCTGCATTGAAACCTGTGCACCATGTGCAACTCTGCTGACATCTGAAACACTAGTAGCACAGCCTTAAGCCTCACAGCAATGTACAAACCTCACAGGATGACAAACTGACAGACAAATTTGTCTCCCTTAGCTGTTGGAAACCTCTGTGCCCTCCCCTTACCTAATTCCTCCCTGGAACCTGCCACTCTGTGGTCCCTGGCTGCTCCCTCATTTTCCTGGCTCAAGAGGGCTTGGGGTTTGCCTTTTTTCCCGCTGCTTTTTACCTGGATAACTTGCTGCTCCTGAGGGACAAATTGGCTGCAAAGGACCTCTTTCAAGTGCTAAAGAGCAAAGATGTCTCCTTGAGGACTAAGGTGTGCCTGACACAAGCCATGGTGTTTTCAATTGCCTCATATGCATGTGAGAGCTGGACAATTAATAAGGAGGATTGAAGAACACTTGCTGCTTTTGTGCTCTGTTGTTGGTGAAGAATGCTGAAAGTACCATGGACTGCTAAAAGAACTAACAGGTCTGTCCTGGAGGAAGTGCACCCAGAACGCTTCTTGGAGGCGAGAATGGCCAGACTTTGTCTCACCTACTTTGGTCATGTCAGAAGGGGCAATTTCCTGGAGAAGAACATCATGCTTGTTAAGGTAGAGGGTTGACGAAAGAGGGGAAGGCCCTCAATGAGGTGGATTAACATGGTGGCAGTGGCAATGGGCTCAAGTATAGCAAGAATCATGGAGCTGGCTCAGGACCAGGCAGTGTTTTGTTCTGTTGCGCATAGGGTCGCTATGAGTCAGAGACGACTCCACAACACCTAACAACATCACAACACAAAATGACATGAGTTAATCCTTTTTTTTTTTTTTTTGCAGTGTTGCCTCCTTTCCCCTCCTGGTAACCAATGAAGAAAGTTTCCTTCTATCTATAAACCTTTCCTTGACTTTTTACCATAATGAGCTCATGCTATATTTGTCCTTTTGTGATTGATTTATTTCATTAAGCGTAATGTCCTCCAAGTTCATCCATATTAGGCAGTGTTTGGCAGATTCTACATTATTCTTTATCATTGCATAGTATCCCATTATGTGTATGAACCATAGTTTGGTTATCCATTCTTCTGTTGATGGACTTGTAGACTGTTAACATCCTTTTGCTGCTATAAATCTTGCTGTGATGAACATGGATGTTCATATATCTGTTCTTGTCCTGGCTCTCACTTCTTTAGGATACATACTTAGTGATCCAATTGCTCTGTCAAATGATATTTCTAATTCCAGCTTTTCAAGGAATCGCCATACTGCTTTGCACAGTGGTTTTATCATTTCACAGCTGCACCAGGAGTGTAAGAGAATCCCAATCTCTCTACATCCTTGCCAGCATTTGTTATTTTCTGTCTTGTTGAACTTTGCCATTAGTGCTGGTTGAGACAGTTGCTGTTTTGATTTTCATCTCTCTGATGGCTAATGATCATGAGAATTTTTTCATGTATTTTCTTGCTGCCTGAATATCCTCTGTGGTGAAGTGTCTATTCATGTCTTCTGCCCATTTTTTTTCATTGGCTTGTTCATCTTTTTGTTGTTGAGGTGTTGTAGTTTGCTATGAATATTAGAGATAAATCCCTTGTCAGATAAGTCATTGCTGAACATTTTTCCCCAATCTCTTGATTCTCTTTTTATTCTTTTGGTAGTGTAATTATGAACAAGTGTGAATTTGTTGCTGTCATTTTGTTATGTGCTTTTTGTGTTTATGAATCATATGAGTCATATTATCACTTCCTTTGTTGCTATTGTTTTAGTATTTGCTAAATATTTGAGCTGCTCCTTTTTTATTTTCATGTGAAGGTGTATCATTTTTCTTTGAGGTTGCCCTGTGATTTATAATTTTCTTCTCAAGTTTAGAGCAGTCTATTCCATCTTGCAGTTGTCTTGACTTCCTTATCATTTAGAAGTTCTGTAACTACACATTTTTTTTCCTCTGTTTTGGTTTGTAGTTGTTCTCACTTGTTAATTGATGTCCCTGGTTCTCTGTTTACAATCTTGTAGGCTATTTACTTTGGATACTTCCATAACTGTGTTGGTTTCTGGGTTACATCATCATGTGTGTTAATGGTGAGTTGTCATTTGCAGTTGTTGATTCCCTGTCCAAAGGACTCCCTTTACCATCTCTTGTAAGGTAGGTATGGTTTTAACAAATTTCCTTAATTTCTGCTTATCTCAAAATGTTCTAATTTCACCATCATATTTGAGGGACAATTTTGCTGGGTATATAGTTTTGGGTTGGAATTTTTTTTTTTTTCTTTCAATGTTTTATGTATACCATCCCATTGTCTTCTTACCTGCATGGTCTCTGAGGAGAAATCCAAGCTAGGTCTTATTGGTTGCCCCATGTAGGTAACTTTTCATTTTTCCCATGCTGCTTTTATGATTCTTTTTTTGTCTTTTGTTTTCATGAGTTTGATGATGATATGTCTTGGTGATTTTCTCATAAGGTCTATCCTGTTTGGGGTTTGTTAGACTTCTTTAATGGATATATTCTCATCTTTCATCATACCAGGAAAATTCTTTCCAATAAATCTTCAACAATTTTCTCTGTGAGTTTATTTGTCTCTTCCTGTTCTGGAATTCTGATTACATGTAAGTTATTCCTTTCGATGGTATCACACATGACACTTAGGTTTTCTCCATTTTGTTTTAATCTTCTTTCTGATTGATCCTTTTCCAAAGAAATATTAAGGTATTTGTCATCGATCTCACTAATTCTGTCTTCATTGATTCAATGCTACTCCTTTGCCCATTTAACGCTTTGTCTATTTCTGAAAATTTAGTATTAATTTTCTGGGTTTCTATCTGTAGATTTTTTATCATTTCTAATTTTTCATTTATTTTGTCATTTTGTTCTTGTATTGTTGTTGGAAGTTGTTCTAGGGTTTTCTCTGTGTTTTCCTCAATAATGTCAATGTTTTCGATTTTTCTCTCAATCCATTGAAGATAGCTAAATATAATTCTTTTGAATTCCTTATCAAGGAGTTCCAATGCTGCTTCTTCCTCTGGAATGTGTTCTGGGTCTGTATCCTGGTGCCTTGTTTCTCTTGCTTCTTTGTGTAGACTGTGTTGCTCTGTTGTCTCTGAGGCATTGTGATGTTTTTGTGTTTATATTTAATTGGTGATTGTATGTTGGAGTGACTTGCCCATGATTTTCATTTTCTTTTTTTGTTGTTTGTTTGTTTGTTTTAAGTTATATAAGCAAGCAGGATGCTGTGCTTCTCTATTTGTTAGTTGACAGGACTTATACACTGACTACCTGTCTCCTTTCCCATTGTCAGCCTCCCATATGTCCCTGCCATCCTTGGCAAACAGAGCCTATTTTAGGTTCCTGGAATCAGAATGAGAATGCTGTCACTTTAATATCCTAAATGCCACCACTTGTGATGATTCAAAATGGCTGCACCCTCAGTCACTTTAAATATCCAAAATGGCCACCACCTGTAAACAATCAAAATGGTCCCACCCTCTGGAAAGCCAAAAGTCCACAGCTAGGGTTGTCTCCTTCCTTCTTTTTTTGTTTCCTAGGCATAGGCCATCAGCCCAGTCATCCCTGCAGCCTTTGGCAACCAAGGCTGATCTTTAAGTCAACTCTCAGGTCCCAGTACCACTTGGAAACATTCAAGCTGTGCCATCAGAGTAGCTGACAGTCCGCAGCTCCATCTGTCTCCATGCTCACTGTTTTCTTTCAGGTTTTTCCACAAGTTGGTGCCTAATCCACTCTACTCTGTATACTTCCTTTCAAAGCTCAGGACTCCAGGATTATTTTCTGTATCTCTGTCAATTGGTTTATATTTCTTTGTTGAAGAGAGTCTTTGTAGCTTATCTGCCTATCCCACTATCAAACTGGAAGTCCTCTCTTAACTTTTCTAATACTTGCCATATTTTTATCCTTTTGCACTACATTCTGTTTAGGCTTTTGCACTGCATTCCGTTGATTTTTACATGCACATTATAATTATCTCTAGTGAATATTTTAAAAAGAGAGCTCAGGTTTACACTTCCATTTTTATGGACTTAGGAAACCCCATTCATTCATTCATGCATTCATTCAATAAATAAACTCTATTTCTCTTTCTTCAGTGGTCCACATACTCTAATACATGCTATGGGATATATAGATAGAAGCAAGACAAGGTCTCTTTCATCTAAGAACTTGATTGATTATAGAAAATAAAACTATTCTTATTTGACTGGTGCATATACAGAGGAGAATGAACTAAGATACAGAAAAAATAAAGGAAAGGATCATATATTATATAGAAGACTGTGAAAATGAGTTTAGATTTTATATGAAGTGTAATAAGAAATCACCAGGGAAAGTTGTAGAAATCTGCTTCTGTAAAGGTTACAGCTTTGAAAAACCTTTGAGGTAGTTCTATTCTGTTTGTAGGGTCACTAAGAGTCAGAATCAACTTGAGAGCAGAACATCTGTTGTTTGTTTATAATGGAAAAAAATGGTGGGTTTTAAGTAGGATGATAATGTGATCTGATTTATTATTTTTAAAACTACTTTAACTGTCATGTGGAAAATAGATTAGCTAGAAGTCAAAAGAACTATAATAGTTGTACATAAGTGTTGAGAATGTGCTTTGGATTTATGTGCTGGAAATGTAGGAGGAGAGAATGGACAGATGAGAGATATATTTAGGATGTATAAACTGAGTATGGAATATAAGAAAAAAATAAAAAACTAAAAGATAGTGCTTGAGTTTTCAGCTTGTGCAACTGGAGCAACTGGATCTCCAAGAAGATTAAGTTGACAATATATTTTTAGTTGTTATTTTTACAATTGCATAGGTTTTAAAGACAGATAAACAGACTAACAACCAGAGAGTATAGAGGAGAGGGGAAAAAAAAAAAAAAAGAGTGGCCATGTAGACCCAGTGCCAATACAGTGTCAGGAATATCAATGATCAATGTTCAAGAACATTTGAGAACAATAGATGATGAATTAATAAATCCACCTAGAAAAGGGGATGAGTAAATGGGATAGACCATTCTTCAGTTGTTTCTTTAAAATAAAGTTAAATTCCTGTACAAACCATTACTTCCCAATAAGCCTCCACAATCAAAATTGTTTTCTCTAAAAATTGTTAAGTTGACTTTATGATAAAAATGTTCTCAAGTAAATAAGTGGACATAAATGAGTTCTCTCAGTTTGTAATCATCCCTGGATTAATTCTATTATATTTTATTTTCATTATATTTTGAGAGGCCAACATCTAGTATGCAGAGAATTAATGGTAGATAGGATGTATCTTTTTTAATATTGCTCTTTCTATTACCCCCTCCTCTCTTGGATCCTGTTTATTATAGGAATAAAGGGATTTGGTGTAGAGGAAAGTGTGACTACACAAGAGCCTCAGAACAACATTAGATATATTTACTAACTCTTTAATGCTCTCCATGTTATTCTTTTCTGTACCTTCTTCTTGCACATTCCACTTCTTCTATCTTTCTTTCTTAGACCTTTAAAGTAGTAGCCAATTTTTCCAAAGAACAATCACATAGACTTCTCAAAATCATATGACTGAACAAAATTCTTATTCCTGCCAATGTATTCTACTTAAGTAATATATTCTCCAATAAAGGAGTCATACTCTTCTTAATGGCTTGTATATCAATTAGGTTAAAAATCTACCATCATGGTGAGAAAATTCAAATAAAGTGGAACATCTAGCTAACTCATCTTTGAAAGCAATGTAATATTGTCATTTTCAATAAAATTGTTTTTCATTATTTATATGTTTAAATAAGAACCTAATGTATAAATAGGAACTCTGGTGGTATAGTGCCTAAGGCGTGTGGCTGCTAACCAGAAGGCTGGCGTTCATATCACCAGCCACTCCTCGGAAGGAAGTTTGGAAAATCTACTTCCGTAGGGTTACCACCTCAGAAATCCAAGGAGGGGTGGCTCTGAATCTGATCCACCTTGACGACAATGAGTTTGGTTTTTTAATGTATACAATACTTTAAAAAACAAACTGCCATTGAATCAAATATCTATGATAGTATTTATTACAGAATCTATGCTAAATAAATATTTGTATTGAATAAATGAAAAAAGATATGTTGCTGTTGTTATTGTGTGCCGTTGAGTCATAGCTGACTCACAGCGACCTCTCCTTGGGTTTCCCAGTCAGTATCACTACAGAAGTAGATTGCCCAAAAAAGATACAAGTACACTGTTATCTCCACAATCTGAAAGGAATTGAAAGCTCTTCTAGTAAAAAGTAGAATAATTTTTGTTTAAAAAAATAAATTATATTTTATTATGACTTGATTTCTGTAGTTAATGTATTGCAATATAATTCTGTGAGCTGGGTATGAGGGTGTTTGGAGGCAGATTTGAGGGTAACCTAGAAAGGAAATTTGAACCTAGGATTTGGAGCAGCTTTGAGGGAGAAAAGGAAATGAGCAGAGTGAATTGGAACAGCTAAGGCAGATGAACTTGTCTGTCAATTTGTTATCCTTGGGTGGCTTGTGTGTTTCTATGAGGCTAGAGGCTATGCTACTGGCATTTCAAATGCCAGCAGGGTTACCCATGGTGGATACATTTCAGCGGAGCTTCCAGACTAAGACAGACCCAGAAGAAGGAAGAGGTCATCTACTTCGCAAAGAATTGGCCAATTAAAATCTTATGAATATCAGTAAAACATTGTCTGATATATTATGGAAAACTTTATAGATAGCCCTGAAATATTGTTTAATATAGTGCTGAAAGATGGGCCCTTCAGGTCAGAAGGCTTTCAAAATCTGACTGGGAAGGTGCTGCCTCATAAGAGTAGAGCCAATCTTAATGATATAGACAGAACTTTCAGGCCATCCAATTGCTGATGTGGCATGGCTCAAAATGAGAAAAAACAGCCGCAAACATCTAATAATAACAAAACCAATAATATAAGCATGGAATGTATGAATCTAGAAAAATTGGACATTTCCATAAATGAAATGGAAAGCATAAAGATCAATATCTTAGGCATTAGAGAGCTGAAATGGACTGGTTTTGGACATTTTGAATCAGACAACCACACGTTCTACTATGTTGGAATGACAAATTGAAGAGGAATGGTGTGGTACACAAAGAATGTTTAAGGTCTATCCTGTATTACAATGCTGTCAGTGATAAGATAATATCCACATGGCTACAAGGAAGACAAGATAATACTACTATTATTCAAATTTATTCACCAACCACCAAAGCCAAAGATGAGTAAATTGAAGATTTTTATCAACTTCTGCAGTCTGAAACTGACTGCACGTACAATCAGGATGTGTTGATTATCACTGGTGACTGGAATGAAAAAGATAGAAACAAAGGAGAATCACCACTAGTCGGAAAATATGGCCTTGGTGATAAAAATAACACTGGAGAACACACGACAGGATTTTTCAAAGCCAATGACTTATTCATTGCAAATACCGTTTTTCAACAACACAAATGACAGATATACATGTGGACTTTGCCAGATGGAGTACAAAAGCATCAGATAGACTACATCTGTGGCAAAAGGAGATGGAAAAGTTCAATACCTTCAGCCAAAAGAAGGCCAGGAGCTGATTAGGGAACAGACCATCAACTGCTCATATGCACATTCAAGTTGAAGTTGAAGACAATTAAAATAGGTCCACAAGAATCAAAATATGATCTCAATTATATTGCTCCTGAATTTAAAGACCATCTAAAGAATAGATGTGATACACTGAAGATCAATGACTGAAAACCAGAGGAACTGTGGGATGATGTCAAGAACATCATCCATGAAGAAAGCAAGAGGTCATTAAAAAGACAAGAAAGGAATAAAAGACCAAAATGGATGTCAGAAGAGACTCTGAAACTTACTTTCAAACAGAGAGTAGTGATAGCAAAAGGAAGAAATTGCAAGATAAAATAGCTGAACAGAAAATTCCAAAGAGCAACTCAAGAAGACAAAGTCAATTATTATAATAATGAAATGTACAAAGCCCTGGATGTAGAAAACCAAAAGGATAGAACATGCTCAGCATTCTTCAAGCTAAAAGAGTTAAAGAAAAAATTTAAGCCTGAAGTTGCAATATTGAAAGTGTCTATGGGCAAAATATTGAATGATACAGGAAACATCAAAAGAAGAAGAAGGAATACACAGAATCACTATACCAAAAAGAACTGGTCGATCTTTATCCATTTCAGGAGGTTGTATATGATCAAGACTCATTGATATTGTAGGAAGGAGTTGAAGCTGCACTAAAGGAATTAGTGAAAAAAAAGGCTCTAGGAATTGATGGAACACTCATTGAGTTGTTTCAACAAATGGATGCCCTGCTGGAGGCACTCACTCAGCTGTGCCGAGAGACTTGGAAGACAGCTACGTGGGACTGGAAGGGATTCATATCTGTACCCATTCCAAAGAAAGGTGATCCCATAGAAGGTGGAAATTATTGAACAATATCATTGATATCATATGTAAATGAAACATTTCTGAAGATAATTTTAAAACAGTTGCAGCAGTATATTGACAAAGAACTTCCAGAAATGCAAGCTGGATTCAGAAGAGGACATGGAATGAGGGATATCATTGCTGATGTCAGATGGATCTTGGCTGAAAGCAAAGACTACCAGAAAGATGTTTAATTATGTTTTATTGAGTATGCAAAAGCATTCGATTGTGTGGATCATAACAAATTATGGATAACATTGACAAGAATGGGAATTCCAGAACACTTAATTGTACTCATGAGCAACCTCTACCTAGACCAGGAGGCTGTCATTCAAACAGAACAAGGAAATACTGCATGGTTTAAAATCAAAAAGGGAGTACATCAGGGTTGTACCATTTCACCATACTTAATCAATGTGAATGCTGAGCAAATAATTCGAGAGGCTGGATTATATATAAAGGAACATGACATCAGGATTTGAGGAAGACTCATTAACAACCTGTGATACACAGATGATACAACTTTGCTTGTTGAAAGGGAGGATGACATGAAGCACTTACTAATAAAGATTGAAGACTATAGTCTGCAGTATGGATTATACCTCAATATAAAAAAAAAAAAAATCCTCACAACTGGACAAATAAAAAGAATCAAGATAAATGGAGAAATCATTGAAGTTGACAAAAAGTTTGTATTGCTTGGTTCTACAATCAATATCAATGGAAGCAGCAGTCAGGACATCAGACAATATATTGCACTGGGCTAATCTACTGCAAAAGATGTCTTTCAAGTGCTGAAGAGCAAAGATGTCTCCTTGAAGACTTTCTTCATGGATGATGTTCTTGACTAAGAACCTAACCCAAGCTATGGCATTTTCAATTGCCTCTTATGCATGTGAGAGGTGGATAATTAATAAGGAAGACCGAAGAAGAGTTGATGCTTTTGAGTTGTGGTGTTGGCAAAAAATACTGAGAGTATCAAGGACTGCTAAAAGAACTAACAAATCTTTCCTGGTGGAAGTGTTGCCAGAATGCCCCTGGGAAGCAAGAATGGCCAAACTTTGTCTCACCTACTTTGGTCATGTTGTTGGAAGGATATCATGCTTGGTAAAGTGGAGGGTCAATGAAAAAGGGGAAAGCCCTCCATAGGATGGACTGACACAGTGGCTGCAATAATTGTCTCCAGTATAGCAGGGATCGTGAGGCTGGCACAGGACTAGCCAGTGTTTCGTTCTGTTGTATATCCAGTCACTATGAGTCAGAGACAAATTGATGGCACCCAAGAACAACAACAAAAATGTAATTCTGAAAATATGAAATGTCCAGCAAAATAATAATTTTGTAATTTTAATAATAATTTTGTAATTATCTAGAAGCTGAATGTATTTGAGATGCAATAAGGGCTGTAGTAGTAAAGATGCTGACAGAAAATTGTTGTGGGAAGGCTTTTAGAGAATGGTGAGCAGTAGAATTGTGATAGCCAGGAAAGAGGGAAGGGGAGTATCTAATAGATGTAGCAACATATACACTGGAAGCAAACTACAAATAACATTTGAATAACATTTGTAGGTCTGCTGCTACTACACAATTCACTCTAACACTGACTTCTGATATGTGTGTATATATACAGTATGTACATATAAAATAATGAGCAATGATAATAAATCAACAAATAAAAGGATGTTTTTGGAATATAAAATTCAATACTTCTCTGACCATTATTGTTGCTGTTAATGGAATTGAAACCACTGATTCTCAATGGAATGAAATCACATAGCCCTTTTAGGTTTTCTTTTCTTTTTTTTTTT
>NW_006922113.1:502164-505680 GCF_000298275.1 Orycteropus afer afer | reverse complement strand
GTTCAAACCCACCAGCCACTCCTCGGAAGGAAGGTTGGGCAATCCTACTTCCGTAGTGATACTGCCTCAGAAACCCAAGGAGGGGTTGCTGTGAGTCAGGGCTGACTCGATGGCAAATAACAACAACAACAACATCTACAGATTTAGCCTCCTCTCCCCTCCCATGCTTGGTAACAAAATGAAAGTTTCCTTCCCTGAATAAACCTTTCCTTGACTTTTTACAATAGTGGACTAATACAATATTTGTCCTTCTGTGATTGACTTATTTCACTCAGCATAATATCCTTCAAGTCCATCCATGTTGTGTGATGTTTTGTAGATTATACATTATTCATTAGAGTTGCATAATATTGCATTGTGTGTATGTACCAGTTTGGTTATCCTTTACTCATCTGATGGGCACTTAGGTTGTTTCTATATATTTGCTATTGTGAATAGTTCTGTGATGAACAGATGAACATGAAAGTGCATATATCTGCTCTTGTCCTTGCTCTCTCTTCTTTAGGATATATACCTACTAATGGAATTTCTGGATCAAATGGTATTTCTATTTCCAACTTTTTAAAGGAACTACCATACTGATTTCTACAGTGGTTATATCATTTTACATTCCTACCAGCAGTGTAAGAGAGTCCCAATCTCTCCACATTCTCACCAGCATTTGTTATCTTCTGTCATGTTGAACCTTGCTATTAATGCTAGGGTGAGATGGTATCTTATTATTTTGATATGCATTTCTCCAATGGCTAATGATCATGAACATTTCTTCATGTGTTTGTTGGCTGCCTGAATATCTTCCTTGGAAAGGTGTCTGTTCATGTCTTCTGCCCATTTTTTATTTGGGTTATTTGTCTTTTTTTGTTGTTGTTGAGATGCTGGAGTTTTCTATAAATTTTAAAGAAAAGTACTTTATCTGCTATGTCATTACCAATTTTTTTTCCCCCATTCTGCAGATTCTCTTTTTAGTCTTTTGGAGAAGTCTTGATTCACATAAGAATTTAATTTTTAGAAGGTCCTAATCATCTAGTTTATCTTCTGCTGTTAGTGAATCTTGAGTTATGCTTAATAGTCTATTTGTGCCATAAAATAGGGATCCTAAGTTTGCCCCTATTTTTCTTTGAGGAACATTATAGTTTTGGTTTCACATTTAAGTCTTTGACCCATCTGGAGTTATTTTTGTGTCTATGATGTGAGGTATGCATCTTGTTTTATTTTTCTGTAAAATGATATCCAATTTTGCTAGCACCATTTGTGAACAAGACTATCTCTTGCCCATTTAATCAAATTCAGCCCTTTGTCAAAGATGAGCTGACCATGGGTTAGTGGATGTACTTGTGTGTTCTTAATTTTGCTCCACTGCTCTATGTATCTGGGAGTTCTGGTAACATAGTGCCTAAGGCACTTGACTGCTAACCAGAAGGCTGGTGGTTCAAATCCACCAGCCACTCCTCAGAAGGAAGATGGGACAATCTACTTCTGTAGTGATAATGCCTTGGAAACCCAAGGAGGGATCGGTATGAGTCGGATCCACCTCCATGGCACATAACAACACAACAACAACAGCTCTATGTATCTGTCATTTTACCAGTACTAACCTATTTTGACAAATGCTGCTGTGTAGTAGGTTTTGAGATCTGAGAGTGTGAGATCTCCTACTTTGTTTTTCTTCAGTAATGCTTTGCTTGTCATAGGTCTTTAACCTTTCTATGTAAAATTAGTGGTTGTTTCTTCCATGTCTTTAGAGAATGGAATCTGGATTAGGATTGCATTGATAATACAGATGGTTTTTGATAGTATTGACATTTTCACAATGTTCAATATTCCTATCTTCTTGTTTTCCATTTGTGTAGCTCCTTTACAGTTTCTTGAAGTAGTGTTTTGTAGTTTAGGTCTTTTGTGTTCCTGGTAAGATTTATTCCTAAGTATCTTTTTGGTAGCCATTGTAAATCATATTGATTTCCTTATTTCCATTTCAGAATCCTCTTTGCTGTTGTAGATGAATCCGAATGATTTTTGTATGTTGCTCGTGTGTCCTTCTATTATGATAAATCTTTCTATAAGTTCCAGTAGTTTTCTTGCTGAGTCTCTTGGGTTTTCTATGTATGTGATCATATCATCTGCAAATAGGAATAGTTTTACTTCTTCCTTACCAATTCAGATGCTTTTGATTTCCGTTTCTTGCCTTATTGCCCTGGCTAGGACTTCCAATGCAATGTTAAATAGAAGTGGAGATAGAGATCATCCTTGCCTGCTTCTTGTTCTCAAGAGGAATGGTTTCAGTCTCTCTCAGTTTAGATTGATGTTGGCTTTTAGTTTTGCATAATGCACTCTATTATGTTGAGAATAAAAATATTCTTATTTTTCTGAGAGTTTTCATCAGGAATTGATGTTTGATTTTATCAAATGTCTTTCTGCATTTATGTATATGATCATGTGATTCATTTCCTTTATCTTACTTAAGTGATGGATTGCATTGATTGTTTTTCTAGTGATAAATCATTCTTGCATACTTAGTATAAATCCCACTTGATCATAATGTATTATTTTTCGATACAGTGTTGCAGTCTATTGGCTAGGATTTTGTTGAAGATTTTTACATCTATATTCATGAAGGATATTGGTCTTTAATTTTCCTTTCTCGTGGTGTCTTTGCCTGGTTTTGGTATTAGGGTTATGCTTGCTTTATAAAATTTATTTTGGAGGTTTCCATTATTTTCTATATTCTGGAATATTTTGGGTAGGATTGGTGTCAACTCTTTTCATGTTGGTAGAATTCCCCAGTGAAACCATATAGGGCAGGATATTTTAGTTGGTAATTTTTTTTTATGACTTGTTTAATTTTTTTTCTTTTCTCAGGGGTCTGCTCAAGTTTGCTGCCTCAGTCTGTGGTATAAAGGTATGTAGTGTGTTTCTGAAAATCTGTCCATTTGTTCTAGGCTTTCAAGTGTGTTGGAGTACAGTTATTCATAATATTCTGATATTATTCCTTTTATTTCTGCTGGTTCTGTTGTGACATCACCCTTTTCTTTTCTTGTTCATGTTATTTGCATATTCTCCTTCTTTTTCTTTGTTTAGTTTCCCTGTGGTTTGTTGATTTTTCTAATCTTTTCAAAGAACAAACTTCTAGCCTTTTTGATTTTTTTCTATTTTCTTTCTATTTTTTGTTTCATTTATTTCTGGTTGAATCTTTACTATTTCTTTTCTTCTAGTGATTGCAGGCATTTTTTTGTTTTTTTGTTTTTTGATTCTCTTTTTCTAGTTTTTGGAGATGTTGGGTTAAGATGTCGATTTTGGCTCTTCCTTCTTTTTGATGTATGTATCTATTGCTATAAATTGCCCTCTGGTCACTGGTTTTGGTGTGTCCCACAGATATAGGTATGTTGTGTTTTCATTCTCATTTGATTCAAGGAATTTTTTGAGTTCACTTTTTATTTCTTCTATTACCCACTCATTTCTAAGGAGAGTGTTATTCAGTTTTGATGTGTTTGCTCCTCTTTTCTTTTCTTTTTTTTTTTT
>NW_006922113.1:500160-502064 GCF_000298275.1 Orycteropus afer afer | reverse complement strand
AGAGCAAATTCACTTTCCATAAAACAGTTCACAAACACTTTGGCTCATGACATTGACTACAATTCCCCACAATGCAACAGCTCCCCTCCCACTTCCTCCCTATAGTTACCTCTTCCCTGTGTCCTTCCCTCCATGCACTCCTGCCCTGTGAGCTGTCTCCCAGTGCATATACAGACCTTCTATTCTCCCCTGATTCTTCTCTCCAAGGAGTGTAGATACCTAATGTAAATGTTCAGCTCATATGCCTGTCTTTTGTTTGTCTGGAAGCCAAAGGAGTGTGTTCAATTCCAGACTTGAAGGGCAGCTAGCATTGATCACGCACATTTTGTACATTTCCCTTCTCTTCACCCAAATAAATACTCGTCTCTACCTATCTATCAGTGTTCCCTTCCCTCTCCTCCCACCCCTTGTAACCAACTAAGAAAACTTCCTTCCATATATAAGCTTTTCCTTGACTTTTTACAATAATGGACTAATACACTATTTGTCCTTCTGTGACTGACTAATTTCACTCAGTATAATGTCCTCCAAGTTCATCCATGTTATGCAGTGTTTCGCCAATTCTACATTATTCTTTAGGATTGCAAAGTATTCCATTGTGTGTATGTACAATAGTTTGGTTATCCATTCCTAAGTTGATGGACACCTAAGTTGTTTCCATCTTTTTGCTATTGTAAATAATACTGTGATGAACATGGGTGTGAATATATCTGTTCTTTCCTTGTTATCACTTCTTTAGGGTATATACCTAATAATGGAATGGCTGGGTCAAATGGTATTTTCTAATTCCAACTTTTTAAGGAATCACCACACTGCTTTCCACAGTGGTGGTATCATTTGACAGTCCCAACAGCAGTGTATGAAAGTCCCAATCTCTCTTCATCCTTGCCAGCATTTGTTATTTTCCATCTTGTTGCAATTTGCTACTAGTGCCTGGCAACATGGTATCTCCTTGTTGTTTTGATTTGCATCTCTCTAATGGCTAATGATCATGAACATTTCTTCATATGTTTGTTGGGCACTGAATATCCAGTTTGTCTATTCATGTCTGCTGCCCATTTTTTAATTGGATTATTTGTCATTTTGTTGCTGAAGTGTTGGAGTCTTCTATAAATTCTAGAGATAAGTCCCTTGTCAGATATGTCATTGCCAGATATTTTCTCCCAATCTGTAGGTTCTCTTTTGATCTTTTGGAGAAGTCTTTGGAAGCACATAAAAATTTAATTTTGAGAAGGTCCCAATCACCTCGTTTCTCTTCTGCTGTTTGTGCATTTTGGGTTATGCTTGATAGCCTATTTATGCCATATATTAGGGCCCTTACATTTGTCCCTAGTTTTTCTTTGAGGAACTTTATAGGTTTATGTTTCACATTTAAGTCTTTGACCCATCTGGAGTTAGTTTTTGAGTATGGTGTGAGATAAAGATCTTGTTTCATTTTTCTGCAAATGAATATCCAGTTTTGCCCACACATTTATTAAACAAACATTCTCTTCCTTTATTTAATGGATTTAGGCCCTTTGTCAAAGATCAGCTAACCATAGGTTTATAGACCTATTTCTGGATTCTCAATTCTATTCCATTGGTCTCTGTGTCTGTCATTACACCAACACCAGGCAGTTTTGACTACCATGGCTGTATAGTAGGTTTTGAGATCTGGCAGTGTGAGACTTCCTACTTTTTCTTCTTCTTAATAGTGCTGTGCTTACCCAAGGTCTATTTCCTTTCCATATAAAGTTAGTGATTGGTTTTTCCATATCCTTAAAGAAGGTTGATGGGATCTGGATTGGGATTGTAATGAATGTACAGATTGCTTTGGGTAGAATTGACATTTTCACAATGTTCAATCTTCCTATCTATCAGCATGGTATGTTGTTCCATTTATAGATCTCTTATAGGTCTTTTGT